>NC_084608.1:24892368-25248618 GCF_033807715.1 Cololabis saira
TCTCCACGTTCAGCTGTATGGGCACAAAATGGCACTGGCGCCCGGTGCAGCCACTCAGTTTGTCTAAACAACATTTCAAGTAATAAAATGAATAAAAATGACTAGCTGATTCTTCCAAGAACCGAATTGTATTAAAGAGTAAATTACTATAAATTACCTCGGTATAGAGCTTAGAAGAAAAGTTCAGGAGCAGCGTTTCTCACCGCGTGCGCGGGTCGGCAAGATCAAAGGCAAGAGCAGTTCTGTGAGCCAGCTCGTCGGCTACCGAATGCAGCTCGAACCAAACTGGACCGAACACGGACAACTGACCAACCAACTCACGTCAGCTACTCTTACAGGTCCCGGCTACTCAGCAGCAGCCACCGCCAATCCTGTAATATTTTTATATTTTTCTCTCTGTTCCAACGCTTGTCGCGTTCAGCTTTCTTTCGTTCGCTTTTTCCTTTTTTTCTTTCTCACTGCGTCCTGACGTTAACGGACCCAGGTAGGCGGGACTACTGTCTGAAGTAACCAATGACAACCACCTGCTGCATTCAGGTGAAAGGAAATTAATGGGAAAATCCATCAACATGCTGAAGTCTGTAACCCATTATTATTAAGGGGGTTACATCCTCCCCTCCTGACGGTATGCCCGTCCCTGGGCATCCACCCAGTAATAGCCACACCATCAGAGGTGTACAGGGACTTAAATATTTTTGCTCATGATCTCATCTGTGGGCAACGAGTTTGCAAAGGCATCACTGAGACCTTGAAACAAAGAATTCACTACATGCAACAATGGATTGCCCAATTGCCTGTATTGGAGTCTTTCTGGTTTTTCAGACTGCCGAATTGAACGCCTGATGATAGTTTCACCACTCACAGAGTTCTCCTCCGGATACTGAACTGATTTCGGCTGAACAACCACTGGTTGTTCTACAGTAGCCGGTTTATCTCTCTCAACCATTGGGTATGGCAATCCTGGGGCATCTGTAACACCAAAAGCTGCCTCAAGAGGTTGCTGATTAGATAAGGCACAAGGTGACACTTGCTCCACGTTCACGGGATTTGCATTATTCCCTGATGTCATGTCACGTACGGGCGTGCAAGGTCCTACAGTTCCCTGTAAAGGTACTGCAGACTCTGTTTGAACACCAGTTGTCATGTCAGGTTCAAGTGAATCAGGTATGTTCTTGTCAGTTAAGGTTTCGTCTACCTCCTCTACCGTAGGCTCAACTACCACAGCAGGATGCACAGGAGAAAGTGACACATCAGGTGAGTTTGGTACTGCAGCTTCACGAGGAGAATTACTCGACTCATGAGTCACAGGCACAGTAACGACTATTTCTACAGGTTGAGTTGACGGAAGAATGGAGGCCCATTCGTGGATCTCTTCAGACTCAGAGTGTTCTTCCTCACCACTATCTTCGTCTGGACACTGTCTAGTTTTTGGCCGCCTCGGAGGTGACTTATCAGGCTTAGGGGTAACAGCCGATGACAGAAAACCACACGGCAACAACAAGTCTCTGTGCAGGGTACGCACAGGTCCGTCTCTACCCTCAGGCTTTACAGTGTAAACCGGAACATCACCCGCTTGTCTGAGAACAATGTACACGTTCTCTTCCCACTTGTCTGCAAGCTTGTGTTTTCCACGTAGTTTCACATTACGAACTAAAACCCTATCGCCCACTTCTAAGGTAGACTCAATAACACGCTTATCAAAACGGATTTTGTTGCGGTCAGAGCTCTTTTTCGCGTTAGAAGTGGCAAGCCTGTAGCTCTCTTGAAGATGACGTTTCAAGTCAGAGACATACTGTGAGTGAGACCGTTTAGGTGTGTCAATCGGTAGACCAAAAGCAAGGTCAACTGGAAGCCTTGGTTGCCGTCCAAACATGAGCTGGTAGGGTGAAAACCCTGTAGTGTCATGTTTCGTGCAGTTATATGCATGCACTAAAGGCTTAACAAAGTCCTTCCAGTGAGTTTTTTGATCTTTACCTAGGGTACCTAGCATTTGAAGAAGAGTACGGTTGAACCGTTCCACCGGATTTCCTCGGGGATGATACGGTGTTGTTCGCACCTTCTTCGTACCGGTAAGGTTACAAAGCTCCTTAATAGTCTTTGACTCAAAATCCGGACCTTGGTCGCTATGCAACCGTTCTGGAAACCCATAATGAGAAATAAAATTCTCCCAAAGGGCCTTGGCTACCGTGCGCGCCTTTTGGTTGGAAGTTGGCACCGCTACAGCATACTTAGTAAAATGATCAGTAATGACCAATATGTCTTTCATGTTAGAACTATCTGGCTCCAGGGACAGATAGTCCATACATACAAGCTCAAGCGGCCTACTGGTTTTTATGCTCACCAGTGGCGCAGCTCGTTCACACTGAGATTTCCTGCGAACACAGCGTTCACAGGTTTTGATTTTCTCCTCTATGGTACTCTGTAATTTTGGCCAGTAGAATCTTGCTCTTACCAGATCTACTGTCCGGTCCACTCCAAGATGTCCCATATGATTATGGAGGCTTTCAAACACTGTCTGCCTCAACTCCTGAGGCAATACAAGCTGGAAAACAGTGCTTGTTTCATCCCGCTTTTTCCTGTAAAGGATTCCGTTACGCAAATGTAGTCGGCCTAACTCGCGTAATAATAACGGAAGTTCAGGAAGTTCAGACCTGAGACTGGGAATTGGGGCTTGGCCTGTCTCGAGCTGAGTAATTACTTCAGCTATTGCGGGATCTGCCCTCTGTTTTTCCCGCAGCTCATCCTCAGAGAGAGGAGATACACTGGGAAGCCCAGGAATTTCTTCCTGCTGGAAGCTATCAGGAATAGCAGCTGAGTGAAGGGCTAGTGACTCTACCAGAGCTAACCCAGGGTAAGAAAACTCAGAATTGTCACCGTTAGCACTAATGACAACATGCCGTTCACAGATGGCTTTTATGACATCTTGTGGAATGATGCCAGTACCTGTTTGATCACTTGCGTGATTGTGCACGAATTGTGAGATTCTCTCACTCTCTTTCCGAGAAACGAGGTCATCCTCCAAAACTTGATGAGAGCGACGGGATAATGCATCCGCATCCCGGTTTTGCACCCCAGCCCGGTACTGGAGCTTAAAGGAGTAGGTGGATAAGGCAGATAGCCACCGATAGCTCGTAGCATCCAGTTTGGCTGAAGTTAAAATGTAAGTTAACGGGTTACTGTCTGTTACGACAGTGAACTCTGAACCATACAAGTAGTCTGAAAACTTAGATGTGACTGCCCACTTGAGAGCCAAGAACTCAAGCTTATGAGCAGGATATCTCATTTCACTCCTAGTGAGACCACGACTGGCAAAAGCTATGGCTCTGGGTTGGTCATCTTGAATCTGGTATAAGGCAGCCCCCAAGCCCACCGTACTTGCATCCGTGTGCAAAATGTATGGAAGCTGGGGATTGGCAAAGCCTAAGACCGGTGCTGAAGTTAACTTTTGAATGATTAGGTCAAAAGCTTCCTGACAATCCGAGGTCCACCTTTGACCAAAGGGTTCTTTAGGTTGATGGTAGTTTCCATCTGCACCTTTAGAAGGTTTCTTATTCCCTTTACGGAGTGGCGGATATCCAGAGGTGAGCCCGTTAAGAGGTCTAACGATGTGGGAATACCCCTGGATGAACCTCCGGTAGTAACCCGCAAAACCTAGGAACGATCTAAGTTCCTTGAGGTTGGTAGGTACAGGCCACGTTGTTAGTGCCTTAATTTTCTCTGGGTCTGTTTCAACCCCCTTTTCGGAGACAATGTGACCCAAGTACTTGACAGAAGTTTGGAAAAATCTGCATTTTTCTGGGGCTAGTTTCAACCCATATTCCTTGAGTCGCTGAAGCACACGCTTTAAGCGTTGTTCATGCTCCTCCAAGGTAGATGAGAAAATGATCAAGTCGTCGATGAACACCAACACCTCCTTAAGATTAAGGTTCCCCATACATCGCTCCATGAGGCGTTGGAAGGTCGACGGTGCATTCGTGATCCCCTGAGGCATCCGGTTAAACTCCCAAAACCCTAAAGGGCATACAAACGCTGTTTTCTGCTTGTCAGGTTCCTCCATCTCGATCTGGTAATAACCAGATTTAAGGTCTAAAACAGAGAACCATTTGGACCCCGCAAGCGCAGAAAAAGCCTCTTCTAGGTTTGGGAGAGCGTATGCATCCTTAACGGTCTGGAGATTCAACCTCCGGTAGTCGATGCAAAGGCGAACTGCACCGTTTTTCTTCCTCACGACCACGATGGGAGAGGCGAAAGGAGACTCAGATTCTCGGATGACTCCTGAAATGAGAAGCTCCTGCAGATGCTGTCTCACTGCATCAACATCACGCGGGTGTATTGGGCGTGCTCGGAATTTAAAAGGTGTTTCATCGCTGAGTTTGATATGGTGTTTCACCTTATCAGTGTGTCCAAAGTCCACATCATTTTGGGAAAAGACCTCAGGCATGGACTTAAGAAGACGCGTTACACGCTCTTTCCACTGAGTGGGTAACGGTGAATCTCCAAAATTGAAGCTTGTAGCCTCGGGCTGTGGAGATTGTTCTAAACCACTTTTTGTAGGTGGCCCATCCACATTGTGTTCTTGAGGCAACACTTCAGATATGGCGTTAAGATTCGCCAAGACTGTCCTTGGTGGTATGATGATGTCATGGTCAGTTGCATTTTTCAGCACAACTGGCAATTTGCAAAGCCTTCCGCTTGGCAGATTCATGAGAGTAGGTGATACCAAAAGGCCACCTGGTAACGCAGGAATCGTGGTCTGCTCAAGAATAGCACACTCCACAGAATGAGCCATAGGGAGGTTCACCACACCCTCCACTACAGTGGTTTGGTTGGCTGGAATAACTCCCGGTTCAGCTCCCTGGAGCTTCACCAAGCCTAGGCTCTCCCCCATGGAGTTTCTCTGACGCATTTCCAAAACTTTAAGAATGGCCTTATACCCAACAGGCAAGGGCTCAAATACTGAAAGGTTTGGGTCAGCATTAACACTAGAGTAAAGATTGTCAAGTGTATTGGTACCCACTAGCACCTGTTGTTTTGACGCTGAGCGCAAGTGGGGAATGACCAAAGCCAAGGTGTTTATCTCTACATCAGACCCAACAAACTCCCTTGGGAAAGTGATAGACAGCTCCACATATCCCAAATATGGAACTGTTTGGCCATTGGCACCCTCAACATCCAGAAGGTTGTGTAGTGGATGTATAGTGAGCTCAGAAAGATACTGTTCGTAGAAAGACTGAGGTACGGTAGTAACCTGAGACCCAGTATCTAAAAGACATTTTGTGTCCTTCCCTGCAATGGTTATCATGGCAGTAGTTTTAGTACCTATTAAACCTTTAGGAAGCTTCACAGATTGTGTTCTACTCAGCGGTTTCTTTAAAAGAGATTTCTTCAAAGAAAGCTTCTTTGGCTTGGAGCTGAAACGATAAGACCGTACTCCCATGCGCTCCCCCACAGGAGTAGGTTTTAGTTTAAAGGTTGTCCCTTTTCATGCGCATTAGAGGAATCCCAGCTGGCTTGTTTTTCTCTCAGCTGTTTCCTCTTAGCAGCAACAAGAGTAGGATTTGGTTCATTTTCACAACCAGACATGATGTGACCATCCTCCCCACACTGAAAACAGAACCCGGGTCGGGGTCTACCATGAGTTTTGGCAGCAGAAGTTCGGGTTGTTGCTGCTTTCCTTGTCACTGCTTTAGCTCCGACTGTAGCACTGGCCACAGGAGACTCAACCACTTTAGTTTTAGCAGTGTCAGTTTTTAAACTGCTTAGCTGAGCACTTATATCAGCTAGTTGTTTCTTCAAAATATCAAGGTCAGAGTCAGTTGCATGCGCATGTGCATTTTGGACATGTGAAGCAATGCGTGGCTTGGTATTGCTAGGCACAGATTTTGCTACATCTAAGTGCTGTCTCATGCGACTCACCTTAGTGGCTTGTCTGTCTTCTACCGTTCTCAACCGCAGTAACAGCTCTGCAAAGGTAGGAGGACTTTCCTTCTTCTGCTCCAACTGGAGGTTGGTGATTAAAACATCGTCCCAACAACCACGGCAGAATTGTTTCAGAAGTTGTCTGTCAAAATCTGAGGCGGAGACACCTTTGCGCCTCATGGCCATACTTAGGCAGACATGAAGTCGATGCAAGAAAACCGATGGTCTCTCCCCGGTGTTTTGCAGTGTATTCATGAACCTGGCAAAAAGCTCGTCACCATCTTCGACGGTACCATACGCTGAGTCAAGTAATGCAAGATAAGCGGAAGGTTGAGCTTGGGAACCCAAGTGTTTAACAATTTCAGCTGCTGGTGGAAATAGACTGTCTAAAATGCGGTGTGTACAACAAATGTCAGACACAGAGGGGTCATCTAGAATGACATCCACACCAGTGCGCCACGTGTCATAATCAGCTTCATTGCTCGGTCGGGGACTGCGTCCTGAGAAAGCCCTAAGTCTACCTGACATAGTAGAACGCAATGAACTATCTGCATTTCGCACAACATGTTCAACTACCACACGCTGAACACTAGGTGGGTTCACTTCAAGAGTAACTTTTGGTTTCTCGTCCTCCACCGGCAAAGTTGGTAGTGAGGTGAGATCAGTCAGGTTTTTGTTAAGGGTCAAAGAATCATGTGGCAAAGCCGCCTCACGTTGAGGTTCAGTAGAACTGAAGTTAGCACCATGTGGGATCACCCCAACCAAGGGTGCAGCTTGTGACAGCTGGTCAGAAGAAGGTGCCAACAGCAGATTGGTTACTGGAGCCTGATGATCTGGTTGGGAAGAGGTTGTTGCAAGACTTGCTAATTCCTCTTTCAATAATTGCTCAAAAGAGTTACCACTCAACTTAGCAATTTCTTTCAACTCTTTCATGTATGCTTTAGTAGCAGTGCTACGTGCATCAGTGGCATACTCACTGGCTAAACTCCTAATGCTATAAACAGCTTCAGCTCGAGTAGAGCTTTCAAGCCGCACTGGAAGCATTGGCTCCAGAGTTTGCATGGCTGTACCATGTGTAAACTCGACTATCATTTGTGCATGATATTCTGAAGTTGGGTCATCAATACGCAGAAAGCGTTTAATTGAACCATACTTCTCTAGGAAAGAAGACACTTCATTGTCAGTCTCAGTTGCAGTCAACCCACTAATTATAACAGAGTCAGGCACTTTGATTGACTCACGGCCAACAATCTCCATCGTAAGAGATGTTGGCTACAGTATCACAAGACCAAAATGAAGTGATTTGAACACCCTCTGGGCTCCTGGCTGGCTCGCCAATTTTTACTTGTAACACTTACAACGTTGAAACCCCTGCACACACTCAGAGAGAAGCAGCATGTAGCTCACTCACCAAAATAAGGATGCCAGGGAGTAGGCCAGTAGGTTCGCTACTGGAGCGCCAGAGGGTGACCAAATGAAACTCAAACAGCGGGTTTAAAGTTTAGAACTGCCGGCTTTAGTTAAGCTTAATGTGAACACCACAAAACAAATATACACATTACAATAGAAAAATAAAATACAAATATTACCACAAACCTTGGCCAAGGTATAAATCTAAATCTAGGTGCACCATAAAATTTGGTCTTAGGTCTTAATACAGTCCATGGCTGTTCCAAATCAAAAAAAGAAAAGTCAAGGTCCCCTAGTGACCCACACAGTGACCAGTATGTATGTATACTGGACCAGAGTATGTGGTTCAAATCCTGTTCACACAATGCTGAGTGAAGAATGTCCGGAAGACACCAATCCTACCACACCGATGTGCAGCAGATGTTATCCGGATCATCCAGAGGCCTGGCTCCTTCTGGTTCCGCTGGGTAGGCTCGCCATCAATTGGTCATGAATCCTGAAGAACATCCAGTCTGGCTGGCGCTGATGTCATATCGCGAAAAAAACAAAACCAACAAAAAAAACCTGACCTGTCGATAGACAGAGTCAGAGACATCCCAGATATTAATGTATATTCTCTGTCACATGAGGTATTAAGAATAAACATCATGTTTTTCATCTTTTCAGCACTCTTAACAGTGCATGTATTTTAACTTCTCAGCTTACTCATTTTAAACATGTAATTACATAGTTTCACATTTGTAAACTAACCACTGAAATATAAGACATTCCTCAAGCTGTAGTATCAGAAATAATTAAATAAAATTGTTGGACTACTAACGTCCATAAACAAAAAAAACCACAGGTTTCAACCAAAAAGAAATAAAAAACACAGGTTTCAACCAAAAAGAAATACTGCTCACCGATCTCCACGTTCAGCTGTATGGGCACAAAATGGCACTGGCGCCCGGTGCAGCCACTCAGTTTGTCTAAACAACATTTCAAGTAATAAAATGAATAAAAATGACTAGCTGATTCTTCCAAGAACCGAATTGTATTAAAGAGTAAATTACTATAAATTACCTCGGTATAGAGCTTAGAAGAAAAGTTCAGGAGCAGCGTTTCTCACCGCGTGCGCGGGTCGGCAAGATCAAAGGCAAGAGCAGTTCTGTGAGCCAGCTCGTCGGCTACCGAATGCAGCTCGAACCAAACTGGACCGAACACGGACAACTGACCAACCAACTCACGTCAGCTACTCTTACAGGTCCCGGCTACTCAGCAGCAGCCACCGCCAATCCTGTAATATTTTTATATTTTTCTCTCTGTTCCAACGCTTGTCGCGTTCAGCTTTCTTTCGTTCGCTTTTTCCTTTTTTTCTTTCTCACTGCGTCCTGACGTTAACGGACCCAGGTAGGCGGGACTACTGTCTGAAGTAACCAATGACAACCACCTGCTGCATTCAGGTGAAAGGAAATTAATGGGAAAATCCATCAACATGCTGAAGTCTGTAACCCATTATTATTAAGGGGGTTACACTGTCACTATGCAATGCCACTGAGTATTTTCTTAACGCAGAAATCAGTGCCCCTCAGTTGCCCCTTCGTTCCCATTTGTCATGCCATTTCTTTCTTTCCCCTGTATTGTCTGTGCAGTTATGCATTTTATTAAGATCTGGTGACAGTAGCAGTTGAATCTTTCCAAAAACAAACAATAAGTTACTGATTACAGACATTTTAGCAAACAGAAAAGCACAAAGATGAGGGCATTGGGCCTAAAAAAAAGGAAACTTTTGCTGAAACCACCTGAAAAGCAGATTTTAGGATCAAAATGGGTACCAATATATTGTTACATTTTTTTTAGTAATAATTATTTTCATCCTTTTGAAAGCCACAAGAGTATGTTAAAATAGAGAAACGTCCGACTGATACATAAATTCACACCGGTTTGGTAGGGCTGGGGATCGATTCAAATGTCAAGAACCGATTCGATTCCGATTCTTAAGATTCAGAATCGATTATCAAGATTTGATTCGATCCGATTCGATTCGATTCCGATATTGATTTGGGTTAGTGTTATTAAAACTGTTTTTTGAGCTGTTGCATGAATGATATGACTGTAGTTATGCAAAATATTACTACTAGTATTATATTGAGATTAAACAGCAAGTATTGGCAGCTAATGATGCTGTAAGGACCAATCAGCTCCCAGAATGCTGATAGAACTGCTTTCAGAAACATCGTGGGTCAGAATTACCAAACAGATCCAGGGAGCAAACAGAGATGGAGGAAATCGTTTTTATTTTTTCCCATATTTCGTTTTTATTTGTTCCATTTTCGGTCTATTTTGGTTTTTAATTTTTGAGCATTTGGTTTTTAGCATTTTTTTGCAAATGTAACCCCAAGACATTGTATAAAGTAATGAAATATAGACAATTTATGCAATTATAACCTAACACTTTAATGTTTTCATACCTTTAAACATATTTAAAGGCAAAAACATGGCACCAGTTATTCTCGTGTCCAACAAAACATTCCTTTTTTGGGGATAAACAAAAAAAAAAAAGTTGTAAAGTAATGGTAAAAAAAAAATAAATACATAAATAAATAAAATTAAAAAAAAAAAATTAAAAAAAAATCGATCTTTAGACATATGAATCGATTTTTAGGAATTAATATGAGAATCGATTTAGAATTGGGAAATCGATTTTTTCAACACAGGCCTACAGTTTGCTAACCGGGCCATCCAACAATCAGTGATTGATCGTTCTATTGATAGAACCGATGCAGGCCCTCTTTCTACACCCAGAGCCTACTCCAACTCCACTGGCAGGATGAACTGAAAGCGCACTATGAAAAGCACCAGTCCATAAATATTCAACTTGTCTGCAATATATGAAACCCTCTGAAAGCTGACTCCTGCTTGCCAGGAGGTAAACACAGCGCCTGCATTATTCAAAACAGATGTGGGCACCTCCAACGCTGAACTGCCGCAGACACGCGGCTCACTGGTATGCATCTCTGAGTAACTACCAAATCCCAGCACCGGCGACGCTCTTACTGGGAGATGGAGAGAACATGCCCCGGCCGCTTAATAATACCCCGGGCTGATCCAGAGACTCCCTGGGAGGTATCCTTCAGTCGGCTGCACTTAATAACTGCACAATCACTTGTTGGCATCCGGGAAAGACACTGGATGTAACTGGATCCAGCAGGCCACGGCTCAGTTTATAAACAAACAAGCACAGGAATGTGTGCCAAGAACAGATTAAAACAGCAGTGTCTGGACATCTTTTCATAATACTAGGTTTTGTAGAGTCACCCTGAGCTGCCACGTGTTGCACAACGTTGCCCTGACCCGTGGTCTTGCCCTCCCACTTTCCCTCCAAGCCACCATATCAAGAGGATGCAGGTTCTGATCCAGTCCTGGAAAACTGACTTTCAGTCTAAGTTCAAGCACAAGTAACGTCAACAAAAGCCTTAAAATGGAACTGTAATACTTCTTTAATTTCCCACATTTTAATTAACTTTCTTGCTGGCTTGATCTCTTTCAGTGTTTCTTCTAAAATCCAGTGTGAGTAGTATTGCATGTTTAAACACCTGAATCATCCCGCAGTAATTGGACATGGGACAGAACACAGAACAACGGAAAAAACCTTTGGTTTAAGATCATTCTAACTTAGACTTTTATAAGGAGCTTTCTAAAGGACAAATTTAAGAGAAAACAAAAACAACAACTCATGATTTAAGTTGAGTTACAAACTTCCAGGAATTTTACTAGTTGGAATCAACAAGAATATTTAAGAATTACTAGGACAAAATTTAAATTTGTAAAACATGATGTTCGGCTTTAACAGGGAACTTAAGAGGCATTGACAAAAATCCTAGTTGAACATAGTTTTGGTTCAAATATTCCTCCATCCCATGTGGACATCATTTCAAAACTCCAACACGTTACACCAGGCTTTGATCATTTTATTTTGCTAAATGTTTTTGATCAATAATATTCTACCTGCTACCTGGATTGATCTTGGTGACGGCAAAGTTGTCAGCAGTTTGCTGAAGTACTGGCTCATGAAGGGCCTTTGTGAATGGTCACGCCTCCTCATGACACTTTTTTTTTTTAAATTAATACCTATAAATACAAATAAATTATCACACATTTCACATTTCTTTCTCATAAATTCCCATTGCCATAATTGTAGCAGTATTTCATACTGGAATACTGCCAAAATTCCACATTTCAATTTCTCGTCAAATATTTCTAGAATATTCCCAGAGGTTTTTCAGCCCGTTGAATCCCTAAAATTAAGATCAAGGTGAATTCAGGTATCACAACTTCTCAAGAAAGCAAACATTAACAATAAAAAAGATAGATATTTAAAAAAGGACATAAAAATGCAGGAAGCAATTAGAGTATATAAAAATATGTAAATAATGTTAGAACAGAATAAAAATAAAGTGTCATATGAGACTATACGACAGTAAGTCAGTGATGCCACGTGACTATTAGCTCTTCAAAGTATCACACAAAATGTAAAGTAAAACCAAAAATATTAAAAGAGCATTGCCCTAAAACTGAGATTTCTTCTACCAGATCGGATCACTTCTAGTCTGGTAGATCTGGCATTTATCGCTACTCGCAGGAGACGCAGCGCTCAGCTGTCACAGATCTCCTATTTCCGTCTCCTGCTGAAAGTTAATTGTTTAAAACATTGACTGATTGATTGGGGTTTTTGGCTTGGTTCCTAATTAATTTGGGGCTGATCAGATGCCTCATTGTGGTTTTAGCAATCAGCGTACTGATGAGGAAATTCCACAAATATTATTTAGGCATACAGCTCGTCAGTAATTACAATGCATAACCCCAATCACATCCACCCGTGCATTTCCTATACCAGCTTAATCCTGTGCAGGTGACGGGGTCTGCTGGAGCCAATCCCAGCTCATTACAGGTGAGAAGCAGGACTACACCCTGGACAGGTTGCCAGTCTATCACAGCGCCAAACAACCATGCATGCTGACACACACACGTACGGGCAATTTCGAACCATCAATCAACCTAACGTGCATGTTTTTGGATTATGGGAGGAAGACGGACTGTCCCACCCACGAGGGGAATATGCAAACCCCGCACAGAAAGACTCCAGCCGGGCCCAGGAGTCTAACCAGGAACCTTCTTGCTGCCACCATGCAAATACTTTTTAGGCATGCAGCTCGTCAGTAATTACAGTGAATTTTCTTGATCACATTTTATTCATTTCTAAAATAGCTGTAAGAAATATGAAAAAAAAAAAGTCTGACTTGTCTGGAACGGTAGACGGTGATAAGCATTTTTCCTGAGGCTAGTTCTTCTAACGTCTGTCTGAAAACATACATGACACGTGAGTTGTTCACGGACGTTTCTAATACCTGACAATTAACATCCCACTTTTGTATTAACACCATCATCCTGTCTGTCATTTTAAACCGTATGTGAGCAGCTGTAAACTGACACAAAGCTTGATAATGGGGGGTAGCAGCTTCACAGCTGCTATTTAGGCTTCTCCTTCCTCCTAAATGGTTGTTATTACTGCTGGTAAGTAACCACTGATATAACGTAGGGAGCTTCACTTCATCACTTCATCATATTCAACTCTGACATGACTGGAGTCTAAACAGCTTTCAGTATCAGACAAGCAGGTAACAAAAAATCAACTATAAATATTCTATATTCAGGCTCTGCAGATTATTCATGAATCGCATGAAACCTTGACGTTTCTATGGATTCAAACTGGAGCAGATAAGATCTTGAGCTTGTTAATGAGGGAAAATCCATTGTAAATCAAATTTGTCACATTGGGAAATATAAATGTGCCTGAGAAAACAAAATAATAGGGAAAACAAATGATTTTGTAAACATCTGTTCAATAAAACAAAAGTAGAAAACTGTGTGTAAACAGCACTCGAAGTTCCCCTGAAGCTCATCTGACAGTATCCACAAAAAGTGATCAGTCAGATGGCACATTGTTGGGTGGGTTAGGACGAGAGCAATTCAGGAGAGTTGAGGCCGGTAAATAATCCACAAGAACTAAGAAATGTGTTCTTTGTCTCGAGGTGACAAGAACAAGAACAAAATTTGTCACTTTATTACATCATACTTAGGAGAAACTCAAGAGCAGAACTCCTGGGAGGAACCTCCAACTTCAGCACCAACCCCCTAACTACTCATGTGGAACCAAGATTTGTTGCAGTTCCGCAACGGACCACTAGAGGCCGGCTGGAAGCGAGTCAATCTTTTTGATTACCATGTTAAAAAGTTCAACTTTAGAGCAGAAATGAACATTTATTTACAGCCTGGTTCATAAAAAAAACATTTTGGTCTCAATTGTTTGATTGATCTGAGGGGGTGGATTTTTTTGTACCAGGTCAGGAGAGTTTATATCAAGCAATACATTTATTTCTAATATGACTGATTGACAGCTGTCTCAGCCAATGGCTAGCAGTTACCACTTCATTGTTCGTTTGTGTCAACCCAGCGCCGGCTAAACGCTACAGTAATTTTTGATTTAACCCCTGAGAACATATTGAACGGTAAATTCTGCTGTAAATATCTGCCGGCAGCTCTGGAGATCTTGCGCTGGGGATCTGCTAAAGGAGCTGGTCGCCAAAGTTTGAACTTTGATTGAGACACAGTGGGCATATTTCCATTGGCTTTCCGGGCAATATGGATCTGCCCCGTACAAAGAAAAAAGGGCTCTAATCAGAAACCAATGGGTCACGTGACTGAGCGCTTCATCCATTGTTTTATTCAGTCTATGGTTCTACAGGACCTACATTGTAGTTGTCTGCGTCGCTGTGTAATTACACCCACAAACTCTAGGGGGCAGTGTTCCAGCTTGCAGTGCTGAGTTTCCTTTAGTTTAAATCAAGGGTCTCAACCCGCGGCTCCGGAGCCGCATGCGGCTCTTTCATCCTTATACTGCGGCTCCGAGTGGCTTGGGAAAATAAATTACAAAAAAAAAAAACAACTAAGTATTTAATTGAAGTGTATTTTATTTGTGTTAGTTCTTTAATATTTTAGTTCTAAATTGGAAGATTATTGTGATCCTGACATATTAGAATAAATATATTTTATTGTTTTTCGTTCCTCAAAATAAACGTCATACGTCAAACGTCAAAATAAAGCCGGTATACCCGCCAAAACGCCATGCATTGTTGCGAGACCTGTTGCGGCTCAATATTGATCCATATATAAAGCGCACCGGATTATAAGGCGCATGGTCAGCTTTTGAAAAAATTGAAGGCTTTTAGGTGCGCCTTATAGTGCGGAAAATACAGTAAATGTAATTGAATAAGCATTTGTCTCGTTAATAGTTTGATGCCTACGCCTCACATAAGCGTGCTGCTGTTCCACAAGTACGGGGGTCGGCAACCCGCGGCTCTAGAGCCGCCCTAGTGGTTCTTTTTTTTTTCTTCTTTTCTATTTTTCTTTTTTTCTTTTTTTTCCCTTTTTTCTCTTTTTTCTTCCTTTTTCCTTTCCTTTTTAATCTCGACATTTTGACTATTTCCTCCACATTTCGACTTTTTTTCGAAATTTTGACTTTTTTTCTCGAAATTTTGACTTTCTCAACATTTCAACTTTTTTCTCAAGATTGTAATTCAACATTAATCTCGACATTTCAACTTTTTTCTCCAAATTTTGACTTTTTTCTCCCCCAGTTCTAACTAATACATGCTTACTAATACATGCAGCATGTGTTATCTTCATTCGAAGGCTTATAAAAGACTTTTCATTTTTTGCGGCTCCAGACATATTTGTTTTTTGTGTTTTTGGTCCAATATGGCTCTTTCAACATTTTGGGTTGCCGACCCCTGGTTTAAATCCTACATGTATTATATTCTGAAGATTTTAAAGCCAGTTTTAGCGGCATTGAAGCAATTCATTTTTCTACCCAGCTTGAAAATGACAAGGGAGCAGCAGGACACATGTAGCAGTAAATACAATCCTCCCAAGCAGATCAATCACATTTGTTCCGGTCTGAATCAACCTGACACTGGGTGACACACATAGGCTTCCCCACAACAGCAGGAAGGCATCATTGGGTCAAAGTAGAAGTATAAGCTATGCTTTACGGACCTCAAACTCTTTACAACATGTACAAACCTGAATTACTCAGGCAGATTTATTCCACAGGACCAAAAACTAATTTGTGAACATTAATTTACAAGCTCAAAATCTTACTGGCTCTAATCTCAGTCCATTTATTTGTTAGTTTTCAGCATATAAAGCAGCTCTGAGGCTCTCAGCTGGGTTTTCTTTACACATATAGCAGACATGACATATAGTCCAATTACCAGCGCACAGCGAGAGACGATCACCTTCTCTCTGGCCTTACAGAGCTGGAACAGAACAGCTGTTGAAGGCAGAGGAAAGTACTGTGCTTCAGTTGCTCTCCAGAAGGAACCGTTTCAGGATCCTTCTGGCGTCAACCGTTCACTGTGGTTTATTTCCTCGAGAATATTGTGAAACACTCAGTCCCCTGTCCCAGCGTGGACGTCCCAGCGGGTTTAAAGCGGGTCTGCGGCTGGGTCATGGTAGCGTGAGATTTATAAACAGCAACCCCCGATGCTGGGCTGCCATTGGCCGTCAGGAGGGCGGCGGGTTTAGGGTGTGGATGGAGATTTAGCAACCACGTACTCTTGTCAACACAAGACCAACAACCGTTCTGGTGAATTTTACACCTCAGCCGGGTAAAACTGGATCTTGAAGTTCCTTTCTGCCACAAACTTTCATCACATTACCGCAGTATTTACTCCTGTGCACTAAGTTCTCACTGACAGGAGGGTGGTTTCAGTCTGATTTAACAACGTTGGCTCACCGTGCAGAGGGAGGAAAATTACCACTTTGAGTATCTTAACACTAAGATGTACTGACACGACAAAACAGGCCACAAAAATCCAAAAATTAAAAAAAAAAATTAAATATCGCATCACAAAGTGCCATGACATCTTCATTTTCCTGTCAGATCCCATCAAATCTGTATTAACCAGCACCGCAGATTAGCCTTAATCCACTGGGTATTTAGATTATTTGGGCATCTATAGAGGGACAAATGTGTCGCTCTTAATCAGAGACCACAGGAGAAATAAAGCTGGGGAGGGGATTCCTTTTTTATGCTTTTATCAAAGATAGGACAATAGAGATTTAACAGGAAATGCAGGGGAGAGGTTGCAGATAATACTCTTTAAATCTCTTAATGGCAGTTTTAGGATTTTTAATTTGAGCACAGTGGAACAATAAAGTGATACTTTATACTGCATTCCCCAAAAGACAAGTATAATCTTAAGCTTGTGATGATCACTTTCCGCGTCCCTACATGATTACCGGTACACTAAATAGTGAATATATCTCCATTGCATGGTTGTTTTTTTGTTGTTGTTGTTGAGATAATGAACTCACAGGAAGGGGATGAACTGATAACCAGCTGTTCTGGACAGTGTCCAGGAAACTTTTGGACTTGAGCTGGAGCTGTTTGTTTCTTTTGTAATAAATTAGTTTGCACTTCACCTGCTCTTTTTGTGTTTCATCTCTCTTTATTGTAGGTCAGTGGAGTTCCTACAAGTTAAGCGCAGTGGGTTGCTGGACTGATGACAAACCTCTTTTTAGAGCAGAGGGGTAAATATAGGCCAGTGCCCTGTTCCTCAGAAAACGCTGCTTTGAGAAGCGGAAAAATGACCTGTTTTCAAACCTGATGCAGGGCTGACTTACTTTTTTTTTTAAAACACTGGCTTCATTATGCGGTGAAAATGAGTAATGCTCATGCATACTTTCCTGAAACTGTAATGGAGTTATTCAGTAAGCAAATTAGTTCTCACTCACTACTGTGTTAGTGTTACAGTAACAAATTATTTATTAAAGGAGATGCATTCACCACATTTTTTTATTACCTCCAAAAGAATTCCACAATTTCAGGTCTTAATGATTGTCTATGACACATTTTGGTCAAAACACCACGTTGATACAGGACAAAAGCCCCTTCTATAACCACATCTTCTCAGTTTGGTTAATAGCAGCTGTAGGCCACGCCTCTTTTTAAGCACAGCCCACTTCAGGAAAGGCAAAGGCTGCATGGTCTTAAATCAGATGTCGTCAAAACTGGACAAACCGCATAATCTAACGCTGACAGTTCGTCATAAAACCCCCCATAAAACAGCACATTACATAGTTTTCATATTTTTCAGTGTAAGGTTGCCCAAAACAAGGTTGTGCAATGTCAAGGTTTTGAACTGTAGGCCACTTTAGCCAAATATATGCTTTCAAGCACAAGTAAGGTCTTTTTTTTTTTTTTTCTTTTTTTTTTTTTAAAGCACCGATGAATCATTTCATGACTAATTTTGGTACATTTTCTTGTGGTTTATAAAAATAAAAGTAGCTGATTTTATAACTCTTTGTTAATGCAAAGGTTAAAAAAGCTTTTACAAATGACAAAGATACGTTAACAAACTGCATTAAACCGACAATCATCCCTCTATTTTATTATATAATCCAACCATTATCATTTTGTTTTACATAAATATTGCATATCTCATATAATTAAACTGCACTGTGTGGCAATACTGTGGCATCTCTACTGTAAGTTGTTCTTATAGTGTAACATCCAAGCCTCGTCAATAGTATTTTATTGACGAGGCTTAGATGACACTGCTATTTTAAGTGAAAATGTCCAATTTCATATATAACTTTGTTTTGGTGGCACAGAACTCTTAAAGAGGTTGCACTGTTCTCTAATAAACCTGTAATGCAATAAATCCAGCTTCTACGGTATAATGCTCAGACGTCTTTAAAATTTAAAGAGAGGAGTGTATTAACTGCATATATTAAAAGATGTGTGTTAAACTGGGCAGGCCTGTGTGTTTGTAATGTTTGCTCAGTTGAAAAGATGCACCCCATTTTCTATTTGGAGGTAAATTTGATCCTAAGTGAGGAGCCGAATCACAGCTCAAAGACAATTTTTACTTGAACAAAAGCTGGTTTATTTTCTCAGGAAAAGGTGAGTCAGCCGGAGGAAGATCGGACCAGAGAGATTAGCAAGCTTCAGATAAAAGAACAAACTTCCAAATAGCAGCTATTTTAGTGCGATTCTCCCCACAGAGGGCATCTCACATGTAAAAGCCCGTCTTTGTCTGATACTGTGTGGGTTCAACCCCTTTCAGTGACAAAGAGCTTTGTCTTCAACACATAAGTAGTCTTCGCTTCTACCGACTCTCTTCCCACACCTCATACCTCTATCATGAGCTGATAAGCTGCGCCGCATTAATAATTAATAACTACGTCTGGAGGAGCAGCGGCTACAAGCAGATAATAACCCTGAACTAGATGATTGCGAGGCCAGTGAATATGTAAATCAGCTGATTCTTCCTTCGCTCTCTGTTGCCTTTTTGCTTTGCTTTAGCTTGAGGTGATTTTTCTTGCATCAAAGAGCAGACAGATCAAAGAGTCAAACCGAAAGGTTGTGGGAAATGTTCTGGAAAATGCTGGAGGCAAAGGCTCGACAAATGCAGAATACTGGGAAAAGACACACCTTCCTCAATTAAAGTATGGTGTTAGTGTTTAAAATGTGCTTAACTTCAAAAGAAATGAGGTATTATGTGATTAAATCTGCTTTTAATTAATGGAGATGCTGTTGACAGCCCCATAAAAAGCAAAGGAATCATCCAAAGGACAGAGATTTAATCAACAGACAATGCTTTAAATATGGCTCTCGTGGCAAAAAAGATACGGGGAATGGATCTTTAATGAACATTTTCAACTGAAAGCAAAGAAAATATTGTATTTTTATGTTATAAAATCATGTAATTCCTTCACAAAATACTGACAACCTTGAGCTGTACTGTCTCCCCAAGTGTACATATTCTTCTTCAAAGTGAAACACACATTTTCAGTAAAACACATCTCACTTGGATATACAGCATGGATTTATGCTCTTTTACTGTTTAAAAACTAAACTCTAAATGGTATTTTTGTACATTATAATGCAAATGCTGTGGAGGCAGGATGACTCCTTGATGTCCACTGAAGTATCTAATGTGCAAGAACCTGAAGTGAGCACAATGCATGAAAGATTTAAGTAGCTTATCTGAGCAGATCATCTGGAAAATTGCGCCAGGGGAAATGAAATTCCTGAAAGAGCCCTTTCAGAAAGATGGGACATATGAACATGCCTTAGACGTTAATGGCCCAGACGTCTCGGGCCACAGCTGGCACCTGCTGCAAAGTCATGCTAAGGGTCAAAACTGATGAGGCAAAAAACCCAACAAAAACAAACGAAACTTTAAGATCTCAAGAGCATCGACACCATCAAGACATCCAACTGCTTGATGAGACACCCAGCATTTTTCTGCTTCGCTGTCTGGTCAGCGTCGAGACCGTGAGCCACCGAACATCTGCTGACCTTCAGCAGTCATGCTGGTCATCGCCACATATCCCTCTCTGTCGCCCTAGGATGTCCCACGTGACCGGCACAAACGGGTCACAACTCAGATAGTTTGTGTGTCAACTCGGCGTGAAGCGTGCTATGATGGAACCAGCTGTGACGAGTCAAGCATGCAACAGGAAATGAACAACTTGGACTCTTATAGTCACTTTTAAACAAATTAATAGTAATAACAAAAGTGTTATCAGTTAGCACGTGCAATAAAAAGGTTCAACTTCATTTTGTAAGAGCCACTCAAGGTCAAACTGGAACACAAGGGGACATTAGACAGATCGGGACTCGTCATGTCTCACTTGTTCATTTTCTCATGCAGCAGATGAGGCCGCCCTCATCTCACAAGAATGTCTGCAAACAAGGCAGGTTAAGAAACAGATGGATCCAGAGGAGAAAAGCCACTGCAAACAAACAGCCACAGGACACAACACAGTCAAAACATGTTCAAGTAGAGCACAGCATTATCTCCCACTGTGCTGCAAAAAAGCATGGCCTAGTTTCAAGAAAATGGCTTTCATAAAGTCAAATCAGTCCCGCCAAAATAAAATATATATAATAAGTAGGGCTGCTCTTTATGACTATTCTGACGGTCAATAAGTCATCGACTATTGAAACGATTAGTTGACTAACTGGATTATGAATCTCATAATTATTAAATGATTCTTATGTAGCTCGTAGCTTTTCAATTTTGTATGAGGTTGTTTAAATGATGTGCTAATTAAAAATAAAAGACAAGAAAGATGGACACGTCATTCAAAAATACATCTTTTATTGAACTTTGCTGCCAGACGCTGTGGTGTTGCATCGATCACCGCCATATTGTTTACCTGTGCTGTACTGTATTGCACATGTGCAGTAGGAGATAGGAAGGGAGGCAGACACCTCACTCTGTTGAAAAACACCAGTGCATAACGCCATTGTGATTAATGCAACACTCAGCAGAGATAAAAAGGAAGAAAACAATGACCTCATTCTGTTGAAATAACAGACTGATAACAGTCAACAATTGAATTTGTTGGCGACTTGTCTTTATCATTGATTTTTGTCAAAGTCAACTAATCATTGCACTCCAATAATAAACAAATAAATAGAAGTCCTGTTGAGTGCTGTCAGCACTTCACAAAAGATTAAGATGTCTCTTTCCTGTGAACGCAATTAATTCAGCCCAGGAAATGATCTCTGCTGTGTTTCGGTCTGTACCAGGGGTGGAAGATTACGCCAGCCACACTGCACTCATTGCCATCCTCTGTGACAAAGAACAGATTTATACGACGACTGCGACTCGCTGCAGCATTCAAGATGTATGAAGCCCTCGCCATCATGTGATAAGCATAGTAAATGTTGAACTGCCTCATTACACGAGGTTTTTACCCTTTAACACTAGAAATTAGACACTAATCTTACTTGTGCCAGCATGACATTTTTGCACGTGCAGGTGTGAACCAGTGTTTTCACACCAGTTTATACTTTACATGTCAGAAATGGTAATTAGTAATCTTAGCCTCTAGGGCAATTTTAGAGGCAGCCGCAATAACGTGCAAGTTTCTTTTACAAACTGAACCTCGACACGAGTCGTTGGATTAAGATAGATGACTAGCATTTGCATTATACTGGCAAAAATGTGTGATTTTAGGAAAAAAAACAAACAGGAAAACTCACAGACATGCTCATTATCCAACCCAGATGGTGGCAATCTACCTCGGATAATGAGCATGTCATTGAGCATTTAAGGAACCATCACATCAAAACACACGAGTTTATCAAGATAAGGGGAAAGATGAAATAAGCACAGAAATAAGCACAGAAATCAAATAAATTCCCCCCCAAAGAAAGCCAGACATCTGGAGTAATGAGTAAAACTGCATAATGCGTAACAAAACTGCATAATGTGTTATCCTGGAAGATCAGTCTCTCTGTTGGTGAAGAACGGTACGACTGAACATATTTCACGTACGTAAAACTGCTGTACCCAAAAAAAAAAAAAAAATGTCTTCAAATGTCAAAATATAAAAGCCTTTTCATTCTAAGTACTTGTCGATGCACTGCAAGTAAAATTCCTAGTTTTCTTTGATGAATATTTTTTTTTTTAATGTTAAGTAAAAAACAGGTTCTAATATTTTCTACTGAACTATTATTATTATAGTTAAACTGCCACTCCATGTTTTCTGCACAATTTTACTATAAATAAAGTACATACAGAGAGAAGATAAAAAGAGTTGTGATATGTAAGAAATGTTCAATAGATCTGATTATTTAAGTTTTTTAATAAAACTAAAATTTGGTGTGTTTTCCACCATCAGTAGGTAATTTCATCTTTAAATTCATAAAATCTGACAAAAAACAAGTTACTCAGCTGAGCTTTCTTAAATACACTGCCTTCTCTTTGACTAAAAGTTAAATCACTGTTGCATAATGGAAGGATTAATCTTCTCACTGGTAATATTCGTTCGCTTGAGTAATCGACTCATTAACAACTAATTTTAGGACCAATTACAGTCCATCTCTAATTTTAGCAGAGCTGCACGTAGAATCAGAGGTCAGTCTGCCGCAACTCTGAATAGAACTTTGTTCATTTCAAATCCACGAGTTTTCCTGCAGCTGTTGAGTCAGAGAGCTTAAAAAAGTCCCATTTTTCCGCCAAACTCACACCCATGTACTTCAACCAATAAAACGCTGCTGTGTTGAGGCGGAGAGGAGGCACAGAAAAAGAAACAAAAAAAAAAACAAGGTCACCAAGCCTGAGTACCATTTTATCTGCATACCTGACATGTGTTTTACTCATTGTCCTGCTCTCAAAGTCTTAAGAGAGAAACAATAACGTCTTGTGAACTGACCAGTATAGACAACTGTTTACAAAACAGAAATCCAGCGGCCTTCAGGCATAAGGGACGTCTCTCTCTTCGTGTGCTGGAGAATATGAGGAGCAGATGAAATCTGATAAACATGTGAACCAACATCTTGCTTCAGAGACTAAACTATTACGTGCTGGCAAGCTCAAAAAAACAGGACAGGCCTTCATGAGATAAGCGGTACAACATCTTATTACACCTCACATCTGGAGGGGTTAAAATCGTATGATGCAACAAGATCAATCTGATCACTGCCCTAGTGAATGTTATTACAGTCATTTATCATTGAGTTAATCTTGTTTACCTTTTGATGAAAGGGATCACAGCCCACACCTTTTCTTTCTGCTTTATTTCTTCTTTAACACCTGATATGTAATAGCCGAGTCCACTTTGGCTTCTTTCCGAGACGTGTTCTATAAGCTTTACTTTCAATGTTTTGTTTTTTCTGGCAAAGAAAAGAGAAACTGCCCTCTGAAAACTGGCTCTGTGTCTTAAATATGATACCAATGGCTCCTAAGCAAACACAGGCGGGTAGACATAATATGTTGCTATTGAGATCATAAATCTTGAAAGAATTAAAGTAATTTAGTCGGGATTTCAGGCTCTTTATACCTGGTAATAATATTGATCCTGAGTAGTCCGATCACATGCCCCTCGTATGGTATCCAGGCCTCATACCACAATCAGTCTGGGACAGATATAGTCAGTTTTATAACAGTCCCCTGTTCAGAGTTTGCATTAAAACGTAACCTGGGCCAGATGAGCACATTCCAGGAAGGATTCAGATCTGAACACAGACGATGGATTTGGAGTTTGCCTGAGACACTTGTGTCCACAATCTGGGAGCACCTAACGTATTATACATATACTTTGTTGAATAGAGTTTTGAAAAGAAGAAAAAAGCTTATGGCAAATCTTTGTGTTGTCATTTTTGGCTTGTTTTTTTCTTTTCTACAAGTCGAGTCTAGTTATTTCTAGCTGCTACTCATCATCAGTTCATGTGTTAATGAAAAGTCACTAATATACTTTGATTAAAAATTCTCACAGATTGACCTTGACTGTGTCAAAATCAGCTCCCTGAAAAATCTGATTAAGTAAAACCAGAGTTATGACAACTAATATAGAGCAAGTTTGGTGTGTGTTTGCTGCAGGAAGAAATAGGTCGTCTCTCAGGAAATTGCTCACAAGCAAAAAAAAAAGAGAGGAAAAAAAAGACACATCAGTCCACATTTTCAGCGGCTCAGGTGTCGGAAGTAAATGATGTCCGTCATGTTCATCATAACATCCGAGAAAAGATCTCAATCACATTCTGCTCCGGAGACCAGCGGCAAAACGATGGCGGACCTTGTCGATAGCTCACTCAGGTCTAAGATAAGACAACCAGCCCTCGTGGGAGCGGCTTGTGCAGAACTACACCATTCTGACAGGAATCTCAGAACAGCCTGATGTCAGAAAGGAGATTTTTTAAATAGTAAAGAAAAAACTAACACTTGGTGGATTTAATCATTATAGGATGGATGTGTACATGTACATTCAACATACCATTATGTAAAAAAAAAAAAAAAAGAAGTGAATTTTGCATCCAATGAGCCATTACAAAAAAAAAAGAAATGAAACAGGAACCCATTTGGTGTTTCCAACCAGGAATTGCAGGCATGCTTTTTTGCATACAGAGTAGGAAAGTCAGATCCAGTCACTCAGGAGTCTCCTGAGTACACTTCGATACCAGGTATGAACAGTTTTAATGCAGGAATCGTGTGAAAAGATTCCCTGCAGATACATGTTAATGCCCAGTCTAAACAGGGCCAGTGTGAAGGTAAAGCCGGCTTGGGCTGAAGGGCCTCCACGCAAGCACAATAGTGAGTTTTGTTGTGCTAAACTTCTTTCCTCCTTTATTTTTCTTGCTCTTCTAGTGCTAAGGGGAAAAGATCATTACAGAACTCCTGCTCCTCGTTTGATTTAATTTCTGCAGCGTCAGTGCAACGAGAAAGTTACTTTTTTTGTGAGTAGAGGAATTTATGCTTTCCAAGCAGTTAAACACATTTCTGCTCCGAGACGGTTCACACTTCAAAATACTTTATTTCTGTGTTCTATCAGCAGAGGTGCGATTAGCTCTGCATCATCTGCTATCTCTCATTTTATGCCATTTCTCTTTCATACTGTGTTCATCAAATAACAAACCCAAAGCCTCGAGGAACATAATCAGTTCAGCTAAGAAGCTTGTTAATACCCAAGTAAAGATCCTCAGACTTAAAACTTAAACCTCTTAAGAGGAAATCTTTAATCAGAAGCAATTAAAAAGAGTGAAATCAACATACGTATTATAGAAACATCAACATTAAATAATCTAAGAGAGTGGTGTGCGGGCTGAGGAATTCTCCAACTAAAAATCCTTCTGCTGAAGCTGCTACAGTACCCACCATGGTTTTACTCATACCTCACATGCTGCATGGGTCCTTTGTAATAAAGAAAAAAGATCAGAAGGGGGTCAAATCTTAAAAGAAGATTTACAGAAACGTGCTTCATGGTCACCACGGTGGATGAAACCTAAAAATTGTGATATTGTGTCTAAAATGTTGTTGTTTTCAACCAAACTGAGGCAGCAAAGGTGAAATAAACATTCTGCACTCTCTTTGCAAATCTCTAATTTAAATTCACAGTAATGAATGAATCAGACATACTGAAAAAGAGCTGCACGCAGCCCTGCTGCGAATCACCGTGTTCTCTGATAGCAGCAGATTTATAGATTCAGGCTGAACCGTGATTGTAGAAAAATCTGAGTCATCAGCAGCTCCTCTCCTTCTCTCCTCTCTTTGAAACCCCATCTTCTTCTTTCATTCACATTTCAAGCCACATTTGTACATTTAGAAATGACATCTTCTCAATTTCAGCTTCCCAGTAAGGTGCTTTTCACAAGTCAGCATGGTCATATATCCAGCCTTCTCTACTCAGAACTCACACTCTTTGGTTTTACCGCGGTGAAATAGTGAGTTATTAAAGCCCCCCCCCTTACTGGATGGGAATACTTCCCATATGTTTGTGGTTGTTTGTGGAATGCTGCAAAGTGCATTAAATCCATGTCACACAGCCTCACACTTGTGGACAAATACAAATTTCTCAATTACAATAATTTGACGGCTACTAATGTCCTAAAAACTGCATACATTTCACAGAAGTCATTTTTACATGAATTGCATGCATGTATCTTTTCTTCTTAAATATTACATTAAGGTGCAGCAATAAGCTGTATATAAAACCTTTTAAGGTGACTTGGCTACTTTTTTGAAAACAGTTGCCTATTTAAATGTGTAGTATTTCTATAATCCTCCGGATATAAAGTGATATGTTTAAAAAAGAAAAGAAAGGAGAAACATATTTTATCAAGGAACCACATTGCCAGTAGGGTGAATGTGTGGCTCTGTGCTCACAATTATGCATCAAGCAATTTATTGTCACCACAGACTCAGATTGTGGTTCACTGGAACAAATGTTTTTCTGTAAACCCCTAATTCGCTGCACATGGGTTTACCACGACGGACTCAACTCAGGCACGGTGCAGGCATGAATACAACGCTGGTGCCCACAGATGGGTCTACAACCAACCAAGTGAACACCATTTCTGGCTGGACCCACTATATTTAAAAAAATACATGGAGATTAGAGATCTAGTGAGAGTGCATGTACAGTACAATTAGTAATCTCCCTAAAAGCCATACCGTTATGCTGGTCTAAAAATAGATACAAACAATGTCTCTGTCACGTTGTTATCTATTGTGATCTACTCTTCATTGTAGTCAAGAGATGGTAATTAATGTCTCCATCTATATCAAAAAATGTCCTTAAAAGGTGCCTGAGGCTCCTTTTAAGAAAAGAGACTCTCTAGCACCACCCTTCGGGGGTACTGCAGCCAACAGCGAAGCCGGCACGGGAGAACGGGGAGAACGCGCATGCAGCGTCATGTGACGTCACATCCGCAGGACAGCGCGGAAATTCGGCCCCACAATTGCAGCACATTTTTCAGCACACAGCCTGTTCAAGGTAACGCAGAGATACACCAGAGGGCTCATTCTTTTTGGTTTGGAACGCTTCATCTGACATTATTACTAGAAAACTTAAAACGTATACGCATTTTTTTCATAAATCCTGCCTCAATCCTGCCTCATGCTCCTTTAACTGTGACTGCTTTTGAATGTAGGTTTCGAGAGCTGCACTCTTCTCTAACCGTGGGCTCACACGGCAGCGTTGCGTTAACGCTCCACAGGTGGTAGCCCTGATGTGCTTTCGTCGTACCATGAACCACCAAGCAACTTTCTTCCTGCTCGCTACACAAGTAAGCTGCAAGTTTTAAAACGGACCCATTGCAGCGCCTTCATGTGAGCCAGGGATTACCCGAACTGCGGCCGTTACAGTATCATTTACCGAACCATAGTTCTGGACTGTTCCGGGCTTCTTTCAGCCCCTCATAACTAGATTTTTAGGACCACCAGCTCTTTTCATCCCGTGGTCACATGACTGTAAAGGTTAAGGTGCTGAGAGCAAACCGAATAGTTGCTACCCTGATGGGGTGGTTAAAAATGTGTTGGTTAGATCCGTCACGGAGATGGAGATGTAACCAGGCCATCTCATTCCACAGTACTTTACCAATCCACAAAGGAAAATGATCACTTTTGCAGTAAAAAGACTTTGCCTTCTCAAAATAAATCATCTTATTGCAAAGATTTGCCAAGGCTTAGCTGAAATCACTGTTAACAGTTGAATAAAAACTAGGTATTTCAATGTTAAAGAGAACCACAAACTGATTCTAATACTATAAAAATAAGAATAAAAATGCAAACTATTTTCAAGTTGTTTTTTTTTTCTTTTTTTTCCCACATTTCTTTTTTTTTCCGCCTTTGATCTCAATTTTGTCAGCTCCAACTCATTGAAAGCCAAAAACTTACACTTTCATATTTTCAGAAAGTAAGAACATGTATTTTACTGAAATATTCATTAAGTTTTAGTCTAAGTTTTTTTTAGGTTTTAAACTGGTCCCTTTGTGTTTATTTAAAAAAAGAGAAATACTTCTGCAGCTGTCTCTGGAGGAGCTCTGGCAGTGACTGTCAAAGTATTAAAGTTGCCCATAAAGCAGGCTAATTTCTTCCCACTGGATTACTCGATTCATGCTTGTAAATCCACACAGACTACCCGCCACAGAGCTACCACAAACCCAGCGGTGGAGCAACGTGCCATGTGAGCTCCACTGGTCACATCCTCCCCCTCTTTTCCATCCCCAGCAGAGGTTACTCCTGTGCAACTTGACAGCTAGAAAAAGAGGTGACTCAGTAAAAGCTCAAAGGACTTGGCAAAAACTTAAAGGCTGTTTGCCACAGTAACCAGCCAGCAACAGCTAAAAGCTGGAGCTCAGCACACTAAACGGTGTGATTGCGCATGTTGGGACTGACATTACCTCATTACACTCAGTCAGAACCAGGAGGGAAACGTTCTCCAGCCAGAGAAACAAATTAACAGCAGCGCTGGAAAGCAGTTTAAGCACAAGCGTCTCCCTTGCAGCTGATGCTGCGTTCACAGACCTCAATGTGTCAAATGGTTGATATTGAGCATGTTGAGAAAACCCTGCGGGGAGACGGAGAAAAGGCTCAAAGACAGTAGATGTGAATAAACAGATGGAGCGGAGGGAGTCGTGTTTACAGTGTGGCTTTTATCTTCCAGTCGGATTAAGCTGAGAAGGTAAGAGTAAACCTGAGCTGGCTGTCAGCGCGTGTCCAAACAAAAGCCAGTTGGCAGACACACACGGAGACGGCAAGATGCTTTTTTGGTGCCCGTTACGCAACGTTACACACACAAAGCTCAATAGGAGTGTCTGTGTGAGCACCAAGTGGTGGGGGGTGTTATTGCCAGTTTAACGAACCCTCACCTATCTGTGCACACTTTCTGCACAAGATATGAGCCACTGTGTTTGTTGTCATGATAAAGAAAGGAATTTGGTAGGTTTTTAAGAGCTCACAAGCCGCCAGCAAGATAAAGAAATAGGCTCCAGGGAGTTGAAGTAGAGTTATAACGGTGTGTCAGAAAATAACTATTACACCACTCTGCAAAATGTAATCTCTATTTGTGACTATGATGATGAACGTGTTTTGCAAGACAGGCAGGTTTTCTGCAGTGACACATACCCTGCATGAGTCTGTTGTGTTGAGACACAAAGCTGTTTACATCCCTACCCCCACCTCACCTTCGATCGTAAGCTGTGAGCAGTCACCAAAAGAATGAAACTCATTTAAATGGCTGAAATGATGTACTCCATGAAGCATCTTGATGAGGTGGCTCCAGACGACCTGGGAAAAGAGACATTACGTCCCTCATTATGTCTCTTGCATGGGAAACCATCATTACCCCTCTAAAAAAGATGGACTGGCTGGTCATGGAGAAGCTGGTATGGCCAATCACAGCACTTTTGGAGGTGCACATTGGGGGCGACACAGAAGCTCTACGGCAGGGGTGTCAAATGTGCGGCCCGTGGGCCGCATGCGGCCCGAGGGAAATTTTCATGCAGCCCGCGAGAAGTTTCCAACGCAAAAAACCGAAATGTTAATTTACTAAAAAAGGAAGGCATAAATAATTGCCATGAATCGGAGCATATCCGATAATATATTTCTTCTACAAATCCATCGTTATTCCACAAAAAGCAGTTTTCGACATTTTCTTTAGTTTTATAGAATGCATTTGCCGATTTTATTTCTTTGTAGACGGTCGTTTATTTTTATTAACTGACTACTATTATATATTTTCGCAGGAAAAATATCACTGCTAAAAAAGATGATAGAAGATATTTATTCAGAGAATTTCAGTTTTGAATACGAGGATAGTGACAAAGTCAAACAGTTAAAAGAGAAGTGCTTACTTTTTCGGCACACTGGCGTAAATATCCCCGCCAATTTTTAAAAATAAATACACTTAATTGTACTGGAAAAATCTCTAAATCAAAAAGAAACACTCTCGGATGTAATAAGAAAGATTTTGCTTTTTTATTAAATTTCCTATAAAAAAGCAAAATATTAAAAAAAAACATACTTATTTCTGTTTATCTTTGTAAAATGATATTGTATCTTACATAATTTGAAAAAAAAACGAGAAATTTCAAGAAAAGATCCTGAAGAAATATATTTTACATAATTAGAGTCTAAACAAAGTGCATATTTCCTTTAAAATTAACTAAACTGATATTGGATTGGATAACAATAGTAAAAAAAAAAAGAATTCGAAATTTATTTTTTTTGTTATTTTGAGCGTGCAAAAGAGCGAGAAAAAAATTGGTCAAATCCGGCCCGCCAAGCAAAATGAGTTTGACACCCCTGCTCTACGGAGTTGGGTTCACGTCACAACACAGGCTCTGCGTCATAAACTGCATAAACTGGCCTTTATTCCTGCAGTACAGAGCAACTTTGTGCCCTCAAAAGCTAAAGCTCCGATCAGAAGGGCACGAGGGCTTTCATTCACCGGCTTTATATTTAATTCATCAGCCATCTCCGTGATTGATGGTTGCTGGGATGCACGTCTGAGTCAGCTGCTGCTCATGAAACCTCCACATCTGCATAAAACAACACACATACATTCAAATACTTTATGCAAATTTACCCTTCATGTGACAAATGTGGGCAACAGCAGACAGAAATTTGATTTCGGCTCGCGAGGCACAATGTAGATATTATTTCTGGATTTTCTACTGGCTTGTATTCACGGTGCATCTCATAAATATCAAACTTTTGCCAATATATCCCTTTTATAAAAGCTTTAAAACCTGGGTGTGCTCTACTTCTAAGTGTTCCCTTGTCCCCTAGTAAGTGCATATTTGATAAACACAGAGATATCCATATTTGGCTTCAAAGGTCAAGGTATAAAGCTGCAGAAATATGAAGGAGTGAACACCTAAACACTTGAGTTTTTATATCAGCTGCTCAGCATAACACTCCCTCTGAAACCTTGTGCATATGAAACTGGCCTTTGTCTTACAAAGAGAGGGAGGACGGAAACGCAAGTGATAGCAACCGGCCCATAAATACACCTTTAAAGCCTTTATTGTGTCAACTCTTCCCAAGCTGCAGAAACATTACCAGGATATTTATCATGTACTGTTTTAAAGACTTTGTTTTAGTGGCTTTGCACGTTTGGGAGAATATTTAGCCAAATCTAACAGTTGGGCTTACATCATATCATATATGAAGCTATAAATCTGAAGGACTTTCAATCTGATTATCTTTTTGTAATTTCTCTCATGTTTTCCTGGGAGGAGCCTTCCCAGCAGGTTCCACCTCTGGTCACATCTACATCAGTTATTGTACATCTCAACACTTGTTTCAAGCCTGGCTTCACCTCATTTGTCCGTGCCTGCATGCCGCTGGGCTTGCTGGTATTATAGAGAAAAAAAAAAAAAAAAAAAGTACTTAATTCACTTCTTTAAGTAGTACGAGTCTAATAATGAGTTCAGGTTTCTATGCTCTATGCTACGCTGCAAGATATACACGAGCACATTAGTCATCGCTGTCATTGACAAGGTATTAAAACCGAGATATGCCGGTAAACTTAAGCTTGTAGGTGTTGCAAGTGTGGGCAGAGACAGTGAGCACCTTTGTAGATTTAATATTAACATGATACTTTGATGTTACTGCAGAGTTGTGTTTAAGTACTGCACAAATTCCCAACTGAAAGAAGTAACATTAGAGTGTTTTAGGTCCATGATTGGGGTGCAAGTATATTTGTATGGTTTTATGGAGATTTTAAAATGTCTACAGGAGATTTTGTAGACAAACTACTTCTGTCACTTCAAATCAACCATTCATAGCATTTTGTCTAAACCTCCTCAGCTGTCATGCATTTTAAGCGTTGTGTCATAGCTGTACTTCATTTGAAGCCAAAGTGTGATCTAACCGAGCGTTTTTGTTTGTCTAGTTTTGAGGTTTTATTGTGGCAACACTTAACGATAAACAGAAGTCTCACAAGGGACTGACAAGAAACTCCAACCGCAGTGAACAAGGTAAGAAAAAGGTGCTATATGGGTCACAATAATAATCGAGAAGCTATTTTGACTCGCTATTGCCGAAACATATCAAATATAGGACGTTTAGAGGTATCCGTATTCTGATTAATACATTTAAATCATAAAGATGGGGAGGCTGGATAATTTTACTCTGGTATAAACTTAGTCAGAAATCCAAATATCTGCTCTAAAGCACCAAAAGAGATGTCCTTTTTCATATACACCCTTTAAGCAAATGATATTCTGCTTAAATTAGAAGGGACTTACAAAAGATGGACTCAATTAATAGTCTCACACACATTTGTAAACATGCATGCCTATTATATTTAAGACCAACTTTTTAAGGTTATCTTTCATGGTTTTGCAGACCAAGTCAGAACTGAGATAATTAAAGCGCCAAAGCTATTCTTGCAGACTTGACAGCCACAGAGAGCTTGAGACAACTATTCTCATGAGAACAGATGTGCTCTGCTTCTCCACGGACCCAGTCGGGATTCTGTTTTTCTTTTAATTATTTTCAGGGGACTAAAGAAAGCAGGCTAAAATAAGAACCAAAGTGAAAGCCTTCCCTTGTTGCTTTTTTCTCTCGACCTTCTCCATGTTTTACTATTCAAAATCTACAACTTTGACTTGGTTGTTCCCTTTCAAAGACCAGCACATGGTTTCACGTGTCGTTTCTCACACCACTGTTGTAGCCTGTTTGTCCAGTAAAGCAAAAAGAAAATAAGAACAAAGATCAGTAATTGTGGTTGTTGGAGTGGAGTTTTTCCTTTATTGCATTTCATGCCAATAGAAACAGACGCAGAAGAGATGACTGGTGCGGTAAAAGCTAATAAACAAAGGGCATAATGATGCCATTGTGCAGTCTGGCTCAAACAAACTCCTGCTTCCATGTGATAAACACCACGATCTGCTTCTCTTGTGAATCCCAATGCAAGAAAACGGGGAAAAAATTAAAATAAGTGTGAGAAGAGGCGGGCCGCGTCCCGCGGACAACCGATGTGAGCTTCCAAGACAGCTCCTTAAAACCTTTAGCACATGTCAACCGTTCCTCGACGATTCCTTTCCGTGCCAGCCTTCACGTCCAACTGGCAGGAAGTCTGGAGTAGCTTCATTTCACACAGCTGGAGTGGAAAACGCTGACAACCACCCATGTTAGATCACATGACCCCACAGCGGCTTCGCTGGCTCACATTTCATTACGAGGCCACAGAACAGACCACATGACCAAAGCACGTTGTGCAAAACTCCAACATTTACATGTTTTGATGCTGAAAACAGGTATTAGGATGTTTTTTTTGGCGCTTCCCATTATGTTGACCGCCACCTGCTCTCTTATTTGCTCTCCTCCCAACACAAACACTGACACGAGGCGCTTAATGGTGGATGTGACACAAAGTTGACCTATTCTTAGCCTGAGGAAGGCTTTAAATGTGTCAATGATGAAGTGGGATGCCAGAAACAGCAGTTACAGATGAATGACACATAAATCAAACACAAGCCCGGCTTCAGTGCACAACAACATTCAATTCTACGAATCCACTGTTGTTTGCATGCTATATTTGTAGTTCTTGACTGACCAGTGGGACATTTTGCCACACCTACACTGCAGTCCTGTGTTTGCAGGACTAAACAGTCCAGATCTGATGCATCGGACCCAAGTTCAGTTGTGAAGCAGACCTGGGCGATGACATAACGTATGGCTGGAATACGGCAGGTCAGTATGGGAAGGTGTGGGGTTTCCCCTTTCCTTCAGCATGCTTGTACAAGTTATAAGTCACAAAATCCACAACAAACAGAGTTCCTGTCTCCCACACCACCATGAAACGCAGACCTGTGAAATAGGGAAATAAGGCTAATTCAGGTTCTTCAGTGGCTTTGAGGAGTTCATTTATTTTTCTTTTTTTAATTTTAAGAGCAAAAAAGGGGACAGTGTATTCTGACTGTTTTTTTTGTGTGGTTTTCTTGGTTTTGGTTTTTTTCAAGCCCAAAAGCAGAAATAGTAGCCCCTTTTGAAAGTTTGCTGGCAGCAGTACTTTCTGTGGTTTATTCCTTTTTTATTTCTTCTAAATTTCAGACAAATAACTAAGGTACAGTAGTTATCTGTAACCCCAGTGATCAAATCCCCCCAAAAGTGTCTTTAATTTGCATTTCATCATTATATTAACAGGATAAAACACGAGTCAGCGAATATATCAGTTATAAATACATGTCTAAGTGCTTAATCTACTGTTTTATTAATGAATGTGGGTTTTAATTCAAATATGAAGAGTAAGCAATTTTTTGATAACATCACATCTGCTGATGTTTGAAACAAAACGTGAAAAAATTACAGAGATCCTCCCTCCCTTTCCTCCAGCGCTCCTTGTGCCCCTCTCGTTGGTGTAGGAGCAATGTTTGTTTTGATTACAATAACATTCAAGAGATGGGTAGCTAGTTGAGCTGAGGAAATAGTCGGTCAATGTGACAAAAAGTTCTTTAGGTTAAACAGGTCCTAGACTTAGACTTGCTTACCCTACCTTTAAGATGTCTTCAGGTTAAGATTTGCTTATTTTTCTCAAGTTTTTGTAAGAAATTCTCATGAGCTAGTGTAAATGTTTTTATCCTTTTTGGTGCAAAATAGCTGTGTGAGGGAATTAGGTTACACTTTAGGTATGTCAAGGCGAGAGGTTATTAAATTGAATTAATACAATGAGTGGATGACGCACAAGGATGATTATTTTGGGTTGTAAGCTAATAAACTGAGCTAATTTGCTTTGCCCCCAAAAAAAGAAAGAAAGAAAGAAACAATTCAGCACTTATGAAGTGAAACCAACTTTAGGCTATTCCTCCGAAGAGACATCTTTAAAAACCAATGGTGATCTCATCCATGTGCAGTTACCGCGCTTACTGTAAAACCAGTTTGCTGATAACATCTATCTTTGTCATACAGTTGACAGCTTCATAGCTCCACAATTATTTCACATGAACAACAGCAGCATGTGATAATACTAACTGGCATTTGCTTTTTCAACCTTTCCATTAATTATTCACGGTGTAGTCAAACTTGCAATGACCAGAAGAGCCGGCATCTGCTGCAGTCGAGTGCCCAGGCTGCAATGCAGCAAGTCCTCACAAGTAAAAATGCAAATTTCATCGTACTGTACCGCTCCGTGTGCTTACATGACGTGAGGGAAGTCTGGCTACGTGGTACAGTGCATCCAAATTATGTTGCATGTCATTTGATTTGTTGGAGTTGGAAGTTGGAATAACCCTCTCAGATAAAGTGACCGAGTCCGCCCGCATGTTGACATTCAATCTGTCCCAAACTGGCCTAGTAGCTCGGTCCAAGTTGTACAGTAACGCTCTCGAGGTTTTGACCAAAGTGGCGACCGGATCAAACACACGAATCGAAGCAGCAATTCTTAAAGCAGCCAGGATTACGTTAAATAATCCAGAACTAACAGCTCATCTGCACAAATCGTTAATAAATCTCCTTCTGGGCACCAGAGTGTGAATGCACGGTGCCGATTAAGCCCTAAAGCCATGTCATTAAAAAGTTTACGAACCACGATGGCCCCTGCTTGCCCTCCAGGGGAAACCCGAGTGTCGTTCCTAAAACGGAGGCTTCATACCGGCCAGCGCGGTGCTGTCAGTGTCAGTTACAACGAGGACTGCTCAGGTCAAGCAGCACTAACTGCGATCCGCTACTTAAAATGGGCTCACGAGGGGAAATGCTTTGCTGACTGAAGGCTCATTAACTCCTCTTAATGACTTGAATATGCAAGTCTGCTTTTACATTTCAAAGCTGAACCTCTAAATATCATCAGAAAATGACTCTAGTACAAAAGTAAACACAGGCCCATTACAGCTCTTTTATCAGATTGTGGAATATGATTATAGTAAAAGCTCCAGCCTGAGCTGAACTGTCTCGGAGGACACACTTTAAATGGCACATATTTGCCAGCGCATCTAATTTTGGTATTTTGGCGTTCGCTCGTGAGCAATGACACTTGGATGGGGATTTCAGTTAACGTGGAAGTGTAAACAGCAGCATCCGCCCATCACGCCCAGCCTCGCATATCGCACATGCATGAACTTGCACCAGAGTGAAGGAAGGAAGCTGATCTGGACTTATTTTAATCTCAACATGAACAGGTGGGGAGATGTCCTGACAATAGACAGGTGGACTGGAAAGAGTACAGAAAAGGTGGTGTGGATTCACTTCAGGTGGCCCATGCTGTGGCATTACCGGCCCGAGAGGTCAGGGGAGCGGGGATAATCTGGCCAGCTGGACTGCAATGAAACAAAACTCAAAGTGTGAGAAGTGGGTGTAGCTCCCAGCACACTGCTATGACTGCCAGACTACTGAGGTTGATACTTGCTCACAATTCTAATAAAAAAATAAATATAATCTAAAAAAAGCCTGCAGGGTGCCACTTCCTGCTCCTCTTTTGTTAAAATAAACTAGACTCTGTCCTGATATCTGAAATGTAGGAAAGCATTTCATTGGTCGGGAAGCTAAGACTCCCCTTAATGCAAAATGTGTTGGAAACAGCCAATTTTGAATAATTTTTCAAGGAACAACCACCTGAAAAAACGAGAACACCAACAAAATTGCAACATATACAGTAAATAAAGATATAAAAACACTATTATGCATATAATTTGATGCAACCTAAAATTTTTGCAAACTTGCCACACTAAGACATGGAAAATTAGCAGATATCTGTACAACTATCAGTTCAATGCTTTGAAATTTAAGAAATTATCATCTATTACTGTCAAACTGGAAGTCATTTGTATTTATTCATGTTTAGAAAAGGCTGTAAAATAGTACGCTGCTAATCTTCACCAATGAGCAGCATTTCATTTCCCAGCTTCTGCTTCTGTCAGTGTCAGGTCTTCATATGTTTTGTGCAATACCTCCTCAAAAAAAGATGAGTCAATTTCTCACTGACAGGCTCTGCAACGATGAGGGGCAAGAGAGAAAATTAGCTGCTGTTTTTTTGTTTTTTTTTTCCTCTCAGATTCATGTCTCAGCAATATTGTGTGTGTCACCATGTTTTTATTTCATGTTGGCCTGGATGTCTTAATTCTGGGACAGCACAGATGACCCAATCAGAGGCCGCCAGTCACAAATGTAAATAGTGGGCTTATAAGTCATTTAGCTGCTGACGTGCAGATTTTATCATAAGTCTGTTTAACAAGAGAGAGGCAGGACGGCATTTCAGCAGAAGTGTCCACCCATTTTGACTAATTTTTCCTCGGAGAATAAACCCACCAACTGTAGTAGATTTCTTGTTTGGTCTTGTCCTGTCACTTCAGAGCACACAAAGAAACCATGAAACTGCCTCTATTGTTGTTGTGAATAGTTGTATGTTGTGCATCATATGAAATTCCTTTCTCCAGTCGCAACAGAGCTGGTAAGTCTCAGGGAAAAATCAATACTCTGCGTTACATCATGAGGGACCCACTCCCTCTCAGACTAACAGCAGAACAAACCGATCAACGTGCTTTAAGGGTGTGAATTATAGAGTTACAAATGTCCTTAGCAGTGAGGCCTTGGTTCAATTCATGGTTGGCTGGACTCTTCACTGAATGTTTTTCCTTCACCTTATTGCCTTTATCTCCACTCCAAGTGTCAAATGAGGGCAAAAAAATATTAATGATCTTTTTAGAAATAAGGTAATGTGATGACAACAGTTTTGTCATTTTTCTAAGTGAAAATGATTGCTTCAAATCAACTCCCATTCATGTTTGTAATTAAAAACTGGCATATTATGACCTTTTTCAAAAGTTGACATCACTTCCTCGGGGTTAACAACATGTCTGTGGCTTGTTTTGGTCAAAATACCACAGACATGCGAAACAAAACAAGAACAGCTCCATTCTGGATTAAGGGTGGAGCCAAACACTTGATCCACCCATCCATTCTGCAATAGACGCCTCTTTTTAAACAGATGTTAAAGCTTTGCCCTATCGACTAAAAAAGGTAAAGAAAATGTAGAAGGATGTAATGCTCGGTGGAGATTAATTTCAAATTAATAATTTATGTCAATGTTAAAAAATAAACTCAATTTTCACATTAATCTGTATAATAGTGGTATGGTATTGCCACTGCTTCAAAGAGCTTCTGCAGATCTTTAATCCTTTTGAGAGTTTTCTTTTTCTTCTTTGTGAAAAATCAAAAACAGTGTGTGCTGTTAAAATAAAAAAAGAAAGCCAAGTAGTTTGTGTTTGCCAGGACCAGCGTCATGGAAATCTGACTGCTGTAAAGTTTGTCTGTCGTCTTTAATGGTCCATGGCAACCACAATTAGCAGCGTGGCTTATCTAGCATGTTGCATATCTGATTTTCTTTTTAAAGAAGGAAATTGATGAAAATCGTGGATGGGATTGTGCAAGTAGGCATAAAGATGAAGATGGGTGTAACTCTGCTCTGATTTGGATCTGTGATTTCACAGTTTCCTGCGAATGTGACTAATAGATAATAAGAACAGATATTGTGGGAAACTGAGTTGTAAAACATGAATTACTCAGCTATAATATAAAGACAGCTAATTAAAAAGGGATGCTGAATCTTTAAAAATATCAAAAAAGAACAGTTTTAGTGTAAATCATCCACAGAGCATAAATGACAATAATGAATTTGCTTCTCGCCTGTACAATCTTATAAGATCATTACATGTCATACGGGTTTACTTGTATCTACATCTTGAGTACGACGTCATAAAGGGTGTGTAGACTCTACAATGAGGAGACCTCTTGATTCGTGTGGTGCAAGAGAGCGTGGGCTGACGTTAACAATTAACAATAAGCAAACTAAAAAATGAAGGATTGCACTTTAATTGGCCAGAAGGGAGAGTTGTGTGATTTTTTGACACAGTTGTAAAATTACCACACTTGATCTTTGGTTGTAAAACAACAGTCACCGAACTGCCCACAACTTACAACACCGGATCTCTAACTTCGAGCTACGACTAACGACTTTGTCACGATTCTTTCAGGAAAGTCATCTTTTGTGTGCAACAGTCTGTTTATACTCAACCAGCCTTTCCCTGTCTGAGACAACTGGATCAAACTCCTGCATGGAGGACATTATAACATGATTTTTAGATTAGATTTTCCTTCATTTGGCTCAAATTGAAGGAAATTTAATCAATAATCTAAAAAATAAATGAATTGATTTTGTTAAGAAACGTGTTTTCAGGAAAAAAATTTTATCAAAATTTAAACAGATGAGTTTCTATAAAAGAAGTTTTGACACTAACAACACATACCATCATACTGAGAATTTTTTTTGAAATTTACATAAATGTGGACTTTTTTTACTTTCTTTTTCAGAGCCACCAGTCATGACTGATCCTCTTGGCGAGATACACAAATGAAAACGTGACATCCAGAGCGGCTCCAACAGCAGACAGATGGGTAATCAATGGGTGGAAAAACCAGCAGGGCGGGCCGAGTGCCGGCCCACGCCATCCAACACGGAGGATGCTCCGCGTTACCAGAAGTGCAGCGAGGTCAGGAGGTTTTAGTTTGCAGAAGCCCTCGGGTGTGTGCCAGAGATAACTTTCGACTTAAATTCTCAGCCTTATCTGGAGCTGTAAGTGAAGGCGACACCCGCCGCTTCACAATACTGGACATTCTCACGTCCGATTTTTTTTCGGGGGTGGGTTCGGGAGCGTCTTCGATTCCTCAAACGACCGTTTGAACTGTTTCAAAGGAGCTGATGCAGTAAGAGATACTGTTGACTTGAAAAGAAAATGTCCTTATTTATGGCAGAGCAAGTTTACGGTACTGGGTTCATGTCTATTAGGGCTGGGGATCGATTCAAATGTCAAGAATCGATTCGATTCCGATTCTTAAGATTCAGAATCGATTATCAAGATTTGATTCGATCCGATTCGATTCCGATATTGATTTGGGTTAGTGTTATTAAAACTGTTTTTTGAGCTGTTGCATAAATTATATAGTATTATATTGAGATTAAACAGCAAGTATTGGAAGCTAATGATGCTGTAAGGACCAATCAGCTCCCAGAATGCTGATAGAACTGCTTTCAGAAACATAATGTGGATCAGAATTACCAAACACATCCAGGGCAAACAGAGACGGATGAAATCGGTTTTATTTTTTCCCATATTCCGTTTTTATTTGTTCCATTTTCGGTCTATTTTGGTTTTTAATTTTTGAGCATTTGGTTTTTAGCATTTTTTACAAATGTAACCCCAAGACAGTATATAAAGTAATGAAATATAGACAATTTATGCAATTATAACCTAACACTTTAATGTTTTCATACATTTAAACATATTTAAAGGCAAAAACATGGCACCAATTCTCGTGTCCAACAAAACATTCATTTTTTGGGGATAAACAAAAAAATAACCAAAAGTTGTAATATAATGATGAAAAAAAAGAATTAAAAAAAAAAATCGATCTTTAGACATATGAATCGATTTTTAGGAATTAATATGAGAATCGATTTAGAATTGGGAAATCGATTTTTTCAACATAGGCCTAATGTCTATCGGGGTGATTATGAGCCGTCTGGAGGATCCAAGTAAAACTGAACTAAATGTTTTTTCACCAAACTGATACATTTGTTCAGTCGGTAACAACTCTCAAAGTCTGCCGGAGGCTGACGTGATTTCGTAACTAACACGCTCCAACCAAGCCCAAGGACATTTTAACTTAAATTTGCATGGAAATAAAAATACCAAATGAAGAAGCCCCTTGATCAGTTCTCCTTGTCCCTCCAGCTGACGGCTACTGACAAGTCATTTAACCTTTAACGTGCAGCCTTCAGGAAACACAAGATGTTCCACCTGCTCCTGAACTTGTCTGGACCTGCTCTCAAGTGTGTTCTGTACGCAAACTCGGAATCACCAAAGGTGAGACATGTTGTTCCGGTTACAAAACCCCAGAGTACTATCATGTACATCAATCAACTGGCAGCAGGTTGTTCTCTACTCACTCGGATGATTGATTAAAAGCTGCAGGGTTCAACAGTTCAGGGGTTCAGGATGTTCTGTCTTTTTGTGTCAGTGGATTGTGAACATAAATTCTGAATGATGGTTCATAAGAATCCCAACAGGAATTGGCGTAAACTCAATCACATCAAGGTTATGGTGACTCTCAAAGGCTTTCAACAAGTCGACTTCCTTTTCTTTTGTTCTTGAAGACGTTTCACCTTCTATTCGGTTCAAAGGTTCAAACGTCTGCAAGAACAAAGAAGAAGTCCAGTTTGAAGCCTTTGAGAGTGACAGACGAACAAACAAATTGCTTTCTTGGGTGGCTATTTTCAGAGCAGAGACCCTAAGCTGTTATTTTGTCCATCAATAACGTACACGTTTGATTGAAAATGGGCATAAACCACATTTCCACTAAGCGGTACAGCTCAGTTTGGGTCTCTACGGTACATTTTTGAACTGTGCGACACAGTGTCTCCAGTCAACAGAGTAGAGAAAGAAGGATGCAACTCTGTTAAGAAAGTGGAACAACAGCAACAGTATAAGACATCCAGCACATTGTTTTCTTTCTTGTTGGCAGGAAGAAGCTGAGCTTTGTTTGAGGGAAGCCTCCAGAGTGGTGATCTAGTGTTGTGATCTCCATATCGCATGGAAGAGATGATCCTTTGTCAGCCAACCAGCTGACCGCCGTGTTTGAAGCTCCACCTCATCACGGTTATCAGAATCACAATCAGATTCAGAATCAGAATCAGCTTTATTGGCCAAGTTTCAACATGCCAGACAGGGAATTTGACTCCGGTTATTTCGCTCACTGAAAATTTTAATAGTAGTAATCAGTAAATAGACAAATGGCTCTTATTAACATATATACAATTTTTTTTTTTAAGTGAAAGGTGCAGCAGTATGAGGTAGACATGGTTATTGAAAGGTGCATTGTTACAGCATATGATTGTGGTTATTATTATTATTACACAGTGGTTGATCTGGAGGTTTTGGTGCCAGTGCTATGGTACGCCACCAGAAATGGTTTGTAACTTTTGATGATAAAAAGCACAAATAATGTGCTGGAATGCTTGGTGAAAATGGGTTGTAAGGACAGAAGATCAAAATTAGAGGATAATAACCAAAGTGTGGTATTTAACCACGAAAATTCACTCAAACAGCTAGATGATGGCCTAATCAATGAATTGAGCTGCTGTTGATATGGCTTATCCTTCACATTCTTTTATGATACAAGTATTTGTGGTTACAAAGAGAGGCAGATGCAGTGTTGATGTGACCTGGGTGTGCAGACTGTCTGAAAGTGGACAGAAACAGAACTTCAGACTCCCGTCTATGTTTAAATGCATTTTATGAGCTTCATGCACGACTCAGCCTGCCATGTCCTCCATAGGTATTCAAGTCTGCACACGGAAATAGATTTTATGTCGGCTAAGCTGGCCACCAACGCATATGTCACAGTGTGAGATTTATGATGGGATGGGGGCAAAAACTACGGAAGCGTATTGCATTCACTTGAGAAAAACAAATCTGCTCTGTTTTCTGAATTATTGAGATAATTATCTCAGAATTCTTTTCGTATTGCATTCTCAAGTGAATGCAATACGCTTCCGTGAAAAACACCATTGAGCAACAACGTTGCGCAACGCTGGATCGGACAGAGGGGCTTGATTGATTGATTGGTTGATTGTGTTAGGATTTCATGAAATTGTTAAGAGTTTGAAGGGTTTCTTACACTGGTGGTTTTCTCTATATGCAAAGTTATATCCTATTCAGCAGTTCAGCTATAGATCAGCTGTTTTCATCTAGTCAAGCAGTCATCCTCTGTTTATGGCTTGACTGTTTTCTTTAGATGCAGGGTTTAGATAGTTCAAATACAAACCCTTTGTTAAGTGAAGAAAATGGGGAGAAACAGATGCTTTAGCATTGGGGGGCTTGGAGAAGTCTCCACTCATAAACACAGTGCTGCCAGTGGCTCTTTTGCCTTCATAACATGTCTCTCTCCGTGTGGTCTGAAATGGTATTGCTACATATAGTGTCTTTAAATATTGTGTTTACTCTTGTTCCCCTTGTTGTGTGTTTTTCACTTCTTTTTATAATGTGGTAATATTCCAATTACTGCTATCATTTCTTTATTTATTTTTATTGTGTTGTCTGTGTTCTGCTTCCACACAAAAGCTTAAACTAATCTCAGGGGGCCGGAAAACATTATGCATGATATAATAAAAGCTTGTATTAACTTTGATTCTATTTCACTGGTTTTCTTATGGCGCACCAGACAAACGAACACAGGATCTTTCAATTGATACTGTGATCAGGGGAAAACCTGATCACACACACACTAGGGCTGTTCGATTAATCGATTTTAAATCGTAATCGCGATTATGTAATTAGAACGATGTTAAAACGTGAAAATCGTAAAATCGATTTTTCACTTTTTTTTTTTTAAACCTTCTCTGCACACATATTAATGATTGATACCATATTAATGATTGATGGAAATACCTCTCAATACCTGCGACAAGTGCCCCATCGGAGAGGCTCTTTAGTGTAGGAGGGGGCGTTGTAACATGCCACCGGGCATCCCTCAAGCCAGATGCCGTAGACCGGCTCGTGTTCCTTGCAAAAACTTGCAAATGTGAATAGCAAATGTAATGACTGACATTACACACCTCTACCTCCTTCATGGGTTGCATTATTATTTAGCATGCAAAGACCCAGTTAAGTTTAATTAGAAAATGTCTTGTTTTATTTAATTGGAAATATAACTTACTGTATGTTTGCAAGGGCTGATTTGCTGATTTGTTTTTCAGAGATAAAACTTTATATTTTATTATATTTTTTAAAACTTTTTTTCAACTTATTTTACAGAGTTTTGCACTTTATTCATTTATTTTTGGTTTAATAAGAGCAAAGTTTGCACTTAAAGCCCAATGGGGCAAATGTTCAATAAAAAAACAGCATATTTGAAATAATTTCTTTGCCTTTTGTCAATTCACAAAATAATCGTAATCGAAAATCGGATTTTGAGAGAAAAAAAATCGAGATTTTATTTTTGGGCAAAATCGAACAGCCCCAACACACACACACACATACACACACACACCAACAGCAGCAGCACCAACCTGCTCTTTGCGTTTCTGCCAGCGGCCGCAGGGGCTCTCCTCCAGGATCTCACTCTCATCCTCGCTCTCCTCCTCTTTCCCCTCCGATCCCGATTTCCTCTCCGGGACAGACATCGTCATTTTCACGCCGTATGTGTCCAGATTTCCCCCCCAGCAGCGAGTCCTGTCAGCACTTCTCCCCCCCCCTCGCTGTTGGTCCTGTGAGGAGGATCGGCGGCGCGGAGCCCGACCTGTCTGCAGTGGAGACTCCCCCCTCTCTCTCAAGACGACACAAGGCTCAAAACATCCTGCAACACCCACCGATCCGGCTTAAAACCAGCACCCCCGAGTCAGGCACAACATCCGACACGCCCTTCGGATCAAAACCACAAGTGTGCACGTTTAACAGCACAACTTAACGGTGGAAAAATACACCCCAGACTACAGACGCTCATGCGTCCTGCGAGCAGACTGCACGCCAAATGCGTCTGTGTTTACCAGTCCATTCACGGCCGAGCAGCCAGGGCGGGGAGCTGGCTCTGCCCCGGGTCTGCGGTGCGATTCCTGCCTGCACAAGCTGTCGTTGCTTTGCTTTTCTGTGAAGGAGAGTTTATTTTGCGACCATCACGCGTCATTCTCGGCGTTGCAGGAGAAGCGGTGGCTCCTGCCAGGCACGGTGCAGAGGGATGGAGCCAAATACCGTAAAGGCTGCAATATGTGCGAGGAAAACATTGGACAACTGCAGGATTATATCCAGTACCAGAGTTGAGGGGGGATGAGGGGGGATGAGGGGGGATGGCATCCCTGCTGAAATAAAAACGGTCAAAATCATCCCCCCCCTGTAAAACTGCCATCCCCCCTTTCCATCCCTTATGTCATTTTATCAATGAATGTGGTTTTACTGCTATTTCAACATTTAGAGTCATCACCAGAAAAATAACACCAGAAAAATAACTTATTTGACAATTTTCACCTGTTTCAAGTACATTTTCACTAGAAATAAGTAGAAAAATCTGCCAGTGGGACAAGATTTATCTTCTCATTAAAAGCAAAAAAATCTTGTTCCACTGGCAGATTTTTCTACTTATTTTAAGTGAAAATCTACTTCAAACAGGTGAAAATTGTTGTTTTTTCCAGTGATGAGTCTTGTTTTAAGTGTTATGAGATTTTATTACTAAAATTAGGCATTTTAACTAGAAATAAGACAAATATTCTTGTTAAGATTTTGAGTTTTTGCAATGATCCATTTTACTTATCCTGTGAAGGACAGAGGCATATTGATAAGTTCAGAAAAATGTTTTTTATTGTTGTGTTTTGATGTATTTGATGTAATCCCAGTGGATATTTAAAGCTTACAGAAGGCTGCATTTAACTGCTGCTATGTCATTCCTGCAGTATTTCTGCAGGTGTTTTGTGCTATTATTTGTAATATATTATATTATTTGTAATCAGCACAAATTATCTGTCCCCATATGATAAAATCCACCATCCCCCCTGATTTTATTCCCCCTATGTGTTGTAGGAGCCAGTGTTGAAATCCTATGTCTCAAAAATAAATCTGTCAAAATCCAGTGCACATCTACTAGGACAAAGTGGTACTACTAGACTTGGAGAAGTCTCCACTCATAAACACAGAGCTGCCAGTGGCTCTTTTGCCTTCACAACAGATCTGTCCCCATGTGGTCAGAAATGGTATTGCTACATATAGTGTCTTTAAATATTGTGTTAACGATTGTTCCCTTTGTTGTGTGTTTTTCCATTCTTTCTATAATGTGGTAATATTCCAATTGCTGCTATCATTTCTTTATTTTTTTTAAATGTGTTGTCTGTGTCCTGCTTCCAAACTAATCTCAGAGATGTTTTCCCACCATTTTTCTTTTTTATCAGACACTGGTTTACTGCAGAAATCTTTCCCAAAATACTGGAAACTTGAAATCTCCATCTTCAACAAGGAAAAGTAAATGAAAATGCATAAATTTAGAGTCAGTGTCAACGATGAACAGTCAGTTCATCACACCATTCATCTGTGATTCTCGAAAATCTGCAGGAGTGATGCAAGATCTTTCATTTCTCATTCTAATCTATTATTAACGCTAGAGTTTTTGGCTCCTGCAGATAGCAGTGTTTAAGAGAAAGCTATTTTATGCTTTTAATTATGTTTCAGCCCTTAGTTCATGGTTCTTTTTGTCATCTTTCGTGAATATTTGGACTTTAATAGCAGGTTATTTATAACAACATGAGCCACAACCAGCTCAACATCTGGATTTAACTGCAGGGAACTGCAAAAGTAAGGCCCTTAAAACCTGACTCTGAACCAGATTAGTGTACCTGAGTTGTTATCTTAACTAAAACAGAAAGGGCTCTTTGTGCCTGACAAAGGAGGGCCCACGGTTTAAAGCCAGGCGCACCATCTGGGTCAAAGAGCAATGGGTACCCCGGCCCGAATTCCAGGGCAAAGGTCCACAGTTGAACCTTAGATGTTCTTTCTGAACCTGACAGTTCAGAGAATTCATGTCGGAAGGCCATTTGTTCATTTGTATGGTTTTACCCTCAATAGGATAAAGTGAAAGAATTCACTCGGAGGCCCTTGTTGGAAAAATGTCACGCCCTTATCTGTAATTTGTACTGACAGTTCTGTCCAAAGTTGCTCCATGGTGAAACGTTTTTCCGTAATAGACAACAAGCACTTAAAATGGTTGATGTCTCTCTAGTTTTGACAGAATCTCAGTGAGAAATCTGTTTCTGTTACTTCTAACAAAGTACACACAAAATCAAGACCAAAAAGATAGTTTAATAGCGCAGCTATGCAGAACTCAAAGACTGAAGACATCAGTTCATGCAAACTCACACACACCATGTCAAATTGATGAAATAAACAACAGATGGCATATTTTAATTCAAGTCAGCAAGACTGGATGCAGCACATGTGTTTACTCCACTCTCGGACCAGGAGAGGTTTGCATGCCTTTATCTTTGAAAGAAATGCCTCCTTTGAACTATTGATATACATAATGAGATCTTATTGGGTCTGTATTTCCATTTCATATAGAAATAACAGTTTCAATAGACATTGGTCCCTTGGAGGGCCATCTCTTTGCAGCAGCACGGTCAGGTACAGCAAAACCAACAGAAGTAGTGAAGCGTATCACCTCTGTTCACACACATCCACAGTGCAAATGCCAGTCACGTCATGTGAGTTCAATATTAGCAAAAGAAAAAAAAATGAACAAGGAACATTCAAGAATAAAAAGTGTACAAGACACCAATAAAACAATATTATTTGGAGTGCAAATCAATAAATAGAAGCGCAAGAGTTAATAATCAAAAGGACAGTTAAGTATAGTCTGAACGGAAATGGGATGCATGTCTTGGAATACCGGTTAGTTTTAGTCATGGGCATCTGATAACATTGACCTGAAGGCATTAGAGTAAAATTAGAAGATAAAATGTTCTTCTGATTCAAACTTATGATCCGTTTAGCTCTTCAGATGACCTGACTCTCCTGGAGCGACGCCAGGTCTCTCTGCTGAGCAGAAAAGATGTTTGAGCACTCTTTAACAACGCCGCTCAGGCTGTTCCTGTCATTCACAGACCACTGAACCAAGAAATGAGATCAAATGTTAAAAGACTGTCGATAAATGAGCTATAAAAGACTTGAAGATTGAATGAGTTCAGCCTAAAACTTTGAACTTTAGCTTTCCATCAAACACGGTTCCGAGGTGTTTATAGTTTCCAAAAATTTTGATTTATTTTTTATAAATGATGCTGGATATACATTTAGTTTAGTTCTGCCTTAATCTACTATTAGTTCTCTTGTTTTAGAGACATTTAAGTCCAGATAAGTGCTTCAATATGTATGAAATGCAAGGTATTAATTGCTTAATTTTTTTAAAGGATGTCATTTTAGTCGCAGTGGAAGAATGCAACTTGCAGAGTTATTCTCTGTTAAGTATTTGCATTTTATAAGTTATATAACTTGTAAAATAAACCATTCTCTTTGCTGCAACAACAACAGCAGCCTCACATCTTATGTCTCATCTTCCATGCAGTCTCCCTCCAAGAACTTCAGTGGGAACGAAACAGCACAGGTTAATAGTTCAGATGTAACCATAGATCAGACTCGCCGTAATCACCCTTTCTCTCTATTTTTAGTACTCAGTGAGCCTGAGAGCGAGCCCCTGCTCCACCAAGCCCTCTCGCTGTTAATGAGATTTGGTTTTTTGGCGTAGGGAGCCGAGCAGACAGCGCCGATCCCCAGACGGTCCTCATCTAGCACACTAAAGATGGCAGACAGGAGGAGGAGCAGCGCCAGCATAATCACCAGCAGACAATACCACAACAGCTCCACTTGTTTTCCTGGCACAGTTTGATGCCAAGTGTGAAAATCTGTTTTAAAAAGATCCCCACTATGAAAAGATCTCCTCTTTGGTCTCGGACGGCTGTGGAGAGCATTTAAATCTACTTTATAAAGAATAAAATCTTAGCCACCTGCTTTAAGGAGCTGATCTGACACACACGGATGTATTGGAGTTGAACAAATCTCCTTTTTCCTAAATCACTTCAGATATAGATGAAAGCTGGAATGATGAAAAATAAAAAAATTATAACAGATTACAGGGAACATACATGGAGCCGCAATCAGCCTCTTCAGTTACGTATGAGGTGCATTTTTATACAGTTTATGCAAAAAGATAAAAATCATCTCCTCATAGTTTTAGGCAAATACAACCTCCGAAGAGCAGCAGCATATCTTTTTTTTTTTTTTACCATCATTTTAACAAAAACTAAGCTCAAAAGGAAAAAAAACAATCCCATGAGCAGTTTTAAGCAGCTTGCAGATCCACTTTTAGCAACAATCACTTGAAGCAGTCATTTCCTGTAAGACTTTATCAACCTCTCTCATCGTCGGGCAGGAATCATGTCCGGTCTTCTTTGCTATATTGCTTCAGGTTATTGACTTTCGCCGGCGTCTGCTAAAGTGCAGCTCTCTTAAGGGCCCGCCACAACATTTTGTTCACTTGTATTGAAGTCTGGACTTTTACCAGGTTATACCAACCTGCATGAGCATCACGCTGTTCAGGGTTGTGGGAAACCTCCAAACCATATGTGCATCTGGGATTCTCCCCGATCAAGTCACAAGTCTTTCACGTGGACAACACAAAGAGACAATCACACCTACAACTAAGTCAGAATCATCACATCACCCATGGTACTTGGGCAGGAAAGACAGTACCTAAAGAGAACCAGGACAACTCTGCAGTGAAAGATCAAAGCATCGGGTCTTTCTGTGAAACAACAGCACTTTACACCATTTTTCTTAAAACCTACTGTAGAGAGAATTTATACTGTAGTCATTCACCAGGAAAGCGTGGAGTGGGATTAGAGGGACATCTTGTGGCACTGTTTTGCGATTGCAAGAATATTTTCTGTGTGAACAGATTTAAGGTGCTAAATGGTTAAATTTCAAGTCTGCAGAACTCAAGTTACATCACAAGTTTGTACCTGCTGAGTGTATAGTTTTCTCACCATATTAATGAGCATTATGCTATTTAGATGGAGCTCTTATTTTGTCATAGCAGAGTTTAAGATTACTTATTTTCATTAGGCTGAAAGTTTAAGAGTCTTATATAATAAAAGTTACAATAAAGCAAGTGAGCATCAAGCATCAAGTCTTGGAGATAAGATGAGGATTATTTTCTACTGAGAGCGCAAATGTTTGTAGCGTCACTAAAGCCACTCTGCGCAGCAGCGTATCACAAGAAAGTTAATGCTTCAGTCGCTGGCCTAAGACACATAAGTGTCCTTTAGTGGGACAAAGTGCTATTACAACACATGCCAGACCTCTGTTGTTTTCCACTTCAGTGATCCATGAAATTATCTACAACTTGACTGGAGACACACAAAAACTCTCAAGTTCATGGAACTATCTCTAAATCTCTTATATATCAACTTCCAAAACTGGCAACGCACAGATTTGAAGAAGAACATTTCAGTTGAAGTTTAAGGCACTATATGTAGTAAAGTATCGACTGTCAGCCCCTGGTGTAAGTGCGCCATGAAGTGCACCTTTAGTGGGAAAAAAGTGGTATTACAGGACTTGTCGGACTGTCTTTACTCATTTGTACAGAGTTTTCAGTGGCTCTTTTGTTAACATCATAAACTGTAAATACAACGGACGATGCCGATCCCCACTGAAATAGCTGCAGAGCTGCCAGAGAACATTTATAGCAAAATATCCCATTTGTATGTTGTTTCTGAGGTGAAATAAAAAATGACCTCTGTCTCTCGCTGAAATTGGGTGAATATAAACAGCCAAAGACTTGGCTTACCTTCGTAGAATGAAGATGATTTATGGGAAAGTCATGATAACTAGCCCATTAGTTGAACCAACCATCTATTAATCATATTAGAAATAAGTTTAGTGCTTTATAGTCCCCTGGTGTGGTACAAAATAAATGAATCCCCTTCAGAGTTCTTATGGATGTGAAACCAAACAGTAGAGATTCAAACACATTGGCTTCAATCCAGAAGTAGATCTTGGTAACTTTGTCAACACAGCAGGTCTATACGCCCCCGTGTGGTCAAAAATGGTATTTTTCATTAAACGCAAAATCCAATATATCATGCATATAAAAGAAAGAATTTGGACTGAGAAGGATTTAATCATGATTTTTGTTTAAATATAAAATAAATTGAACAAAAACTTGAGATGAATAGCAGTTATTATTATTGCTATGTTTCCAATTTTATTTAACAAACTTAATATCCGTATATGGTGACTTTTCCTTTTCGGGGCTATATATCCTGAAAAGTGGGACATTAATCTGGAAGTTAGATCTCCACACAACATGCACATCAAAACAAATGTGACACTGTTGTTTTTATTTATTTATTTATTTTTTTTTTTTTTTTTTTTTTTTTTTTTTTTTTTTTACCTTGTCTGCACACATATTATTGATTGATACCATGACGGTAGAAACCAAAAGTGTATATATGTGCATTATTACTATATGTGATATATACATATATATACGCACACATATGCGTACACATACATAAATATACACATACAAACCCAGTGTTTTTTTTTTTTGTTTTTTTTTTTTTTTTTTTTTTGGGGGGGGGGAGGGGGTGGGGGGGGGGTGGTGACGACATCCACTGCCAATCCAGGAAGCAGGAACACACGGAGACACACGTCAAGCACTGGAAATCTGCAACAAAAAAACCACAAACAAAGCACGAAACCGGCACGGAGCCATCCAAAACACGAACAGCAATCGACCTAAATCTTGAGATCTGATCGCAGTCTGAGCTAAGCTATCGCTACCGCTACCTAAACCCAAAAACTAGAGAGCCAGCATGCAGGTGAACAAGCCAGTGTGTATGTCTATGTGTGTGTGTGTGTATGTATATGATCATGCATGTGTGTGTGTGTGTGTGTGTGTGTGTATGCATGTGACTAAATGACTATATGTGTGTGTGTGTGTGTGTGTGTGTGTGTGTGTGTGTGTGTGTGTGTGTGTGTGTGTGTGTGTGTGTGTGTGTGTGTGTGTGTGTGTGTGTGTGTGTGTGTAATAAACCAAACAAAGCTCCACCTGAAGTGTATCTATAGTGGGGGAGGGGGGGGAGCAACCCCGCCACCCGTGAGACCAGAGGCCGACAAGGAAGAGCCCGGAACCCAGGCCACCGGCAACCCCACAGAGGGGAGAAGTAGGAGGGAGGCAACCCACCGCCTGCGAGGCCCCCCCATTTTATTTATTTTTTAAATTTTTTATTAAATTCATTTATAGAGAAAACAGTGAATAAGCGCGTTAGTAGCAGATGTATCACAGTAAGAGAGGAGACCTGGATATTTGAAGGCAGTGTCTTGTCTAAAATCAAATAAGTATGAATCTTGCATTGATTAGGACATAGTTGTTGCTAAGAGGCATAATACATAAAGAAGTGCATGTTTAGCCTGAAGAAACAGCTAAAAGCGTTGGAGCCCCGCTGTTGTAGCTCATTTTTCTGCAGTGTTCCATCCTTGCCGTCTTCATTACCTGAACCAGAAGAGATCACGTTGAGATATCAGGTTCACACTTGCAAAATTGTCAATTTTTTTAATACATTTGGAATATTGTGAGTATGAGATGCAACAAAATAGATTTCAAATGTGACTGAAGGTCTTTTCTGCCTTTTTCAAAGTGATGTCTCAAAATTTCTTAAGGCAAGATAACTAGTTATGAAACAGTGTTTGTTTGTTAACAGAGAAGAAAACAAGCATGAAAAGCACCTAAAAAACAACATGAAAACTCCAGTTTGTTGAGACGTGAATAAGTATACCTGCGTGAGCCTGGGTTTCTGCATGCAGTGAACGTACGGGGTGGGATTTGCTTCTATCCGGTCTGATACGGTTTTGTAGCAGATCGCACAATCCATCAGGGGCTGAGGAGAAGTTAAACGACAAACACCATAATGACACTGCTGTTGCCTTTTTGTTAAATATGAAATGACTTTGTCTCTTTTTCAGATTTACTCACTCGGTTACTCTTGAAGGGGCATCTCTGAGGATTCACCTCTCTTGTGCCTTTAGCACAAACGGTGGGTTTCAGGTAGAAGTGATGGTACAGGTACTTCACCCCAAAGTGGCCCTTAAAGAGAGCAGAGGAACATCTTAGTAACTGCTGGGAAGCATCGTCTCTCGGAGCTTCATTTAGCAAGATGAACATGAGGCAAAATCAAAAGTGAAGGGGTCAGATTACCAGAGGAGCACATGGTAGATGTTCTGAAAAGCTATAGATACATTGGGATCCTGCACGCTATTGGTAACTATGAGGAGGTAGCAAGGAAGTCATGCTACAAAAAAGAGAAAGATCCTGAAGAAGCAGCTGAATGGGGAGAATAAAGTCTGAGCCGTCGACATGTAAATCCTGCCAGTATTTGGTTAATAAATCTCTTCCTTGGGGCTAGAGGCATCTGAGACGGACTATGACACAGTGGAAATGGGGAATAAAGTTGGATGAACCAGCAGTCCAGATCGTGTTTTCAGGAGAAACGAGTGGCAGGTGTCCGGATCGGTGCCAGGTTTGGGTCATTCAACTTGGTAACTGCAGCGAGTCCAAAAGCCAGGGACTCGGCATGAGGTTTCATCAGTGCCCTCGGCAAAAGTAGTTTACACTTCTCTTATGGCAGCATTGATACAGAGAAGTCGTTTTTTTTAAGCTACATATGATGGCTTTAAGAAAACATCTATTCCAGGGGACATCCATGAAATCAGCTGGCCGACTTCCAGTCCAGTATTAACTAATCATTTCTTAATAAAAGACATTTAAAGCCAAAACAGAAGAGGATGATGTTGCTTCATCCTGACTTCCAGGGCAAACTCTGACTCTGAACCAGGCAACAACGTAGAAACTAAAAATCCTTCAACGTCTTTAATATCAGCTCATATTCAGCTCAATTATCAACCCTTAACTTAGGCCACTTAATATGAGCTCATTTAATATTTACACGTATCAATGCCATCCCATCAATATACAGAATAGTTGCTTAGTTTCCATCAGAGATACTTTTTCAGGATTTCCATTTGGCAAAAGCAAACTGTTTAAAAAATGGTTACTTCAAGTGCACTTAATACAGAACAGATGCTTAAGCAAATATAAAGCAGAATTCCCAGAAGACAGAAAGAAAAGCGAAAGAAAAGGGCCGACATGTTATTAAGACATGTTATTAACAATCTGTAGAATCCTATCCTCTTATAAATAGTATTACTGTGACGGAATTAGCTGATATGAAATATCACTGAATAAATATTCATACAGATGTAGTATTTAGGAATACAGATACAAAAACTCAGATGTGTACCTCAATCTCTGACTTGCTGACACTTTTCAAAAATCGAAAGTGGTGCTGAATGGAGGAATGGGATTTCAGCTGCTCCAGCACCATATCCACACCCTTCATGTAAGAAACAGGCAGGTCATTATAAGGGTCCGTGGACTCGGCGGACTGCAGCACAGCTGCAGCACAAAGCAGAAACAGCAACCCAGCAGCCATCTTCCTGTGAGTGTGAGCAGAGTCCAGCTCAAGGGGTGAATACCCTCCTCCTCCTCCTCCCTCTGTGAGCTCCAAAACAAGTCCTGTCACGGCTGTGGAAGTCACAAACGAAACTTACTGGTCCAAAGGCTCATGGCAGTGTTGACTTTAAACACTCCCTGATTTCCTGTAAAACCTCCAGATTAAGCCCCCCCTCCCATAAAAGCCATCTCTAAAGGGGGATTTTCACAGAGGAAAGCACCTGCCAAAAATAAAAACAAACTTTTTTTATTCTTAAATGAACATTCCCAACTATTAGATAATAAACTTTCATTAGGGACAAAAAAAACAAAATAAAAACATAAATTGAAACTATGTTTTGTTGGAGATGGAAGTAAGTACAGCAAAGTGAAAATTAATGTTAAGGGGCAGCAGAGCAATGTGTATTTTAGGCCTCTGACATCACTCAGGTAATAATGAATAGTGGACAGGGTCCCTACGGACAAAACTCTGAGGGCCCGATTTACTAAGATCCTAAATAAAGAGTACTAAATTGCGTGTGCACTGAAAAAGTTTGCACGTGCTGTTGTTGTGTGTTTTGCGGGTGATCAACTAAGATTGCGTGCGCAATTGATAACAGGTGCAAACAGCAGTATTTAAATGAGGTGTTGCGCGTCTTACGGTTTGCGGCGCAAACTTTGCGCCATGGAGAGTGGATGGAAAGCAGGATATAGTCGCAAGCGCAAAATGAAATTTGACGAGTTGGAGTTAGAGATATTAGTGGACGAGGCAAATTGTTGTGCCGTATTCAGCACCCCTGCCGTGAAAAGCACCCCCTCGTATATTCAATGATAAGTAGACCAAGAAAAAAAAAAACACACTGACACTTCAATATATTTATATATACACACTCACACAAACACATACTTAGGAGTTTATATTATATATATTTACAAATATTATGGAAGACAACACAGTAAGCAGGCTATTAATTTATGACATCAATAACCATTTACCCGATTTTTGTTATCTGTGACTGTGATTGTGGGAAAGTATGACTATTGTGGAATCCATGAGCGCATTTAAACCTGAATCATTAACACAAAACTGGACGCTAAACAGAACATGACACGGAATGAGAATATCATTTTTGTCAGACGAGGGGGTGCTTTTCACGGCAGTGGTGCTGAATACTGCACAACACCGGGGTATGACAACTGCAGAACAGGCGCACAATAAGAAACACTTTTTTCTCCATGAAAACAAGTGATTTATTTATTATCACAAATAAAAAAATGAAGGTGCCTCCTGTGGCAACCTTTTGCTGAATAATACTCGATTTAACATTCAAATAAAATATTTCTCCTTTTGCATGTGGAGATCAGCACCTTCCTTTCGAACGTATTAAATACAGACGCAATCACAATCCACGCAAAAACTTTCAGGCTTGGTAAATCTCATTGCGGGTGGTAAATGGACCAATTTGCATCTTCCCCTCCCAGTATTTAGCGATTTATGGCGGGTACGCCCCATATTGATTATTCATCAGGGCAAAAGTACTAAATGAATTGCGTGTGCTATTTTGCGCATTTGAGAGGCGCAGTCCTCTTTGCACGCTGTTAGTAGATCAGCTGCACTTTGGTTTGCGGGTGCTGTCAAGTTTGCACACGTTTTTACACATGCAAACCTTTAGTAAATCAGGCCGAGTGTGTACAAAAAGTAAATAAAATGACGTTTCTATAGAATATTTCAAAAAACAACAACACAATTGGTCTCCAAGCCAAATCCTGGCTACATGCGCTGGTAAGAAATAAAACATGCCTGCGGCATGAATACATGACGTGGGTTAGCTTCAGACTTCAGACTTTTATTGTCATTGTACAAGGCATACAACAAAATTAGCGGCGTGTGGCTTGAAATAGTTCATGATGGGGGGAGTGGAAGAGGAGATAGCTCTTTGTGTTTTAATTATGTTTTGTTTTAAATGTCAAAAGACATCAGTCATCCATTAATTACTTACCCTGCCTTTAAGTGGAAACCACAGGCATCCATAAATTACTTACCCTACCTTTAAGTGGAAACCACAGGCATCCATAAATTACTTACCCTACCTTTAAGTGGAAACCACAGGCATCCATAAATTACTTACCCTGCCTTTAAATGAAAATGAATGCATGCAACATAACAGAGTACATGAAACACTGCGGATGTCCTATTTAAACATTTTAATGTGGAAATATTATGTAGCATACTTTTTACAAATGAAATGGGGCAGAATAAAATAAAAACACATTAGGAAAATGAGGATGTTTCATAATACAATAATACATTTCATCAGCAATTGAAATGAACAACAAGTGTCTGTAAATAAAACTATGATGTGATAAAATTACCAAACAGGCTGAAAACATGTAAAGTGAGATAGTTAAACTTAGTCCCCAAAAAGTATGAGAAACTAAATACTAAAAAAGTGTTTTGTGTTTTAACAATCATTTCACTTCTGTCTTGTGGCCAGAGACGTTGAACCTCCGCTGGTGTATCCCTGAGAGCTGCAGCGATTAGATCTGGTCTCAATCATATCCTGACATTCAGAAAAGGATAAAGGCAAATGGGAAATCAAGTCAGACATATATTTCAGGGGTACCTTTTATAAAAAAAGTGTTTGAATTCAAAGTTTGTAATAAAGATAAGAAGGAGAATAGGCCGACCTCTGTCAGAGCTGGTCTGTGGATGCAGTGAACATACGGTATGGGCTCTTGGTCGATCTCATCTTTGTATGTTTTGTAACAGACTGCGCAGTCTATTAGAGGCTGCATGAGTGAACAAAGTAGCACAAACAAGTTGGAGCAAGCAGCCACCCTTACATTCCTCATTTCTACGCTCAGTCAAACGGATAAAAACTCACTCTGTCATTTCTGAACGGACACGCTGTGGAGTCAGCTGGCCCTTTTAGGCACCTGGTGGCTTTCAGGTAGAAGTGGTGGTAGATGTAGCCCACATCGAAACCAGCCTGAAGAAAACAAAACAGGACTGTTCATTTAAAACAATTCCAAAGAGCCCCCCCTCTTCTCAGCCCCCAAGCCCCCCCGACCTACTTTTTTTTTCCTTTCCGTTAGTCACCGCATTTTTCTGAAAATGAAGCTCATCCTGTGTATTACTCACGACTCCCCGGAGAAATCTCCCACTTTTGAGCAACAGGAAATCAACTGACTAATAAATGACTAAAATCAGGCAGATATGTACCTCAAGGTCCGACTTTGTTACAGTTCTGAAGAACAGAAAATGATGCTTGATGCCCGAGTGGGAGTTGAGCTTCTCCAGGGCCAGGTCCACTCCTTTCTTGTAGGTTGCAGGGAGGTTGTCGTAAGCCTCCTGAGCATAGCAACAAAAGAAAAAGGCGCCAATGCTGAAGATCCACAGAAACGAAGCAGCCATCTTCCCCTGTGTGTCTGTAGTGGTGAAGTGATGAAGAAAGCAGCTGACGGGACCACCCCCTACCGGCTGTTGTTCCCGACAGAGAGATCCACCCCTCCTTTTCCTGGAAGAAAACATACCAGACTTGTTTTTATCTGGGCTCCTTCTCAATGCACTGACGGAGAAAACACACTTCTCAAGATTTCTAGTCAGTAAGATCTATAATAATTAAATATAATAGCCTACTTAATCAGCCGAACAACTCCTGTCACAAAGTTCTGACATGGTCCTACGTCCAGATGATCTGTTTGTTGCAGATCATAAAGCAATATTTAGATACTCCTGAACTGGTTAGAAGCAAACATCAGGTCACAGCGAAGTATTTTAGATGTCTATGACTTGCTGTGTACTTATTGTTGTCATCCAAAACCTATGATAATCCTACTGGACCCATTTGTAATTTGGTTCATCAAATGATAGCAAGTCGCTGCATTAACTGCATGCATTTGATTTTTATTAGTTTCAGCATGTTAGAACTTTCAATTTCAGCCTTGACATTGCAGTCATAGATTTATTATCCCTGAGGGGCCACAGAGCCAGCAAACCACATAAAAACAACACAAAGCCATCGGCATAGGGGACAAGTTATCAATATTATCTAAAGCTGTTCGGCTTTTTGGCACCACTGTGCTGCAGTGGCTCAGATCGTATTTAAGAAACAGGAATTTCTCCATTTTGTTTAATGACATCTTCTTTACCTCAGCCCCTTTCACTTCTGGTGAGCCACAGGGATCCATTTTAGGTCCTGTCCTATTTTCATTATACATGCTGCCATTAGAGTCAATTTCCCAACGTAAAGGCTCCTTTCACCTGCAGATGATCCCCAAATCTGTCTGCCAATCTGGATGTGTATATGACATTAAACTAGCAGTATTTGCTCCTTCCAAGTGCTCTAGTGGTACAGTATCTTCACTTGTTCTAGGGCTTGATGCCCTGGCCCCTTACTTTAACCGTGTATTCAGAAATTTGGGGATGGCCTTTGATATCGGTTTAAAATTTGACAGATTGATTCTGTTGTCGGAGCCGTCAAATCAAGCCTTTCATGAGCCATGGTGACCTTGAGAAAGCCAGCCATGCTTTCATTAGTTCTCAGCTCCATTATTGTAACGCTCTTTATTTTGGTATCAACCAAACTTTACTGCATCACTTGCAACTTGTTCAGAGTGCTGACAAGTAATCAGAGACACGGCCACATCTGTCCCGAATCCTCTACACCGGCTCCCAGTTGAATTAAGAGTCTATTTTAAAAAGGTCTTCGTTGTTTGTTTTTAGTGCAAAAAAAAAAAAAATGGCCTTGTTCCTTAATATCTTTGCAATATTCTGAGGTTTGGTCAACCCAGCAGAACTTCGTGTTCAGTAGGCCAACACCTGTTAGGTCCCACGGATGAGGGTGGAAAATTGGGGGGGGGGATCGTTCTTTTCAGTCTCAATAAAACAAGAGTAAAAGTGCTCTCAACATTAGAACTCAGGCTTGTGATAAAAGTGTATATGCTGGTCAGTATGGATATGTTACTTCCAAGGTCATTTAATCATCAATAATAGTGCCACAACATCTGTACGGATGCAGAACCTAGAAAGATAAAAGATTGATTGCAGCAGGACAGGGAAATGGATTCGTCTTAAATTCGTCTACACTTCTATATCCAGGAATGAAGACTGAAACAGTGACAGAGTCAAATGCAAATTTTAATAACATGATTTCAGTCATGGTGGCATTTAGTGTTCAGCAAATATAAGAGCTGCAGCCTTGGGGGAGAGGACAATGACAATGGATACAACTCCATTAACTCACATTCACAGGGACCGCTCAGTTAAAAAGACCATCTGCCAGCTACTGGATACTATTAAAAAGAGATACAAAATTAGAAAAACAAGTCACGCAAAAGGACTTAAAAAAAAAAAAAAAAACATTTTTCGGATGTGTTAAAAATGTGTTTTTAAAAAGAAACAAATAAAGTAAGGTAAAGTGCCACTGGGCGGTGGTCGTTCAGGGTGTGGATGCAGGGTTTTTTGGCAGTGGGATGATGGTGGAGGATATTAGGCAGGGAGGGGCGGTGGCTTGAGACAGGGACTGGTTGAGGATTCTTGTGAAAATCCCAGCCAGTTCGTACGCACAGTCTCTCAGCACCCGGCCAGCCACACCTTCTGGTCCTGGATCCTCTCTCGGGTTCACCTTCTTCAGCATCCGCCTCACCTCCCATTCTTCTAGGCTGTGGTGGGCAGGCGGCTGTGGTGAGGCAGATGTTGGCGTCATCTCGAGGATACTGAGCTTCTCTGCCAGAGAAGAGTCACCCTCAGCGCCTGAGGGGTTGGTGATGCGTTTGAAACCCTTCCACACCTCGCTGGTGTCGGTGCTCCCGGGATGGTCCTCCATCCTCCTCCCGTAGGCTGCCTTGGCCTGGCGGATGCCTTGTTTCAGGTCGCCTCTGGCTGCACTGTAGAGCGCCTCGTCCCCAGAACTGTAAGCAGTTGTCCTGGCTTTCAAGAGGCGCTGCACCTCCTTTGTCATCCAGGGCTTTTGGTTGGGATAAACCTTTATAGTTCTCTCCCTGGTGACAGAGTCTGTGCAGAACCTGATGTAATCCAGAACCACTGCAGTGTGTTTCTCCGGTGAGCAAACAACTCCCAGTCTGTTGTCCGGAAGCAGTCCCGCAGCTTGTGGATGGAATCCTCGGGCCAAGTGGTGATGGTCTGAGTGATCGGACCTTGTTTGGAGAGGGGCGTGTATGTGGGTATCAGTAGCAGAGACGTGTGATCAGACTCCCCCAGACATGCCAACGGTCTAGCCCTGTAGGCCTCCCTGATGTTAGTGTACAGCTCGTCCAGTGTCTTCTCCTCAGTTGTAATCTGCTGGTGGAAATTGGGGAAGGCTGCTGTCAGATCCGCGTGGTTAAAGTCCCCTGCAATGATGTGAGCACCCTCGGGATATCTCTTCTGTTGATATCTGATTTTGTCCTGCAGAAGCTCCAGAGCCGAGCCGGCATCAGCACCTGGCGCCATGTGCACGGCGGTGAGCAGGACGACGCTAATCTCGCGGGGGAGGTACACGGGTCTGCATCTGATGGTCACAAACTCTGCGTCCGGAGAGCAGTGTCTCACGACCACTGCTGAGTTCGTGCACCAGCTGTTGTTCACATAAATGCAGAGCCCCACTCCCCTTTCCTGACAGGAGCTTGTCGACCAGTCCTGCCGGTATGCCGTGTAGCCCGCCAGCTCCACGGCCGTTCCCGGTACGAGTGGGTCCGGCCAGGTCTCCCTGAGCAGCAGGATGCAGCAGGTCCTGACAGATTTGTTGGTTTCAGCCATCAGCTTCCACTCGTCTAGTTTGTTGGCAGGAGATCTGGAGAGGAAAATGCTCGGGAGCGGTGGCTTGTGTGGCTGTTTCTGTAGCCTCGCTAGCACGCCGCCCCGGCAGCCCCTCCGCCGCCGCCGGCTGCCTGGAGCTGCGGTGTGGATCGGGGCCGGCGTCCCTGCGATGTCGTCCGGGATGTTGTGGACGCGGAGAAACTCGCACGGCGAGCCTCGCTCACTCCGTTGTCCAATAGAGAGCATATCCTCCCGGTTATAGGTGTATTTGACCGGGTGGAGTGGAAAAGATAAACTCTGAGTGGACGAGCACCAACCCGCCGCGTCCACGTGCGCCGCCATCCCAACCTGGTATACGGTAGACCCTTTTCCAGCCGAGTTTATATACTGTGACGGCCTGCCCCTCTCCCTACTGATTGGCCATTCTGCTTCCTGGATGGAAGTTGTGGGCAGGTCGTCAGCCCAATTGGCCTCACCTGTGTATATGTATGAGCCAGTGTATTTAGGGGCTCTGCAGGCTCTCTTTTGCTGCTCCCAGACTTGGCTCTGGGTTTCCACCTGCCATGGTGAACTAAGTATTCTTTCCTCCTGCATACAACACTTGCACCCAGTATACTTCATTCACCCATCCACAGCATACATGACTGACACTCTACATTTAAACCTACATATAATTTTTTGGTTTACTTTGATTTAACTTTTACTTTTATGATTTACTAATAAATTACATTTTTGAATTGGTACTCCATGTATGGACTCCCTCTTTGTCAATGACTGGCCCGGTTTGTGACAAAATGGGGGCTCGTCCTTTTGTCTTGACAATTGGTTTTTGATGCTGGCATATGGTTTGTGTTCCTGTTAGGAATTGAAGTTTGGCCGTAGTTGCATCTGACGTTATTTGGTTTCAAAATGGGTTATTGGTAGCACCTGTTGAAGCCAATTAGTTAGATGCCAGTGTTGGGAGTTCCACATGTGATTCTTGTCTTGAGTTTCAGTTTTGAAGGAGGTTTTGGTTGGCGGTGGAGTTTGGGACTAGTAGAGCATTTGTCCTTAAGTTTAATTTTTGCATTTTGTAATGTTTTGGTTGCAATAAATAAGGTAAGGGTTGGAACTATGAGGCTGGTCTTGGGGAAGGTTTGTTTTCCTCTGTCCATATTGGCAGAGTTCTTATTCTTTTGAGTTGGAGATTGCCGTTAGTTCTGTTTTGTCGGTTTTGTTTGGTTATAGGTTTACCTGGTTTTTCTTAGTGGGGAAAGTGCATGGTCCGATGGCCCATTGCGAGGGCTGGCCCTGTGCTTACCGCTCTTTTCTTTTTGGCCGGGATCTCCATCTCCTTTTGATTAGTTTTGGGTGGTAACCTTTTTCCTTATTTGTTTTTTCTCCCCAGACTTTGTTAGTGGTTCCAACACTTAAATGGGACCTATTATGGCATTTAATGTATATTTTAAACAGGCCTTGAATGTCTTAAAAACAATCAAAAGCTTGTTTTTTCTACATAAATCAGAAATTCAACCTCTGGGCCATGTCTTCATTTTTACCGCTTCTAACCTCCTTCTCTATGAGGGATTTGAAGGGGAGGCTATGATAATGAGGCACAGCGCTGATTGGCTGCCTGTATTACTAATAGAGCTCCGGTGTTACTTAACGAGTGAGTGGCTCCGTTAGGGAACACTGGAGCCACCGGAGCTACCGTCCGGTCTGGTGAGTGGCTCCGGTGCTCCGGAGCTAAGCTAAATGCTTAGCCCATGCAAAGATCATACTTGTAGACAAATATAAATAACATAAATTAACATACATGTTTATATACAACTTGTTTTATTTTTTAATGAAGTTGCTATTTGTGAACATTCAGTGTTGTGATTTCTTTACAGTTAACATGATTCATTTGTCTTGTAACATAAGAAATTAAATGATGAGGAATCGGAGTAAATAACTGTGGTGGTGTAATTCAATTTAATCTTCCTGTGTGAAGACAAGGTGACCCGTACCCCCCTTCAGGTAACTAAAGACTAAACTAAAGTCTGCTCCAACTGTCAGCTCCTTCAAATCAGGCGTTACTCAAGCGTAATCAGAATAACTGTTGTAGCAGTGTGCAGACACTAGATGGCAACAAGGATCCATTTTTCAGCGTCTTTGAACTACAGCGCATGCGCAGTCACTGTATTTCTGTCATTGTCATGAGACATCTGCTCTTTCTTTCCTGCCTTACGGATTAGTTATTTGGTTGGGTTTTTTTTCAATTTCTTGAAAATGTACACATGTACAAAGCAGGAAAAGCCTGTTTTCTTGCAAATGTCCACAATTTTACCTTTTTCTTTTCCTGTGAACACTGGCTCTGGTGGAGGTAAAAATCCTGGATCTGGTGGTGGAGGAGGCAGGGATTCACCAAAGCCCCCAGAAGTAGCCGGTGGAGGAGGAGGTCGTGGTGAACACTTAGCAGGCAGAGGGGGAAGCAGTATATAAATACATCTAATTCTCTTATCATTATTTAGGTCTAACAAAGATACTGAACTGATTGAGCTTACAGAGAACATATAAGGATCCACTTTATATCAAACTTACTTTGCTCCAGCAGTCGCCTGGCATGAAGAAACCATTTCATCATTCACTATCCTGTGTTTGGGTGACTTAGTTGGATTTCTGCAATGACGGCATCCAGCTCTTCGTCACTCAGGGCAGAATACTTGTCCGACTTTCTGAACAGACAAACACATATTCTGAAGTTACTACTACTGCTACCATGGACATATAAACATAGACGCTTCATCGACCGCGGTTGCACGAGAAATACGGCCGCCATCTTGGGCCGGTCATCCCACCCACACGACAGCACACGACCTTCTTTCTTTTTTTAAACTTCTACCAAATCAGCACTTAACTTCTTACCATTTGAAGCTATCCTTGAATTTTTAATATTGGGTTCAATTCTGATTATATGCCCTGTGCTACTTAATATTAACACACACACACATACAAGCTGCCCCAAAAAAGTGTCTCACCAAAGCCTTCCCAGATAACAATTTTTTCCTAGGCCCATGTGCTATTTATGTGTTTTAACTGTGTGTATAAAAAAATGAAACAAAAACACAAGAGATGTCATTTTAACACATTTATTTTTAAAAATGCCAAACTTTATTCTGGCTGCTGCCCTCGGCTGGCGCCTGGCAGCCGATTTTTCCTCCCGTCTCTTTATCCCCAGCCCAGTAGAACCACCTTTTAATGGCATCAGCGATGCTCAGATCAGTTGCTTCCACACAGACAGTGTTAAGTCTGACAGCATCTGAAAATGACATAACAAATAAAAGAAAAACCAGCAGAAAAACTTAATCTGGTGCAAGTAGCATGGCAAACAGCTCGTTCCATTTACAAACTGCAATCGTGATCACTATACAGAGGTCATGAGCATTGCCAAAAGGGCATGGGAGATTCAATTCTGTTTAATTCTAATGAATAAAATAATAATAATAATAATAATAATAATAATAATACAAAATAAAATCAGTCAGCATGGGTGCAGGATAATCCTTCCCTGTCACAACTGCCCTGAGGTGCAGTTTTTCAAAAGTCACCTTGCCATTCAGGCCTCGCCATGAGATGGTCTTTGCGAGATCATTTATGCTGGCCTGCTTCAAAATGCGCCACACAGTTTCTTTAACTGTTGCCCCTCCTGCCAATACAAGAGTGATGACCTAAGTACAAAAAGAAAAAAAAAATTATCAAAATAAAAGAGTCCCATTTTCCATCATCAATTGGCATAACCATCAATTAAAAAAAAGAAATTGAAAGCAGCTCACCAGTTCCTTACGGAGATCTGGCTGACTTGCTAGATCCTTCTCAAGTGTACAGTACAGGCTTATCAATCAAGGGAAAGATGGTCATATTAGTGGTGGGAATCCCTGAGATACCATTGGTAGATCTTTGCATGTCCTGGATCATTCTGATGATGTTTCTTAACTGATCCATTACAATTTTCTGGTTTACCATAAGTTCTTTCAGAAGAGCTGAAAAAATAAGAATTGTTTAGTTCAAAAGGGTAGTTTTAATTATCAAAGCACGTACAGTCATGGATGAAAATATTGGTACTCTTGAACTTTTTCAAGAAGGTACATGGCCCCTACAGATAATGTGGATATTCACAGATGTACGTGGCATTCTGAAATTTAAAGACTGATTAAATAAAGGGGTATAATGCAAGGCATTAGTGTGTGTGTGTGTGTGTGTGTGTGTGTGTGTGTGTGTGTGTGTGTGTGTGTGTGTGTGTGTGTGTGTGTGTGTGTGTGTGTGGAAAAGTGTCCAGGTCCACATAAATGTAGGCTACGGTGTTCCTTCATGAAGATGGTTTCCTTGGCGATAGTTCGGGCTATGAGAATCTTATTCTTAGTTGTGTCCAGATTTCAATCTGATCAATCTCCTAACAGACAAAGTGAGGAAGAATAGAATAGAACTTTATTAATCCCGCAGAGGAGAAATTTGCTTGTGCAGTAGCAAACACACACACACTCTCAACAAACGGAGATGATGGTTCGAAGCAGCCCAAGAAACCAGTTCCAGTTTCACTGACTATTTTTACAGACTTGAGTCCAGAAGTCAGGTTTGGTATGGTTTCATCTGAAATATGATGATTTTCTTCATTTTATAGAGTGTTTTCTTTGCATTAGATACATTTGTTAGATCTGTTGCTGCAGGTGGAAGATCTAGGTTTGATGATCTGATGGAGAATTCAGCTTCAGTCGATGATTTCTGTGGTAGATATCCCAGAAACTGACGCCGTACCCCTGGACCGGAGGGGAAAACGGTGACAGACTGTTGGAGTAAAGATGTGCTTTAGTGACCCGTACCAGCCCACATGCCAAGGTTGATTGTTTTTTTTTGTCTCTTATGAAGTCAGAGTTTTTCCAGACGGGAGTGAAATTAGAAATTGTAAAAGATGAATTTGTGATCTTCACAACCAACACCAGGAGGGCCAAGATGGTCACTGCCCGCCGTTAAGACAGCGGCGGATTCTTTCCTGATGATTCTGTTCTTGTTCTTTCTCCCAGAATCCAAAGCGTGGCTCTTTTGACAACAGGTTCTATGAAAGTCATCCGGAGCTGTTGTAAACACTGTTTTTTTTGTTTCTTGACATCATCAAACTAAAGAAATAAACAGACTTTAGGGAGAGATGAATATCTTCTCATGGTTAACAGATACATTAAAACTCATGTGGGGATGTTTGTGGAGGCTACAGAAACTGATCTGTGACACACCTTCCTGGTAATCACGTGATTTCCTGTAAATGCGGGGAGGAAGAGGAAGAGCTCTGTACAGGTGAAAAACCCCTGAAAGAGTTCAGACTCCTGTAGATGTGAACCGAGGAGCAAAGGAAACGGTGAGTGTTTGCTCCTTCTTCTTCCTCTTCTTCTGTTAAAATGTAACTAAATAGTTTGGGGTCAGATAAATGTGTCCTTGTGGACTCTTGTTCAGACGTACCTGTATCAAGTTTAATCAAACACAGGAAAAGACACCTCCGGAGGTTATTGGGACATGTGTTACAACCTGCGTAGCTGTGAAACACTTAGGTTTCATTTCTGTCAGATCAGTCCCACCCTGTCTCAAAGAGTTCGAGGATGTTTGATACTCAGACGTGAATCAGAAGAGAAACAGGAGGATTCAAAGCAGATGGAAATAAACAAAGGTTGTTTCTTCGCATTCGAAAGACGAGTGAACATCAGACATCAAGTGGGGGGTGAGACAAACAGTTTAGATGGAGAACCGGTCCAGATTTCTGGTACTGGGGTGTTTGGATCGTTGCTGCTGTTGGCGAGAATCATGGGAAGTTGAACTTTACTGAATCAAATGTAGGAAGTATTTACACCTCAGCTGGAAGAAAATATATGTAAGAATACTTAATAACAATAACAAAATAGTTTGTTTAAAGTGCTACAAATTAAACAGAATAAGTTTACAGCTTTTTTGTTGATCGGAAAATAAAATCCTATAGTTGCTAAAGACAGGTTGCAAATGTTTATTCTTAAGAGATCATTTTTGATGCTGATGTTCAGAAGAGTCTTTACAGATTCTCAAATGTTTGATTCCAGCTTCAAGTTTGTTTTATTTCAGTAACTGAGACTTTTAAGCTCCAAGTTTCTATGTTCTTCAGAACTTTAGACTCTTCTCTCTGAGACTTACGGAGCCCTTGAGGTGACATGGAAATTATTATTTTTATCTCGTGCGCACGACTTTTTATGTCGTGCGCACCACTTTTTATGTCGTGCGCACGACTTTTTATGTCGTGCGCACCACTTTTTATCTCGTGCGCACCACTTTTTAGTCAGTGAGAACAGAACACTGGATTGAATAGGAAGGAAGGCCAAAAGGAAACCCCCAAAAGTGACATATCCGCTCACTTCAACATATACAGCTATTGATGCCAAGCATTTATCTAGTCGTCGAAGTCCGATCTCGGGAAACTGGCTTCACAAACGACGTTTTAAAAGTGGAACTATTTCCAGAGGCGGAGTTGTCACAAAGTGCTTCGACATTGTCACGTGAGCGTGCTGGACCAATCAGAGTGGCCGCTGGTCCAAGATCGCTGCCTACAGTGCTGATTTTATTTGTAGAAATAAGCTTTAAATTGCACTAAAATGACTACAAACAATGTTATATGTAAACGAAAATTAATCTGAATTATAAACCTAAGAGACCTGCTGAAACAGTGATAATTCTGTCATTAGACAGAACATTAGACAGTGATGATTCTGTCATTAGAAATAGGGGGTTCTCCCAAATGATGGGAATATAATACCCATGCTCAAAACCTATGTTAAACCTGCAATAATAACATGTTTTCTATTTTCTATTAAAATAGAAAATAGAAAACATGTTAATAATAACATGTTTTCTATTAAAATAGAAAATAGAAAACATGTTATTATTTTTTATTATTTTCTATTTTATTATTATTTTATTATATTATGATTATATATCTATTATATTATTTTATTATTTTCTATTTTAATAAAAAATAATAACATGTTTTCTATTTTCTATTTTAATAGAAAATAGAAAACATGTTATTAATAAAAAAAATTCTATTTTCTATTTTATTATTATTTTATTATATTATTATTATATATCTATTATATTATTTTATTATTTTCTATTTTAATAAAAAATAATAACATGTTTTCTATTTTCTATTAAAAATAATAGATAGTAATAATAGACAGAAAATAATAAAATAATATAATAGATATATAATAATAATATAATAAAATAATAATAAAATAATAATAAAATAGAAAATAGAAAACATGTTATTAATAACATGTTTTCTATTTTCTATTAAAATAGAAAATAGAAAACATGTTATTATTGCAGGTTTAACATAGGTTTTGAGCATATGGGTATTATATTCCCATCATTAGGGAGAACCCCCTATTTCTAATGACAGAATCATCACTGTCTAATGTTCTGTCTAATGACAGAATTATCACTGTTTCAGCAGGTCTCTTAGGTTTATAATTCAGATTAATTTTCGTTTACATATAACATTGTTTGTAGTCATTTTAGTGCAATTTAAAGCTTATTTCTACAAATAAAATCAGCACTGTAGGCAGCGATCTTGGACCAGCGGCCACTCTGATTGGTCCAGCACGCTCACGTGACAATGTCGAAGCACTTTGTGACAACTCCGCCTCTGGAAATAGTTCCACTTTTAAAACGTCGTTTGTGAAGCCAGTTTCCCGAGATCGGACTTCGACGACTAGATAAATGCTTGGCATCAATAGCTGTATATGTTGAAGTGAGCGGATATGTCACTTTTGGGGGTTTCCTTTTGGCCTTCCTTCCTATTCAATCCAGTGTTCTGTTCTCACTGACTAAAAAGTGGTGCGCACGAGATAAAAAGTCGTGCGCACGACTTTTTATCTCGTGCGCACGACTTTTCAGTAAGTCGTGCGCACGACATAAAAAGTGGTGCGCATGAGATAAAAAGTGGTGCGCACGACATAAAAAGTGGTGCGCACGACATAAAAAGTTGTGCGCACGAGATAAAAATAATAATTTCCATGTCACCTCCAGGGCTCCGTAGAGACTTGAATGAGACTTTAAGAAAAAAGTTTCTTTGTAAGTCAGTTTCTCAGTTCAGGGGTTTGTTTACCGAACAACGAAGGAAGTTGGCATTGAGCTAACAAAGTTGTGTTGTTACTAATGAGCTATATAGCTTATATTTATGCCGTGTCAAATTCCTACTATTAATTTTTGTAACTTCTAAATACGTCAAGAGTTTTGATATCTAATAACGAGGGTCCGTCTGAAAACAGTATTGAGTAAGTTTCTCCCTTGCATTCATTCATGTTTGTATGTACATTTGAGCCGGTGTTCTGCCAATCTTTGCTACCTGCCAGAAAATGCTACTTTGTGCTTCTGCGCATGCGCACAGTCGATTTTCAAAGTTTGATTGCCACGCCAATCATTTCTTGCACGATGTAAAATGGATAATATGGGATGTTGATTATTTGATCCTTCAAAATACACGACCCATGACATGAATTGCATTACACTTTGTGAAAATTATACGATAAAGAGAGAAAAAAAACAATTCTATCGCTTTATTTGATATTCATTCAGTCATTGGCCTTTATTTAACCAGGCAGGTCATTAAGAACACATTCTTATTTACAATGACGGCCTGGCAAGAGACAAGGACCACTTGGGGGAAAGGAAGTGGTTTAGGGAGTAAAACACAGTAAAAGTGTAGCTCTACAAAGGTAGAAAACCATTAGGTAGCCTTTTTTGGCAAAGCAGCAGGCAGAACTGCGGTTTTGGAGCAAGTGATTTCGTTTTACAATGAGATTTTATTTTGAAAGGCACTGTTTTATTTTGAAAGGTACTATTTGTTACTTTCTTCCTGTGTTGCAATTTCGCGGAAAAAAGGCCGCTGCGGTATGAATGAGCTCGCTGTAAAAGTGTATTAAAAGGGAAATAAGGAAATAAAACAGTAACAGCTAAAAAGAGTAGTATATTTTGGCGACCCCCCGACAAGGCACAAGGTTGGTGTGTGTTTTCCGCTTATGGAGTTCATTTTTGCCCCACTGTTTAATGCTTTTTAAAAATGGAAACATAAATGTGATTGTTTTTGTTTCCTTTGTTTTACAAGTTCTCACGTTGGTTTATGGAGCTGGTTTTGCTGGAACAGCAATAAATATTAAAACCATCAGTCGAGTCTCTCACCATTTTTGGGAGGGTGCTACAGGGAGAAGTTCACCCAGCAAGGGACCACTGACAACTTTACCACATGCAACGTCACTCTGCTTGTGAAGCCCACAATCTCAGGGCAGGGCGAGGCACAGGGCAGCAGCTTGTATGTATGTGTGGTAAATGATGCAGTGGGGTCAATTCAGTCGAAGATAAGGTATGGCAAGGTTACGAGTCACAGAACTTAACCAGAGTATCAATCAACACATCCAGCAAATACTCATCACAGAAGTCTGCTATGTAGCTTATCTGTGTGGTCAAGAAAATTGGAACTTTTTCAAATGCAGTCTCGCTCACTGCAAAAACTCAAAAAAAAAAAAAGGAATATTTGTCTTATTTCTAGTTAAAATGTCTAATTTTTAGTCAAAAAATCTCATTACACTTAAAACAAGAGTCATCACCAGAAAAATTACTTGTTATTTTACCATGATCACCTGTTTCAAGTAAATTTTCACTTGAAATAAGTAGAAAAATCTGCCAGTGGGACAAGATTTATCTTCTCATTACAAGCAAAAAATTCTTGTTCCACTGGCAGATTTTCCCACTTATTTTAAGTGAAAATCTACTTGAAACAGGTGAAAATGGTTGTTTTTGAGTCTTGTCTTAAATGAAATTAGATTTTTTTTGACAAAAAATTAGACATTTTAACTAGAAATAAGATAAATATTCTTGTTAAGATTTTCAGTTTTTGCAGTGTATAATAACTAGTGAAATCGATCATGTTGTTCTGATTTGCATTTGTAGTTATTCTATATGTATTAAGTAATAGAATAATCAATACAAATAGACACAGAGTAATTCCATAAATGTATTAAAAAAACCAAACATTTACATTTTCCCTTGAAGCCAAGGTATGGTGGCTGCCATACCTTGCCATACTGAATTGACACCCATGAAATGATGGTAAAGGTACGGTAAAGAACACAACCACAGTCAACACGGATACCTTAAGGCAGGGGTATTCAGCTAGATTAGGCAGGGGGCCACATCTGCAAAAGGACTGTATGGAGAGGGCCACACTGCGTGCGCGCACAAAGCACGCAGGCGGAAAATTTGGGGGTTTTCAAAATTTATTTTGCAGTCAAAGACGAAGATTTATGTATATATAATACATTTGTGCTCAGGAATGAGCAGGAGAATATATCTGTCTAGTTTACATATGAATTATATATTAATTGTCTCCAGATTTAATCATTGTGAATGTTAAATATAATATTCAGATAAATAAATATTATTTTAAATGCAAGTTCATTTTGAAACCATGCATTGTGCAAACTTAATTAAGTGGATATTGACCTAATTTTAATAAAACACGCCATAATGACAAAGCACCACTTTCCACCAAGAGTTCCTTATTTGATTTGATTTGATTTGATTTGTTTATTTGCACAACATAAAAAACGGTACAAAAGTTTAAATGAACATAAAAAACATGAAAATATGTGCAGGTGAGAAAGGAAGCCCTAAATGGGCTTATTCAAAGTTCTCACCAGGAAAAATACATTGTATTGAAATAATAGCAAGAACAAAAAACAAAAAAAAACAGCGTTCAAAAAAGATGGATATAAACAGACAATTTCTCGGTGTGCACGTGCAGAAGTGAGTCCACATTAAGTGGAAGCACTTCTAGACCCTTGATCAATAAGGCTGGTCTTCAATCTCTGTTTAAAACTATTAATAGACAGTGAAGATTTTGCGATAAGTATATGAGAGTTCCAGAGTGAGGCACCTCTTTCTTTGATGGAGAACTGACTGCTATTGGTATGACTGAATGAAGAATGGAGATCCTCAAATTGTCTGGTATTATAGTTATGAATTTGCGAATTGGTCTTAAAAAAATCTTTGAAAGTACTTGGAAGCATATTTGCAAGATAAGTGCATTTGTAAATGAAAGCACATGATTGGAGTATGTTAATATCATAGATGGATAATAAATTAAATTTTTTAAACAAAGGGGCAGATGGGGCCAAATAGGAGGCAGAAGTAGCTATTCTTACAAATTTCCTTTGAGTAATGAGTAATTTGTGTAGATTTGATGAATATGTACTTGCCCAAACAATGTTGCCATAAATGAGATAAGGATAAATTAAACTGTAATAAAGAGTAACGAGACAAGCCTGATGGACCAAACCTCTGATTCTTCTGATGATACCAAGGGATCTAGAGATTTTGTTAGTTACAGAATGTATATGCTCTTTCCAGGACAAATTCTCATCCACAAAGACACCTAGAAATTTGGTGGATGAAACCTGATTGATTGTAATACCACCAATAGAAATCTTAGCTTTTTGCGGACAATATTTTTTGTTTTTACTTGCAAATACAATAAAATTAGATTTGTTAACTGATTTGTTAACTGTATTTGAATATTATATTAAGCATTGAGCACAAGCATTTCAGTCCATAGTAGCCAGTTTGATGTTATAAATAAACAACTAAAATATTAACCATAGGCTCCTTTATTTATGACACATCTGTGCATTATATCAGAAAAACAGTCGCATGAAATTATAGGAGGCTTAGAAGTCCATCTGAAATGCAAAGTCCTCATTTAGAGATTCAAATGAAAAAACTTTCAGGCCAATCCTAGAAGCCTAATGATGTAAACAAGTCCTCGTTACAACAGAGGTTAATAACAAATAATGTGACAAACATTATCACTGTGCAACACTGGCAAAAAATCAGAAGTAGTAAAAAACATCTCCAACAGAGATTAACATGTACAAACACTGTCCAATGAATCATTAACCAGCTGAAAAGGCTACCAAGCATCTGGCCGGAAGTGACGTTAAATGCACTCACGAAAGACATTATAAAAATCATTAATGAATGCTTATCTGGAATACACGACTTTGATGCAGAGCGTGAAAAAGTGCAAACTCCATGGACTACATCCTCATGACTACGCCCACTCCATACTGCATACTCCAACTGCAGCACAATAACAGAGAAGTGGATGTCTGATGTTGAACTCACTATAAATGTTTCCATCCATCAGCTGAGATCAGATATGTGTGGCGACTGCACTACCGCTATTTCTACACTACTGGAGGATTGACTCCAGTGCTTTTAAGGATTAGATTAGATTCAACTTTATTGTCATTACACATGTACAAGTACAGAGCAACGGAATGCAGTTTGGCATCCAACCAGAAGTGCAACAGAAAGTATTATAGTAAGTACAGTATATACAGATTATAAAGTGCTATACAAGAGGGAGGCCTAAGGTCTGACCTGGTACTATTGGTAATAAGTTAGAAAAAAAGTAGACAGATGAAATTAACATTAAATAATATTAAATAATGCAGAGATATAAACAACCTATCTGAGGTTGCTAAACTAGTGCAAATATTCAGTGCATATCGACTTGGGAGTGCAAACAAATGGCATAAAGTGTCTACAGTGCAGATAGAGTGATGTAATGTGGATCAGAGGGGGGGTAGAGTTCAAAAGAGTAACAGTCTGGGGAAGAAGCTGTTACTCAGACGGCTGGTCCTTGGCCGTAAGCTCCTGAAGCGCCTGCCTGAGGGCAGGAGGGAGAACAGTCTGTGAGCAGGGTGAGAAGAGTCCTTCAGGATGCTGAAGGACGCAGACAGAGTTTCTTCTGGACCTCCTTGATGCTTGGGAGTGGGGTACCCGTGATGCGTCATTGACATGACTACTAACTAGTAGGCCCAAGGCATAAGTGAACTAAGTGGCTGCTTAGGGTCCCGTGACCACTAGGGGCCCCCAAGAGTTAAAAAAAAATGTATGTGAGTGATGATTCATACATTATCAAAGGTATGTTATTGTACAAAAACACAATAATTAATTTTATTACATAAACAATATTATGTTAGAGTGGACTACTGCTGGCATATTGACTACTGCCTCTCTGCTCCAGAGCTCCACTGGTAATGTGTTCATTCAACCGTGCATTGTTGCGTACGGCACTTTGCATCTGAGGAGTAGGTTGAAAGCCCACCGTGTCGCAAAAACGGACTTATCAGGAGCAGAGAAAAGAAAGAGGATGAAAGATGATGAAGATGAAAATATTTGATTTTTAAACAATTTTCGTTACCTTGTTTCTGGTACCTCTGTTAATTTACATCATTATTTAAGTATTTGTTTGATTCTATTTGTTTATTCTATTTAATAATGTCTGTTTTTGTACATTTGAATTTATGCTTATATGGAGAACATATTGACGAGGTACTGTTTATCTAAGTTGAGTGATTTTAATTATAGTGTTAGTTTTTGTAGTACGTTGTTGTTCCACTTCAAATTGTTGCAAATTGTTGTTGCAGTTTATTTAAAACCAAAAATGAAGTAGATAACGTGTTTACAGTAAATGGTTTATAAATTATCTATTTGACTTTTTTTTTCTTTTAGTAAGCCTACACTGTATATGAAACTTAATATCAAACTTAGTACTATATCACTTTAAATATTAAGTGTAAATCAACCCCAGGCCACTCTCGTAGCTGAATTTGCTCCCATTTCAGATTAAAAACCATAGATGGGTAAAAACATGCCACACATGACTGACAATAGGATGATGGAAACAACACTGCTGCAACTGTACAGCTCTTTGACCTTTTATCCATTGCTTCTCTGTGTGGCCAATAGGGGCAAGGCCCGTGTTTCTCCCACAAAAGTGACCACAAAGCCACGGTTCAAAGTTTTTCGAGAGGTTTTCGAGAAAACTTAAGAACTTTCTTCCTAAGTTTTTGGTTTCACAAGGATAATGACATTCGTATTGAAAAAATGATTTGCAGTTCACATTCCTTAATTTGGAACACTCATGATTTTTGTGGGAGTGTAGCATAACCATTTGGATTTTGTACTTGCTGTTTTGTTAAGCAAATGTCCAATGTAGTGGAGACAAACACTTAATACGATACAAATTCTGTTTGCATTTTAGCGAAAGGAATTTAATTATAAACAATTAATATATGTAAAAACACTAATGACTGTCTTTACCATAAGTGTATGATGATTTCTATGGGGTGCTCAGGAACTCGGGGGGCCTAGTCCGCCCCTGGACGAAGTCGTGTTCTAATAAAGTTTCTGTCTACAGATTCAAAGATGGTCGGTGTTTCTGGTTCATGTCTCTGAATGACTGAAGTCCAGAAGATGGATGATTGTGTGGAGAAAGAGGAGGAGACACGAGAGTCTCCAGGATCCAGCCGTCTGTCTATGAAGAGTGACTGGTCCAAAGGAAAACCCCTAAACTTCAGTAAAGAAAATGGACCCTCAGACACAAAGTAAGACAGCTGTTGTTAATGGATTCTATGACTCATCATGACTTTATATTTTCAGTCCATGGTGATGTTTTAGGTTCTTCAAACATCACATTTTCCTTCTTGTTCCTGTTTCTCCACCACTGGGTCTTCTGTGGTCCTCAACCATGTGGTCCTGCTTGCTTGCTTGCACAGAACTGGAGGACCATCAGCATTGCTCCCATTATAAACATGCAGGAAAAACCACCCCACAAATCACATATACAAGGCCTTACACAACAATATTTACAAACTAGTAACAATAAGTAAAAAAATCCATTTACACATCAAAAGTATAACACATGATTACACAATTCATAAACTAACATACGAATGAAAACTAAACTCCAGAAAACACACCAATGATGCCTCCCTCTCCTTAAGTCCACGTGGTAGCCCAGCATGATGGCCATCAGGGAATTTCAGCTGGGCTCCTTTGCTGCAGTCATGTGGGCACCCATGAACCACCCCTTAAGAAGCAGATCACAAATGAAAGGATTTAAATCATGCCCACATAAACAAAATAAACAATGTGCATTTAAAACAATTGCTGATAATCTGACCTTTTAACCTCTTGTGAGGAGAATACTTAGTCACTTCCTCAAACTTCTCAACCCCTTCAGCAGACTTGCCAACCATGTTGCGGGGCAAAAATACAGCCACCAATGTCCTGCTGCCCTGGCCGATAGCTGACAGAGAACCGATAGGGTTGTAGGGACAGGAACCATCGGGTGATCCAGCTGTTTGTGTCCTTCATCTGGTCCAACCGTTGAAGAGCTCTGTGGTCCGTCTCCACCTTAAAGGTGACCTATTATGGCATTTAATGTATATTTTAAACAGGCCTTGAATGTCTTAAAAACAATCTAAAGCTTGTTTTTTCTACATAAATCATAAATCCAGCCTGTGGGCCCTGTCACTAGTTTTACTGCTTCTAACCCCTTTTTCTGTGCTCCATTCTAAGGGAAGGGGGGGGTATGATAATGAGGCTCTGTGCTTATTGGCTCCCTGAATGACATGTAGCAGGGGAGGAGCATAAACCTCGCTCCGCCAGAGCAGCCCGAGCCTGTAAATTATCACAACACTGAATTTTCACAAATGGCAACTTTATTGTTAAAAAAATAAAATATGAGTTATAAATAACATTTATGCACTATTTCAGCCGGATCTGTCCGGCGGATGCTGAACGCTGGCCCGCAACCCCACGCCGGGCGCCCGGCGCATGGCTCCGGGGCGCATGGCTCCGGGGCGCATCGCTCCGGGGCGCATCGCCCGTTACCGGTGATCAAACCGACAGATTTCTCTGAAAATCTCGGAGGGTGAAGCTGATCCAGCCTGGGACGTACCCCAGAAATCCCTGCTCCCAAAGCGGCTGGGAACCTGGAAAATTTAGTCGGACGGGCCGCGCTTTGGGAACCAGGAAGTAGGCTGAAGCAGCGCGCATCACCGCGGCTTTAACCGGGAAATCTGACCGGTTCCGACCGGCCGGGACCGCAGGAACCGGCCTGGACTGGTAGCAGGGACTCCCGGTGACCGACCAGCGGAATTTCAGCCGGATCTGCCCGGCGGATGCTGCGCGACGGGCGCCGCAACCCCACGGCGGGCGCACAGATCGGCTCCGGGGCGCATCCGCGGCGCATCGCCCGTTACCGGGGATCAAACCGACTGATTTGGCTGAAAATCTCGGAGGGTGAAGCTGGTCCGACCTGGGACGGACCCCCGAGGACCCAGCTCCCAAACCACCCGGGAACCTGGATGATTTAACCCGGATCCGCGGCGCCGTGGCCGCGTCCGCCTGGCTGAAGGAAGCACCGCTCCAGCAGCGGAGAGAGCTGGTTGTGGGCGTGGTTTCAGCAGCGGAGGCTGAACCTATAGAAATCTGCTCCCGTCGTTACGTAACGACGGGAGCAGATTTTAATCGGCTCAAAAAAAACCACGTGACACTGGGGGACTCTGTCCGGCGGGGGTCAGAGACCCTGCAGAAATTCATGGTATTTTGTCTCCCCTGTGCTGGCAGGGTGAGGGGAGACCACTTTATATATGTTAAAACAAGAAAAAACGTGTTTTTCATAATAGGTCCCCTTTAAACTCCCTCCAAAGCAGATAATATGTAAAACGGTCAATGGCCGACTTCAGGGCTAAGCACTCCAACTCTACCACAGAGTGCCTGGTTTCCCTGGGAAACAGTTTCTGGCTAATATAAGCTAGGGGTCACTTGTTATCACCATTCCCCTGCAATAGGACTCCTCCAATTCCCCTGGGAGACACATTCGTTTGAACAGTTAAGGGCAAGCTAAAGTGTGGACTCTGCAGGATTGGTTCATGGCACAAAGCGTCCTTGAGATCCAGGAAGGCCTGCTCCTTTTCCTCACCCCACACAATTTTATTTTTTGTGGTACTAGTTAAGTCTGATAGGGGTGCTGCTCTTGCTGAAAAGTTCCATATGAACCGATACCAGCACGCTAGCCCCAGAAACGATTTCACTTGTTTCCGGGTAGTCGGTCTCTCTCTGTCTGATGGCATCAACTTTATCAGGGAGTGGCTTACTCAACCCTCCCCCAAGAATATACCCCCAGGTACTGAGTCTCTGATTTGGCCGCTGCACACTTCCTGGGGTTGATTGTTAGGCCTGCCTCCTTGATTTTCCCCAGCACCAGTGCCAGCTGATTCAGATGCTTCTACCAAGATGTACCATAGATGATAACATCATCAAGGTAAACTGCAGCAAATTTGTCCATATCTGCCATCACCCTATCCATCAATCGTTGGAATGTAGCGGGTGCCCCATGAAGACCGAATGGCATCTTGGTAAATCTGCCACAGCCCTTGAGGTTTTCTAATAGCAGTCACGGACTTAGAAGCATCAAACAAAGGCACTTGCCAGTTACCTTTGCAAAGATCAAGTGTAGTAGTATATCTGGTTTGAACTACCCTCTCAATGAAGTCATCAAGTCTTGGAAGGGGGTAAGTATCAAATTCTGACTACTTTCCTAAAGTGTTCCCCACCACACCACCCCGAACTGAGGTGAAGAAAACACTCATCTCTGTGTTTTATTCTTTCTCCAGGTCGGAGCGCTGCAGTTTGTCAGAGATCAGATGTCCTCCTCTGGTCTCAGCTATGGAGTCCAACCCGTCTGATCTGAGACATCTGGATCTGAGTAGTAACAAACTGCAGGATTCAGATGTGAAGCAGCTGTGTGTTCTTCTGGAGAGTCCAGACTGCAGACTGGAGACTCTGAGGTTTGTTTGTTGACTAAAGTTGTAAAAGTTGTGAGTCCTGCAGCCACAAACACCTGACCTGCACTGAACCATCCTGGTCTCTGGACTAATCTGCTCTTGACATCATTAGAAACAAGCTGAAGTGTCTGCAGGCTGCTTTTCTCTCCGTTGAGCACAAGTGTGCAGTATGGAGTGGTGAACGATATTCCCTCAACAAAGACGTCTTCATTCCATCCCAACATGAACTGAACCTGTGCAGGAGAATGTTTGTTTGTGCAGAGATCATGCAGCATCATCTACAAACATCTTCATCTGTCATGTGTCCAAGATCAAATCAAATCAAACTTTATTTGTTTAGCACTTTTTATACAAAATAAAAATGCAACGCAAAGCGCATTACATAAAACATAAAACTTAATAATGAACACACACACACACACACACACACACACACACACACACACACACACACACACACACACACACACACACACACACACACACACACACACACACACACACACACACACACACACACACACACACACACACACACACACACACAGGCGCAAGCACACTGCGATTCGCACAAGTAGATGTTTCATCTGATCCCAAACACTGAGATCCTAACGTTTGTACCGACTGAGATATTAAAGCACAACATGAGTTTGTATGGATGGATCCACTGGTGGAGCTGCAGAGCTGCAGAGCTGCAGAGCTGCAGAGCTGAAGTCACTACGTCTTTATTGGAGCAGCAGCATGATGTCATGAATATTGATGAAGCTCTTTTTCACTGGTTCTGTTGGACTGTTGGAACCTGCATCCTGGTGGCTTCAGCTCACATCTTTTATTCTTTATTCAGGTTGGAGAGCTGCAGTTTGTCAAAGATCAGCTGTTCTTATCTGGTCTCAGCTCTGAAGTCCAACCCCTCCCATCTGAAAAATCTGGACCTGACTCTAAACGACTTGCAGGATTCAGGAGTGAAATATCTCTGTGGTTTCCTGGAGAGTCCAGACTGCAGACTGGAGACTCTGAGGTCAGACATGTTTTAGTTGTGTGTTCAGATGAATCTTATGTGAAAGTTGTGTTGACACTAACCTGCAGACATCAGACTGATCTCCTGCTGATCCACACTGACCATCTTACTGCTCTGGTTTCTTCTTCTCTGCTCTAGTCCACTAACAGGTTGTTTCTTCTTCTTCCTCTTCCTCTTCCTCTTCCTCTTCCTCTTCTGACTTCTGACTTAAAAACTAAACATCTGAATGTTTCAGACAGGAATAATTGAAGAACCGGAGATGTGTCTGAGCCTGGAATAAAACATCTATAGAAACTAGAATTAACTGGGAAATAAAAGTATATTTAAATAGGTAATAATATATAGGAATGTTTGAGTAAATAATTAATATTTTGTTTATAAATGTTATTTGATGATCTACTTCAACAAGCATATTTAGAAAAACATATAAAGGAATTCCCAGATTGATCCAGGATTACATATTGTATTCCAGATTTCATCTCCAGCTCCTTTTCTCTGCAGCTTTTTCAAATGTTTTCCACAGTTGGATTAGTTTCATCATTGATTATCTTGATCTAGATTTTCTGGGACAGTTGGGAGGTTTGTGGCATGAAAGTAGAAAGAAGAAGTCCAGGATGTGTGAGAAAGGTTTAACATATCCTCCTGAGTTCATCCTGGATTATTCCGCTGCAGGAAGACGATCTAGGATGAGAAGGTGCAGCTATGTCAAGCCAGGTTGAACTAATCCTGGTACGTGCACGTTGACGTCTGTCTTAAGCAGACCGTGAGGTCGGTTCCAGATGTCCTGATCCAGAAATGGAGAGGACGAGTGTTGCTGATGTTTCACCGAGTGAACAACAGCTTCTAATGGAAATTTACGAGGAGCTTAAACAGCTGATACGTTCAAAAATGTCCTCCAGACGCTGTCAATAAACTCAGATGGTCTGACAGACAATAGTGGACAGACTGAATGTGTACTAGTCCAACATATGAGCTGTAGAGCTCATTTACTGAATAACTTCAGTTCATCATGTTGTTATGTCTGACATTCAAACAAATGCTTAATTTTCTCTTAATAGAAATGAATGAGTTGACATTTGTCCCAGAATTCCTTTTGACATGTTTGTTTGTGTGGAAACTTGAATCATTTGGCTGCACAACATGAGTTTGTATGGATGGATCCACTGGTGGAGCTGTGGAGCTGCAGAGCTGAAGTCACTACGTCTTTATTGGAGCAGCAGCATGATGTCATGAATATTGATGAAGCTCTTTTTCACTGGTTCTGTTGGATGTTGGAACCTGCATCCTGGTGGCTTCAGCTCACATCTTTTATTCTTTATGCAGGTTGGTGCGTTGCAGTTTGTCAGAGATCAGCTGTTCTTATCTGGTCTCAGCTCTGAAGTCCAACCCCTCCCATCTGAAACATCTGGATCTGACTAAGAACAAGAGCCTGCAGGATTCAGGAGTGAAACATCTGTGTGGTTTCCTGGAGAGTCCAGACTGCAGACTGGAGACTCTGAGGTCAGACATGTTTTAGTTGTGTTTTCAGATGAATCTGATGTGAAAGTTGTTTTGACACTAACCTGCAGACATCAGGCTGATCCCCTACTGATCCACACTGACCATCTTACTGCTCTGGTTTCTTCTTCTCTGCTTTAGTCATCCAACAGTTTGTTTCTTTATAAACATCCTCTTCTGATTTCTGACATAAAAACTAAACATTTGAATATGTCAGACAGGAACAACTAAAGAATCAGACATGTGTCTGAATCTGGAATAAAACATCTGAAAAAAAAAAATGTACTTGCAAGTTTAAAAAAAATTTAATCATTCTTAAATGGGTAAAATTATGGAGGAATTGGGGAATTGCTAAATCGTTGATATACCTGTGTAATAAATGTAATTATTCTCAAAATGTTTTAATGAAATTGAGTGACAGCAAGACATGGTTTTCTATTCAGTTCAATTCAGTTTTATTTATATTGTCTCTATTACAACAAATAATTGTCTCCAGGATCTTTCCAGAGACTAGACATGACCTCTGAGCAATTATTACATAAAGATAAACACTGGCAGGTAAAAACTCCCCTTTAGGAGGGAAGAAAACCTGGCTCATAAGAGGGGGCCCTCCTGATAAAGACCAGCTGGGCAGAGCAGGAAAAGAGAAAACAGACAGAGAGAATGGAGAACAGAGAAAGGAGAGACACAGACACAATGGTTAGCTGGTGCACTACAGGGATGACTATATAAACAGGTGTAGACAGCACACACTGAGGTGGTCGGGGGGGGCTGCAGGTCAGCATGCAGCTCCTGAAGCTCTGGCCTGCAAACATGCACAGAAGAGAAAAGAAGGGGGCAGACCAGCACAACAAACTACAAGAACAATGGAGAACAATTATGGTGATGAGATACTGTACTTCTAATTTATAGATGAGGGTTGATCTGAAGAAAGGAAAGAGAAGAGAAAGAGGGGTGGGGGGCACCGTTCACTGGATCATGTTGGTGTCCCCCTGCAGCGTAGCTCCATAGAAGCATCTCTAGGATGAAGCTCTGTTTCAGAGCAGCTGCTCTAGTCTGATCCTGCAGCTGCAGCTACGAGTGCTGGCCCTAACACACAAGAGTTACACTAACTACAGGTTTACTGAACACTAACTAAAGGCTTTACTAAACACTAACTAGAGGCTTTACTAAACACTAACTAGAGGCTTTACTAAACATTAACTAGAGGCTTTACTAAACACTAACTAGAGGCTTTACCAAACACTAACGTTTAAAGGTGGAGGTGGTGTCAGCCTCCTGAACCCAAACGGAAAGTTGTTTCCATAGTAACGGTTCCTGATAGCAGAAGACTGTCCTCCAGATCTACATGTGGATCCTCCAGGAACTACGAGTAAACCTGCACTCTGAGAGCAGAGAACTCTATTAGGAACATGAGGAACCATCGGGTGTTGCAAATATTGCGGAGCTAGGCCATTGTGGGCTTTATACGCAAGTAACAACATTTTGAACTGGATTCTGAGTTTTACGCGGACCAATGGAGGGAGACTAACACTGGAGAGACGTGATCTCTCCAGAGGTGGAAAAAGTAAAAATTTTCTGCTTGAAAATTACTTAAGTAAAAGTAAAAAGTACCCATTAAGAACATTACTTAAGTAAAAGTATAAAAGTACCTCAACTTAAATATAATAAAGTACCAAAAGTACATGGTGTAAAATGTACTTAAGTACAAAAGTAAAAAGTACAAAGTACAAAATTCAAAGTACAAAATTATTTTCAAAAGGATTGCAAAGAAATGAAGAATCTAAGAATTTGCTTACAACTCTAAATAATGGTGATATTATTCTGACCCCTTTAGCGTTTGTTTCCATTACCCCATTTTAATGTCTCCCTTTGCTCATCACTGCTGCTGTACCCCATTGGCCCCGCTGACAGGTCCACCCCCAGCCTGTATATGCAGTGACAACATTAAGCAACCCCAGCTGATAAAGGATGAGACTTTTGAACTTTTTAACCAAAACCACCTTAGAAGGGGTGGAATCAAAGAATGGTGCGCACGGACACGCGTCGGCTGCCGCTCAAGGCTGATTTATGGTTCCGCGTTACACCAACGCAGGGCCCGTACCCTACGGCGAGGCTCTGCGTCGATTTAACGTGGAACCATAATTCAGGCTTCAGTCCTCATCGGTACTCGACGCGACGGCGGTTCCTCCGGCCTTCCGGCCTCTGCAGCGCAACTCTCCCAGGAGCTGCGGCTCCTTCTCGGTATATTCATGCTCCCCCCTTCCTTCCCGTCCGCCTTATGGTTCCGCGTTAAATCGACGCACACCTTACGCCGTAGGCCCGTAGGCTACGGCGTAGGGTGTGCGTCGCCGTGTACCCTACGCCGTAGCTCTGCGCCGGTGTAACGCGGGACCATAAATCAGCCCCCGCTGTGCTGTTCTTTAATTTGTAGCGAGTAACGACGTGTCCAATTTCAAATATAGCGGATTAAAAGTACGATTTTTTTTCCTTGAAAATGTAACGAAGTAAAAGTAAAAGTACAGAAAAATGAAAGTATCAATAAAAGTACAAATTCTCAAAAATCTTACTTAAGTACAATAACGAAGTACCTGTACTTCGTTACTTTACACCACTGGATCTCTCCTGCTGATTCCTGTCAGCACTCATGCTGCAGCATTTTGGATCAGCCGGAGGATATTCAGAGAATTACTTGGACATCCGTCTAATAACACATTACAGTAATCTAGCCTAGAAGATACAAACTCATGAATTAGTTTTTCCGCATCACTATGGGAGAGGATGTTCCTAATCTTTGCGATATTACGGAGATGGAAAAACACTCTTTTACAAACCTGATATATTGTTTAAACCACAAATCCTGATCAAAATAACTCCAAGGTTTTGCACAGTTGTACTGGAAGTCATCGCAACACCATCTAATCCCTTCCTACAATGATTTGGACCAAAAATAATAACCTCTGTTTTATCGGAATTTAGAAGCAAAACTTTTGTGGACATCCAGTCCTTGATGTCCCTAAGACATGTCTGAAGTATAGCTAACGGTTATGTTTCATCTGGCTTCATAGACGAATAGAGCTGCATATCATCAGCATAGCAATGCAAATGTATGCAGTGATTCTTGATTATACTTCCCGAGGGCTGCATGTATTGAAGCAGCAGCATGATGTCATGAATATTGATGAAGCTCTTTTTCACTGGTTCTGTTGGAACCTGCATCCTGGTGGCTTCAGCTCACATCTTTTATTCTTTATGCAGGTTGGCGAATTGCAGTTTGTCAGAGATCAGCTGTTCTTCTCTGGTCTCAGCTCTGAAGTCCAACCCCTCCCATCTGAAACTTCTGGACCTGAGTATAAACGACAAGCTGCAGGATTCAGGAGTGAAACATCTGTGTGGTTTCATGGAGAGTCCAGACTGCAGACTGGAGACTCTGAGGTCAGACATGTTTTAGTTGTGTATTCAGATGAATCTGATGTGAAAGTTGTGCTGACACTAACCTGCTGACCTCCTACTGATCCACACTGACCATCTTACTGCTCTGATTTCTTCTTCTCTGCTTTAGTCCTCCAACAGTTTGTTTCTTTGTACTGTATGACATAAAAGCTAAACATTTGAACTGGTTAGACAGGAAAGAAAGAGGTTGGAGGTTTGTTGCATGAAAGTAGAAAGAAGAAGTACAGGATGTGTGAGAAAGGCTTGACATATCCGCCTGAGTTCATCCTGGATTATTCCGCTGCAGGAAGACGATCCAGGATGAGAAGGTGCAGCTATGTCAAGCCAGGTTGAACTAATCCTGTTACGTGCATGTTGACGTCTTGATTCAGAAATGGAGAAGGACCAGTGTCACTGATGTTTCACCGAGTGAACAACAGCTTCTAATGGAAACGTACGAGGAGCTTAAACAGCGGATACGTTCAAAAATGTCCTCCAGACGCTGTTAATAAACTGAACAGACTGAATGTGTAGTAGTCCAACATATGAACTGTAGAGCTCATTTACTGAATAACTTCTTACTGTGGCTGAAATCAGTCAAACCAACGTTGGCTTCCTTTGACCGTTTTTTCATTTCAACAAATACAAATTTACTAGATATAAAACTCTCCCCATGGAAAACATCTCTATATAGGTTTTTAATATCATGTCTTAATAAGTTTGTTAATATCATGTAATCCAGGTGACAGCAAGACATAAGGTGCAACAAATAATGTCTTTTTATGGTTTTCAGCATGTAAAACTAAATATAAATACATGTGTGTGTTGAAGTAAGAAAAGTTTAATAAAGCTGCCATCAACTTTCTAATTCTCATCTATATGAAACTAGTTTTACTACATGAAATATTATTATTATTATTAGTTCATAATGTTTTTGTGTCTCTGACATTCAAACAAATGCTTCATTTTCTCTTCATAGAAATGAATGAGTTGACATTTGTCCCAGAATTCCTCTTGACATGTTTGTGTGTGTGGAAACTTGAATCATTTTGCTGCACAACATGAGTTTGTATGGATGGATCCACTGGTGGAGCTGCAGAGCTGAAGTCACTACGTCTTTATTGGAGCAGCAGCATGGTGTCATGAATATTGATGAAGCTCTTTTTCACTGGTTCTGTTGGACTGTTGGAACCTGCATCCTGGTGGCTTCAGCTCACATCTATTACTCTTTATGCAGGTTGGAGCGCTGCAGAATGTCAGAGATCGGCTGTTCTTTTCTGGTCTCAGCTCTGAAGTCCAACCCCTCCCATCTGAAACATCTGGACCTGAGCTGTAACCAGCTGCACGATTCAGGAGTGAAACATCTGTGTGGTTTTCTGGAGAGTCCAGACTGCAGACTGGAGACTTTGAGGTCAGACATTATAATACTGCTGTACAGACGATGAGTGTCCATCAGCTGCAAAACATTCAACAAGAACATAAGAAACATTGTGTTGAAACTATGTTGTCACCCAATCAACTTTTTTATAGAAAATTCTTGAAAAAAACTCCTTAACAGACAAATATTTTTGTATTTATTTTTTATTGAATCTTTATTTATCCAGGAAATGTCCCATTGAGATACAAGATCTCTTCTTCCAGGGATTCCTGACATGAACAGCACACATTAGTAGGGATGTCCCGATCAGGTTTTTTTGCCCCCGAGTCCGAGTCCTTTGATTTTGAGGACTTGCCGATACCGAGTCCCGATCCGATACTTTTATAAAACAATAAAAAATGAAGAAGATAAAAGAAAATTATGCAGGATGACCCTTTTATTATATTTTAACATGTATACTGTAAACTGAGCACATAGGAGGTAGGCAGCTTGAACATTCTTAAGTCAGTATAAAAAAATTTTCTTCACATTAGAAGTAGAACAACTACTAGTGCAACATTAGAACTAGGTTTGTGGTGTTAAAAGCAGCTTTGTCTTTGCCACCCCTCGAAATCCCCATTTGACAAATCTTACAGTTTGCGACAGCATTGTTCTCCTCGTTCACTCTGAAGTAATTCCACACAACAGACATGATAGCATAGGCTGCTTCAGCTTCAAAACAAACAGGCGTGCTCTCCGCGCATGCGGTGCTCTCCGCGCATGCGGTGCTCTCCGCGCATGCGGTGCTCTCCGCGCATGCGGTGCTCTCCGCGCGTGCGCAACGCAGAGCCTTCAACGTAGGGTCTGGCGTAGGGTGCGCGTCGCCACGAACCCTACGCTGTAGACTCTGCGTCGGTGCGACGCAGTACCATAAATCAACGCATACGTGGATGTCGGCGCCAGTGAGTATTTTCACCGGACATTTTGACCGGAGAGATTATAAAATACCGGATTTCGGCATATTTTACCGGACAAAGTCCGGCAATTACCGGACAACGGAAACCCTGATATATATATATCCGATTCCTGATCGGCTCATAACGTCCGAGTCCGGATCGAGTCTGCAATCACGTGATCGGCCCCGATTTCCGATCACGTGATCGGATCGGGACAACTCTACACATTAGTGTCATATATAAGACAATAAAACAAACATATATGATGAAAACATAAAATCAAATCTGAATAAGCACAGAGGGGTCCCACCTCTCCTGAAACACATTCTCTGCTCAGAAAGTCCTTAAACTTTATTGTCCAAAAATTCATTTACAAACTGACGTGTTATACTTAATATGGTCTAGACCGTAGTCTTCATCAATGACTATTGAAATCAGCACAAACTCAGACTTTTCTAATGAAGTCAATAATACTGAAGACAAATATACACAGAATATTGATCAAATATCTGACATGAATATGAACATCTGCCTTCATAAAGTCACATGTTTTTTTTTTATTTTCAGATTGAAAGACTGCGGTCTGTCAAAGATCAGCTGTTCTTCTCTGGACTCAGCTCTGAAGTCCAACCCCTCCCTTCTGAAACATATGAAATATCTAGACGTGAATAGGAACACAAACCTGCAGGATGCAGATGTGAAGCAGATGTCTGATCTGGTGAAGCGTCCAGACAACCAGCCGCAGAATCTCAGGTCAGTGGAGGTTGGAGTTGGTCCTGCTGCTTCCAGCAGTTTTCTACTAAAACCAGTTGGTATCAGAGCAAATATCCAGCACTGAACTCTTCTGAAGGATCAACAATGTAAAATCCACCAATAACCTTGTCAATGTGGCCGTTTCAAACAGAACAAAACCAGTAACTTAACAATAATATAATAAAGTTGTTGATCCAATAACATAACATTTTTCAAATATATTATCAGTTACTGTATTACATTATCGCTCGAGCAGTAAAAAATATCATTTGAAAATCTAATAACTGCTGTGATAACCGCATTTTCTTATTTGATTAGTTTCTGTTTAAGATGAAACAAACAGGTGACAAACTGTCATACATAATAAAATGGACAAAAGTAAAGGGAACTCAGGGGCCTCCTCTGATGTTAGCAGTAATGTGCATCAGGTCCAGTGTGATGAATAGTCCTGTTCACATCTGTCCATTCCCAGTGAAAGGTAACTCAGGTTAAAAGTCATCTCTTCCATTAACAAACACTTCTTTAACTGTGTTCACCCACTCATTGAGATTTGGGGGTTCGGTCTTATACCAATTCCATCTAATAGATATTAAAACATACATAAAAACATGATTTAAAGTTTACACAAAATAATAAGATATACAAATAAAAAAAAAACAGAATTTACAAGATGTAAAATATGATTACGTTTTGAAACTCAAATTTAAAAGTATCAGTCTTTAAAATCGTAAAAAAAAAACAATTAAAAACAGACATCACTTAAAAAGAATTAACAAATGAGATACAAGAAACAAAGGTTTTAGTGCATCATGGTGGATTTCTGACATGCAGCAGTATATGAAAAGGTTTTCAATCTTGACTTAAAGAGTGCCTGAAGTGCCTTAAGATGACATTTGTTGTGACTTGTTGCTTTATAAAGAAAAAATAAGAAAAAAAAAGGTGAATTGAACTGAGTCGATATACAGTATTTCCAGATGGTATAAGTTTAAAATCAAATAAAACAACAGTCTCATCTGATTTTACCTGCAGAAAAAAACACTTGATGAACCAAAAAGATGATGTTGGATCAGCTGGAATCATCGCCGGTGATTCTTCAACACCAGCAAAGGTTGGTGAAGCATGTGGCTCCACCAACCTCCACCACTCACCTCGTCAAACACCCTGGTCTGCTGCCACCGCACCTTCCTGCTCTCAGACAAACATTCCTTCTGTCCCTGGTCCTAAATCTGCTGAAAGCAGCAGTGAAGAGACACAACAGCATGAAGAAGAAGACTCAAACCTCCGAGAACGATGTGACCCTTTTAGCAATATGAAGGAAATCACCAAGGCTCTGCCTTCCTTTCATCGTCTACAACTCTCCACCACAGGTTCCCGTGATAGGAAGGAAAATTCCTGCAGCATGTCCCGTTCAAGCAGCTTTCCCTCGCTGACTCATAAAGGCAGAAATCTAAAAGGATCTGGAAGTTTAGCCGATGTGAACCTCCGGCCACAAGAGCAGCTAATGAAAATACGCTTCGACTTCATTCAGGGGATATCAAAACCTAACATCCACGGTCTACTGGACCTACTTCTGGAGAAAGATGTAATCAATTATTCTGAAAAGGAGTCAGTAGAGGAGAAGCCAAACAGAGAAGATGGTGCCCGTTGTGTTATTGATACGGTGAGGAAAAAAGGTCAAAATGCCAGTTCAGAGATGATTGAGATTCTCAAAGAGCTCGACCCGTTCCTCTGTAAACATCTGGACTTGATCTGAAGAGCATTACCGCCCCCTTAAACTGCACGTGTGGAAGCTACATCATGAAGGAGTTTTTATTCCAACTCTTGCCATCAGAAATATCTCCTCAACTAATCACCACACAGGGTTTTCCCTGAAACAGCTGCTCTAAATCACCTGTAAACAACATTCCTCTGAGGTTTACTAATAAAAATCATGCATCTCTGCAGGTTTTCATATTTTAAATGTGGAAGTGTTTTTTTTTCCCCACAATATTTTTTTCAACATACAAAGACCTCATCGTTTCCTCATGTAGCTTACAAAATAACTTGTTACAAAATAACGTGTCATTTCTTTTACATTTTAAGGTAAAACCTCTCTCTTTAAAAAATCCAGAAAATCACATTGTCTGATTTTTAAAGAATGTATTCATCTTTTGAAGTGGGAGAACTGGCACAATTGGTGTCTGACTAAATACCTTTTTGCCCCTCTGTGTATATATAGATATAGATGTATATGTCAATTCTAGCACTACCACATTTTTATGCTCTGCTTTGGACAAACCTGGCTCCTCCGAGCACTGCGGTCAAGCCAGCCACCATTCGTACCTGCGTGGTCAAATCAGCCGCTCCTAAATTTCATGTGCGCTCCTATTACAGTATTTACGGCAAATGAATGAACGCGGCTCAAAAACAGAAAGATATGAAGTTCTGAGTTTGAGGTAATGCAGATATTTTTTTTCATATATTTCTTTCATTACCTTGATGACACCCATACTTCCACTGTAATATTTACACACTCTTACTATAAAAGAACACTTTTTTCTTTTTTTTACTTCAGGTTCTGTGTTGCAGAGACTATAAAAACAAATTCTTCCATAATTTCACCAAATACCTCATATACTTCTCTTCACAACTACAATCACTACAGACTAAGATATTTGCACAAGCACGGTGAAATACCAGAAAGGTACGTGATGAGTATAGTGTATATGACATCTTCTGTTGTAGCAGACAACAAGCTACAAAAACACATCAAAAGCGTTACTTAATTTTAGTGTTTCATTGCAGGGTGGGATCTCTGTTCATTAGAGCGTCTCAGAGCAGAAAACTGCTTATTCTCATGATTATGGTTATTATTTAAACTTAATTTAGTATTTTTTACAAAAGACAAGTTGTGGCACATTATTTTGAGGTAAAAGAGGAAACAAGTTCTTCATGAGTCGGTTTAGTGATAAATCTGCAATCCTTCATTTCTCAGTGTAGATAAAGTTAATGGCTCCAACACTCAGAGCTGATGATCTTATCCTGTCAGAGTCCATCCATTTTCTGTACCCGCTTTATTCTTTGCAGAGTCACGGGGGTCTGCTGGAGTCTATCCCAGCTAATTTTCAGACGAGAGGCAGGGGTTACACCTGGACAGGTCGCCAGTCCATCGCAGGGCCACATAGATAAACAGACAACCAGACACACTCAAACTCAAACCTACGGGCAATTAGAATCATTGATTAACCTAGTAAGCATGTTTTTGGACTGTGGGAAGAACTGTGCGCCGGAGCACAAGCTCCACACAGAGAGACTCCCGCTGGGCCTGGGAGTCGAACCGGGAACCTTCTTGCTGTGAGGCAACAGTGCTAACCACTAAGCCACCATGCTGCCCCAGTCAGGGTCTCCAAACTTAATTTTGTCGCCTTGTCATTGGCTGTATCCGAATTCGCATACTGTATTACCGTATTTTCGCGACCATATGGCGCACTGTGTGGAAAGGCGCACCCTCAGTTTTGTGTGTCATTTTTGGTTTTAAAACACACAAATGGCGCACCGACCCAAAAGGCGCCGTCTACGGAGACGGAGCTGCACACACGCACGCTGCAGAACACACACGCGCTAAAAATACAGCGGAAGCAAAACTTAGTTTGATATTTTATTTCACTTTTCACATCAATCAAACCCTTCAAAGGTTCATATTCTGTTTCTGCATTAAAGAATTTAAAAAAACCACCGGGTTGCTGCACATAAACCTGTCTCAGCCACTGATCATCTCCTCATCCATCCAGCCCTTTTCATTTCACTCTGGCTGGAAAAGTCTCTTTAGGGAACGCTTTTCTTTTAAAAATCCCGACCGCGGCGGTCCCGGGTCCCGCTCCCCGTCTGCTCCCTCGCGCTGGACCGGGTCCGCTCCCCGTCTGCTCCCTCGCGCTGGACCGGGTCCCGGGTCCCGGGTCCCGGTCCCGGTCCGGCCCCCCCCGCGCTGGTCCCGCGGGACCGCCGCGCTGGACCCGCTCACACACACGCGCTGTCGGGGAGCCGGTACCGGGTTGTATGCGACAGGAGCTCCGTTAATTCAGCTGCGCCAGTCCGAATTTCCAGACCTCTCTCAGCTTCTTGATCATCATCCTTTCATCCAGCCCCCTCTTTTCATTCACCCTTATAATGACTCCGGCTGGAAACGTCTTATGCAAAGTTTTTATTTTAAAAATCCCCATACAGTTTCTGTCCATCAGCTGCGCCAGGCAAGCGCCACATAAACCAGTAAGTGTGTGTCGCGCTGCGAAAAACACCCGCGCATGTCGGGATCCGGTACCGGGTTTATAACCGACGGATTTGGCTGCAAATTTCGGAGGGTGAAGCTGATCTGACCTGAGACAGACCCCAGAAATCTCTGCTCGTAAAACGGCCGGGAACCAGGTCATCGGACCCGCTTTGGGAACCAGGAAGTCGGCTGCAGCAGCGCGCATCACCGCGCTGCTCCAGCCGCGGCTTTAACCGGGGAAAGTGACCGCTTCCGACCGGCCGGGACCGGAGGAGCCCACATGGACTTGTAGTAGGGACTCCCGGGGTAAGAGCACCGGCACTTCAGCCGGATCTGCCCCGGGATGCGGCGATCGGATCCCGCAAACCCACGGCAGGTGCATCCTCGGTTCTGACATGCAAAACACACGCGCTGCAGAACACGCACACACAAGTGTGCTTATTTAAATAGAGCGGAGCAAAACTTAGTTTGGTTGTATTTTACACATCAAGCAAATCCTTAAAAGTTTTCATCATCTGTTTCCGCATTAAACAGCTCAGTGGATAGTCTCATTCACGTCGCAACTCACGGGGGCTTCACCCGCCCCCTTCTCTTTTTACAGTTCTCATGGTGGCCGGCCTTACATTACCGTAATTCAGGTAATAGACACGGCGCACCGTTTCTTAAGGCGCGCGGCACATTTAAAAAAAAAAAAAAAAAAAAAAAGTTGCGCCTTATGGTCGCGAAAATACGGTACTAGTATATACTGATTTGGCCAAAATGTAGTAACTAGTATGCTGTATGTGGACAGAAGAAAATCTGCAGTATGCAAAAAATAACTGGATGTTTTACTGATTTGGAAAAAAATCCGCAGCATGCATCAGACCAGTCTACCTCGCCTACTATATCCCAGAATGCAATGCGCCCTTGGCCGGACAGCGCTTTATTTTTCAAACCTTTATTGAGAGAAAACACAAGTGCAATACAAAACAGCGGCGACCAGACAGTGATGTGATGTGATGGCAGAAAGGACTAGTTGCACCGCGGAGAGTGAGAAGGATGAATATAAATGTAAGTAACTTTAATATATAACTTCAATTCAATTTAGTGTAAGCACAACGATTAAAAATTGTGACAAAGCTACATTGCCTATTTGTAATGAATGTAGAACTTGGCATATTTGTCCTAATAACGTTAATACAAAGCGATAACGTAACGTTAAATCGGCTAAAGTAACGTTACTGTTAACGATAGAAAGCTGTCAAGAAGAAAAACAACATATAACTTAAAATCTATTTTTTGTTATTAGAGACAGAGCAGGACACCGACGCACTGATAATCTGGCGATCCGCCGACGAAGCCTCTTCAGTGGGCGGCGAAATGCTGCCCAAAAAGGATTTAAGTTAGGTTTTTAATAGTATGTTAGGTTTTTGTTAGTTATCTTAGCGTGCTTGCTAGGTAAATAAAAGTGATTTAAGTGTTATGACAACGTTATATATCGGGAGTTCGTTGTATTTTCATGAAATAACTACTTTTCATTGCTGTTTTTTGACAGAGAATTTGTCTGGGAGCTGAAATAAATAGGTGATGCAGAGAGAGCGTATGGACAAGGAGGAGAAGATGGCGAGAGAGCGACTCGACAGAGAGGAGAAGAACTTTGTTAATAATAAAATAAAATAAAATAAATAGACTGATATGTTCATTTATTAAAATTGTGACGGTTCTGATGTACACAGTGCAGGAGCGCTGCTTCTGGGGCTCCAGTATATGGAGTATATATATATATATATCTATATATATATATTATATATATATTTATATATATATATATATATATATATATATATATATATATATATATATATATATATATATATATATATATATATATATAGATGTTTAAAGCATCACAGCTCATTGAATCAGGACCCCTGTAATATGACGTGTTGAATCAAAATATTGCTGCCAATACACAGCACATACAGTATGACACTTGAGTTCCCACCCTCAGTGCAAGGGGAACATCCCTTCTACAAAACGGTATAAGATATAAATCTACACTTTTTTTTTTACAGGAAATATTAAGCTCCCATTGGTCGTTTATATCGTTGAAAGAAAATAGAGGTTATAGTAGGCTACGTGAAAAGGAGTTCTTTGTATCTGCACTCGATTGCTCTTCCTTCGGAAGACCCGGATGTCTGGCACAGTAAAATTTAAATTGAATTGCAAGAACTGAATTTGAATTGTGAGAACTGAATGTAGATTCAGTTTTTCAATGCAATGATTCAAATTAAACAATATAAATTCAAATTATGTGATTCAGATTCAGTTTTTTAATGAAATTATTCAACTTGAGCAATTCAAATTCAAATATAAATTCAAATTCAGTTTCTAGTGGCACATATTTCTGCCCATACTGTTGCTGCAACATTCACTTCTTGAAGGTTTTTTGTCCGACAAACTCTTGCATAATGTCCTTTTTTTCTGCAATGGTTGCATGTTGCTTCTCTTGCTGGACATTGTTGCAGATTATGTCCTCTTGTGTCCCCACATCTCTTGCACTGTCTGTCCTGTGCTTTTTTAAATGTCTGTCTGGGCTGAATTTTGGCTTGCTTTGATCTTGCACCGCTGCGTTGCTGTGCGTGCGCATTATCCAGCTGTGTGTTCGTAAAGTCAGCTTTAAAATTGGTCTTCAACATTTCTTGCTGCTTTTTCACCTGTTTTGTTTGTTTAACTCTGCTAACTGCTTTCTCTAAAGTCAGTTCAGGATCCATTTGTAATTGTTCGGACAAGCTTTTGTCTTTTACGCCCACCACTAGTCTGTCTCTCACCATCTCGTCGTGCAGGGCCCCGTATCCGCAGCGCTCCGCGAGGCAATGCAGCGCGGTGATGAAGCAGTCAGCCGGCTCGCCCGTCTCTTGCTGCTGCTGGTTAAACTTTGCTCTTTCAAAGATCATGTTCCGGCGAGTTATAAAGTGCGTCTAATCTCTCTTTGACAGTCATGTACTTACTCGCCTGTTCAGGGCTGAGATGTGTGCTCAAAACGGCGTTTTTTACGCCTTTTTTTTCGGCAGCACGTTCATTCCAGCCCGGTTTTTGGCCCTTTTGACTTGCCATACTCCACGACATGTATGGTGACGTTTTTGCATCGCGTGGCACGATAAATGGTTACACCCCTACTAAAAGATGAAAGTGTCCAGGTTCTCTGAGGTTTTGGTGGTCTTGAATGCCGTCTGGACTTTTACCAGAGGTGGTGAGTGAAACCTTTAGCACTTCTTCTAAATATTGATCACATGTCGGTGTCGTGTTGCTTTGACACGACCAGTAACTGGTGTGGTTTCACCTCAGAAAGAAGACTAAATTAATGATCAGTTTAGTTGAAGCACATCTTGAGCAAGTCCTTACAACTGGAGTCAAATCAGGAATTCACGAGTGTGATTGCATATTTAGATAAAAGTGTTTATTCAGGTAGAAAACGTATCACATCTCTCCTGAAAGCAGATCAGAGATTAATGTTGTAAAATCTGCTGATTAACATTCCCGAACATCTCCACAAGTATTATGTTTCCTTTTACCAAGAAACAAAACCTCAGATCTAAATGACGTTTGTACTTTGTTCAGTTGTTTATAGGTACACCGAAACCTTATATGGAGGCATATAAACTCATGGCCGCAAGCCAACTCATTCCACTTCAGAAGTAACTTTATTATTATTCCCCCCTGCAACACAGCCTCTATACCAGGGTTCCTACCTGGCATATTAGCCTATCACTACATACTTATCACAGCAGCGAACCTCAACCTGCACCAGGTTCGTGAAGACTTCAGTTTAGAGAATAAACCCACTTAAACAACACATCAACCATCCTGCTGTCTCTCTTCTTACACTCCTTCACAAATGTTGAGCTAATAACAACATGTGTTTAGCATCAGTTCTGTTTATTTGTGTAAGGTTATTGTAGTTCAGTTAATCCAGTAAAGTCCAGATTCAAAGTTTATACAAAACCAGGAGGAACCCTAGAGACTGTGTCTCTATTTTGGTGAAATCCTCCATCCTGAGCGAGGATTTGGAGACAATGGAAAGAGGAAAACTAATAAATAGAGAAAAAACCTCCATCAGAACCAGACCCGGGGAGGGAAAACATCTGCCTCGACCGGTCGGAGTCTGAGATGACAGAACGAGACCAACAAATGCAGAAACCCTCCCACTCCTGTCTCTGGTGTGTCCTTGAACCGAGCAGTTTTTGAAGAAGACCCTTGAACCTGATTCATATCTGGACCGTCTCTGTCCTCTTGTGCTCTGAGCTGGTAAAAATAGCTTCACCTAAACTCTCAACATGTCTCCTGGACTTCATCCTACACCTCATCCTCACCGCTCCATTTTGGATGTAATTAAATCTCCACTTACAGGTCTTATGGATCTTTGTCCAGTCTCTCGTTTTTTTTTTAAAGTTCTTGAAAAACTGTTGCAGACAAACGTTTTGGTCACATCACAGTCCACAGTGATGTCCTCATGTCCACAGACACTAGACTTTACTGATCCTGTTAGATTTCAGAGCTGCATTTGTTAGAACAGATCACAATAATCTATTAAAGGCCCTTAAGCCTGTTAGTGGTTTCAAAAGAACTGCAGTGGCTTCGTTTCAGTCATATTTACCTGATAGATAGTTTTCTCCCCAGTTTGGTGAACAAAACCGTAAACCATGATCAACTCAGTTTAGGAACCAGGGTTCTGGTGTCTTAGTGGTGTTGGATCAGGTTCCACAGGAGAACCTCCACAGAGCAAAGTAGTCTGTTCAGTGTAATGATAAAAATAATTATATAGTTCTATATAGACACCAATAAATGTTGTGTTGTGTTGCATTTATTTTATGTGAAACTTTTTAAGAATGTCTGTCTATCTGTTGTGCCTGCGCCTGCACACTTTATATGTTTATATGTTTATATGTTCATATGTCTATATGTTTCACCGTGGGAAGTGGGAAACGTCCTCTCGATTTCTTGTATGTCTTGACATATCAAGTATTGACAATAAAGCTACTTTGACTTTGACTTGACTATTCTGACTTTTAAAGGAAGCCAATGAAATGAAGCTACATTAGATGAAATATGACCCCATCTGTTAACCTTCATCAGAAATCTGGCTGCAGGATTTTACAGTACGTCAGCTGGAGGCTTTTAAGTGTAATTTAGGGACGAAAGGTTTGTAAGAACTGCAGTTTTTTTGTAAATATTTGTCTTCCGTTAACAGAGACGTCCCAACCTGATCTCACAAAAATCTGTGAAATGCCCACGACCTCTTACCACTATTTTCCGTGGTACCAACACGGAAAGTGGTATAATTCCGTGTGTGCACCACGGATATTGTACCATGCAAAGTCAATGGGATCCGTGGTCGTGATATATACACGGATTATGACATTATTATTATTTATATATTATTCTTTGTTATAGTGGCTAGATAATGCTTTTTTGTCGCGCAAGGTATTGTTTTTTACTGTCAGTTTGTAAAAGCATGTTTTTAACGCTGTTTTAGCAGTGTTTTATTGAGGTTTTAATGGGAGCACCACGGATATAGTACTATGCAAAGTCAATGGGATCCGTGGTCGTGATATATACACGGATTATTACATTATTATTATTTATATATCATTCTTTGTTATAGTGGCTAAATTATGCGTTTTTGTCACGCAAGGTACTGTTTGTTACTGTCAGTTGGGAAAAACACGTTTTTAACGCTGTTTTAGCATTGTTTTATTGAGGTTTTAATGGGAGCACCACGGATATAGTACTATGCAAATTCAATGCGTTCCGTGGTCGTGATATATAGGCTACAAGGATTATGACATTATTATTATTTATATATCATTCTTTGTTATAGTGGCTAAATTATGCATTTTTGTCGCGCAAGGTACTGTTTGTTACTGTCAGTTTGTAAAAACACGTTTTTAACGCTGTTTTAGCAGTGTTTTATTGAGGTTTTAATGGGAGCACCATGGATATAGTACTATGCAAATTAAATGGGATCCGTGGTCGTGATATATACACGGATTATGACATTATTATTATTTATTTATTTATTTATTATTTATCATCCGAGCAAATATTTATGTGTTACACCGAGTTATTGTTTGGCAGTCAGGGCGATGTAATTACCTGTACAGTTTTGAACGTTTTGGTTTCTTCTTTTATGTTGTTCTGGATGAGGTTTGTTCCTGCATGACTTGTTGTTGCATTACAGAGCTGGATTCTCTGAATTCACAGTAAACAACATTTCCATAATGTTTGTTCAGACTGGAAATCCTTTCTTACTGGAGGAAGAACAAATGTTTTCTTTTCTTAAAATAATATATTATGTATGTAAAAGAAAACCATTCATGAAAGTTATTAATAATGACCTGGCATTTTTATTCCATCAGCTTTTTTCTTTCAGTTTGATGTGTAGATATTTCACGAGCACGTAACTCAACTGTTTCATGTTGATGTCTTCTTCTGAATCTTCACCTGGTGTTTCTGCAGATACCGAGGTCTCCTGTTGGTTCAACGAGACGTGTATCCTGCCCTGCAGTTTCACAGCTCATGATGACGTTGCAGTCTACTGGATTCAAAATACGCTACCAATGTCCTGGGTTCACTCCTACTATCACAACAAGGATCAACTGGGAGAGCAGGACCCGAGGTTCAGAGGAAGAACATCTCTTTTTGAAGACCAGATCTCAGGAGGAAAAGCTTCCCTGCTGCTGAGAGGAGTGACGGTCCAGGACCAGGGCAGATATCAGTGTTTCACCATAACCATCGCTGGAATGGAGCAGAGCTTCATCAACCTGAATGTGAACGGTGTGTAGAGGATATAAAAGTCAGCATGTGGAGCAAATGTGAACATTTTTGCAATAAAGGAACAAGATTAGTTCACTAAGTTTGTCTCAGACATAAAATATGGAGACAAACTTTAGTAAAACTAATTGTTTGAAGTGTTAATATAATAAGGTAATACTTGAACTTGCACTTTTACAAACTCGACATGTGTGTGACTCCTTTGTTTGTAAAACAAGGATTTTCTTTTGGCTTGGTTCTTTCTTTAAGGCTATGTACACACGTAGCCGGGTATTTTTAAAACCGAATATTTCCCCCCTCCGTTTATAAAATAATTTGTATCCACATTACATCGTTTTAAAAAAAAAAACCTTCCACACATAACCGAAGATCTGCGTTTTCGACCACATTCATAAGCATTCCAAACCTGTAGATCATCTGTTCTTCCGGCCTTTGGGCCTGCCTCCGCGGTGCAGCTCCCCCGGGAGCCGCGTCTCCTTCTCGGTAACGAGCCCGAGTCCTCCCGTGTCCCGCCACGGAGCTGCCCCGTTAAATCGACGCAGCCCTACGCCGTAGGGTACCGCGTACGGTGCGCGTCACCGCGTACCCTACGGCGTAAGCTCTGTGTCAGTGTAACGCAGTAAACGGTGGTCAAGATCAGACACAATTTATTTGATAAATAGCTTTGGAGAACAGATAGTGGATCATCCGTAGTTCTGTAATAAACAAAGGTCTCACGTTAGACGTCAAAGCAGATTTGTTGTTGTTTTGGCGCATAATGTGACGTTCGAAAACGCAAAACTCCGGTTGTCTCTGTCTACACCAGGGGTCCGTTTCACAAAGCAGGTTTAGTGAAAACTCTGAGTCTGTTAACCCTGAAATGAGGGAAACTCTGAGTTTTCCGTTTCACAAAGAGAGGTAACTTAAACTCTATCTTACCTTAAGATGAACTTGCATAATTAATCCATCAGTGGCTAACAGCCTCGTTAATATCTTCTGCTGCTGGGGCAACATTGGACCCATCACTTGCCTTCTTTCTTTTGTTTTTTAATTGCGTGGTTGTCTGCTTCCTTTTCATTTTTGTAAATTAGTAACACTGCAGAGCGCGCTAAAAACGAGATTGATAGCGACCACTGTTGTCAGGGATGCTGGGACATCACATTTCAAGATATGAGGGGGGTATACAATAGTAGTATAGTATATAAGTGTTGGGAAAGATAATACTTAGTGAAATCCATCATATTGTTCTGATATGCATTTGTAGTTATTTTATATGTATTAAGTAATAGGATAAATCAATACAAATAGACACGGAGTAATTCCATAAAAGTATTAAAAAAAAAAACATTTACATTTTGAACCGCCACCTTACTGTGGTGGAGGGGTTTGTGTGCCCGAGTGATCCTAGGAGCTATGTTGTCGGGGGCACTTACGCCCCTGGTAGGGTCTCCCATGGTTCACATGCTAACCATGGCGAAGAAAACAACAAGGACAGTTACGTCGCCTGGATCGGCGTCACCGGCCTGGGGTTGGGGCTCGTAGGCGAGCGCCTGGTGGCCGGGTCTTTGCCCGTGGGACCCGGCCGGGCTCAGCCCGAAACGGCGACGTGGGCCCGCCTTCCCGTAGGCCCACCACCCGCAGGAAGGACCATGGCAGGCCGGTGCCATGTGGACTGGGTAGCAGTCGTGGCGGGGTGCCTCGACGACCCAATCCCTGGACTAAAACCCTCACAGTGGGGACATGGAATGTCACCTCGCTGTGGGGGAAGGAGCCGGAGCTTGTGCGTGAGGTTGAGAGATACCGGCTAGAGATAGCCGGGCTCACCTCCACACATAGCTTGGGCTCTGGAACCCAGCTCCTTGAAAGGGGCTGGACCCCCACTACTCTGGAGTTGGCCAGGGTGAGAGGTGGTGGGCTGGTGTGGGCTTGTTTATAGCCCCTCAGCTCAGCCGCCATGTGTTGGAGTTTACCCTGGTGAACGAGAGGATCGTTTCCCTGCGCCTTCGGGTCAGGAAAAGGTCTCTCACTGTTGTTTGTGCCTACGGGCCAAACAGCAGTGCGGAGTACCCGGCCTTCTTGGAGTCCCTGGGAGGAGTACTGGATAGTGCTCCAACTGGGGATTCCATTGTTCTACTGGGGGACTTCAACGTTCACGTGGGCAATGACAGTGATACCTCGAGAGGCGTGATTGGGAGGAACGGCCTCCCTGATCTGAACACGAGCAGTGTTTTGTTGTTGGACTTCTGTGCTAGCCACAGTTTGTCCATAAAGAACACCATGTTCAGGCATAAGGGTGTCCATCAGTGCACGTGGCACCAGGACACCCTAGGCCGGAGGTCAATGATCGACTTTGTTGTCGTTTCATCTGACCTACGGCCGCATGTCTTGGACACTCGGGTGAAGAGAGGGGCTGAGCTGTCAACTGATCACCACCTGGTGGTGAGTTGGATGCGCTGGCGGAGGAGGAGGTTGGACAGACCGGGCAGACCCAAACGGATTGTGAGGGTCTGTTGGGAACGTCTGGCCGAGCCCTCTGTCAGGGACATCTTCAACTCTCACCTCCGGGAGAACTTCTCTTAGATCCCGGGGGAGGCGGGAGACATTGAGTCCGAGTGGACCATGTTCTCTGCCTCCATTGTCGATGCGACGGCTCGAAGTTGTGGTCGCAAGGTCTCCGGTGCCTGTCATGGTGGCAATCCTAGAACCCGGTGGTGGACACCGGAAGTACAGGATGCCGTCAGACTGAAGAAGGAGTCCTACTGGGCTATGTTGGCCTGTGGGACTCCTGACGCAGTAGATAGGTACCGGCAGGCCAAGCGAGCGCTGCGGCTCGGGCAGTCCTGGAGGCAAAAACCCAGGTCTGGGAGGAGTTCGGGGAGGCCATGGAGGAAGACTTTCGGTCGGCCTCAAGGAAATTCTGGAGGGCCGTTCGGCGCCTCAGAAGGGGGAAGCAGTACTCTGCCGGCACCGTTTATGTTGCGGGTGGGGAGCTGTTGACCTCGACTGGGGACATCGTCGGACGGTGGAAGGAATACTTTGACGATCTCCTTAACCCGACTGACATGCCTTCCACTGAGGAAGCAGAGAGTGGGGACTCTGGGCCGTGCCTCAAGTCTCTGGATGTCGTAAGGCTGTCTTAGTTGACACGCCTCTGCGACATCGCATGGAGGAAGGGGACAGTACCGCTGGAGTGGCAAACCGGGTTGGTGGTCCCTCTGTTTAAAAAGGGGGACCGGAGAGTGTCTTCCAACTATAGGGGGATCACACTTCTCAGCCTCCCCGGGAAAGTCTACTCCAGGGTACTGGAGAGGAGATTACGGCTGATAGTTGAACCTCAGATTCAGGAGGAACAATGCGGTTTTCGTCCCGGTCGCGGAACACTGGACCAGCTTTATACCCTCCGCAGGGTGCTCGAGGGTTCATGGGAATTTGCCCAACCAGTCTACATGTGCTTTGTGGATCTGGAGAAGGCATTTGACCGTGTCCCTCGTGCCATTCTGTGGGGGGTGCATCAGTGAGTATGGAGTCCGGGGCCCTCTACTAAGGGCTGTCTGGTCTCTGTATGATCGGAGCAGGAGTCTGGTTCGCATTGCCGGCAGTAAGTCAGACTTGTTCCCGGTGCATGTTGGACTCCGGCAGGGCTGCCCTTTGTCACCGGTTCTGTTCATAATTTTTATGGACAGGATTTCTAGGCGCAGCCAGGGGCCGGAGGGGTTCCGGTTTGGGAACCTCAGGATTTCATCTCTGCTTTTTGGAGATGATGTTGTCCTGTTGGCTTCATCGGACCGGGACCGTCAGCATGTGCTGGGGCGGTTTGCGGCCGAGTGCGACGCGGCAGGGATGAGAATCAGCACCTCCAAGACCGAGGCCATGGTTCTCCACCGGGAAAGGGTGGCGTGTCTTCTCCGGGTGGGTGGAGAAGTCCTGCCTCAGGTGGAGGAGTTCAAGTATCTCAGGATCTTGTTCACGAGTGAGGGAACGATGGAGCGGGAGATTGACAGACGGATCGGTGCAGCGTCCGCAGTTATGCGGTCGATGTACCGGACCATCGTGGTGTAGAGGGAGCTGAGTCGAAAGGCGAAGCTCTCGATTTACCGGTCAATCTACGCACCTACACTCACCTATGGTCATGAACTTTGGGTAGTGACCGAAAGGACAAGATCGCGGATACAAGAGATAAGTTTCCTCCGCAGGGTGGCCGGACGCTCCCTTAGAGATAGGGTGAGGAGTTCAGTCACCCGGGAGGAGCTCGGAGTCGAGCCGCTGCTCCTTCACATTGAGAGGAGTCAGCTGAGGTGGCTTGGGCATCTGTACCGGATGCCTCACGGACGCCTCCCTAGGGAGGTGTTCCAGGCATGTCCCATCGGGAGGAGACCCCGGGGCAGACCCAGGACACGCTGGGTCTCTCGGCTGGCCTGGGAACGCCTCGGACTCCCCCCGGAGGAGCTGGAGGAAGTGTCTGGGGTGAAGGAAGTCTGGGCATCCCTAGTGAGGCTGCTACCCCGCGACCCGGGAACGGATAAAGCGGCAGACGACGGACGGATGGATGGATGGATGGACATTTACATTTTACCCTAAAGCCGAGGTGTGGCGGCTGCCGTACCCAATTGACGGCCCTGATCTAAATGACAATAAAATTTCATTCAATACCATTTTCATCTGTAATATTATAAGACAGTGTGCTTAAATGTTAAATGAATGCTGCATTCAAACTTACACATTGACTGCAGCAACTTTCTCCCACGCCAATTGTCTTGCTGCTGCAGCTGTGGTTTTTTTTTCCGAAATATGCTCTCATACTCGCCATACGCACGTATTAACACTTCTAACTCCAGTGGCGTGAAGTATGTGGATCTTCAGATGAAAACTAATGTTTCCTCAAAGGGATTCTGTAAATTGAAATGTTAAATAAAGTTTTAAAAGTTTTGTTGTCGCCGGTTGCCATGGTGACTCATCGAATCGGGGCTCCATTGATGCTGGCTTTTTAAAGTTGTGGTGCACGCGCTTAACTCCAGGTGAAACTACTTAGAGTTGAGTAAATTAACTCTAAACAGCTGTTCTGGAACCGAAAACTAAGGGCCCGATTTACTAAGATCCTAAATAAAGAGTACTAAATTGCGTGTGCACTGAAAAAGTTTGCGCGTGCTGTTGTTGTGTGGTTTGCGGGTGATCAACTAAGATTGCGTGCGCAATTGATAACAGGTGCATATGCGTATTCTTTGATTTTGGATGTCGCCTCCTTGCCACAATAACAGCAGCAGCAGATTAGCACCTTCCTTTCAAACGTATTAAATACAGACGCAATCACAATACGCGCAATTACTTTCAGGCTTGGTAAATCTCATTGCGTGTGGTAAATTAACCTATTTGCATCTTCCCCTCCCAGTATTTAGCGCTCTCTGGCGGTTACGCCCCATATTGATTATTCATCAGGGCAAAAGTACTAAATGGATTGCGTGCGCTATTCTGCGGATTTCAGAGACGCAGTCGTCTTTGCACGCCGTTAGTAGATCAGCTCATACATTGGTTTGCGGGTGCTGTCAAGTTTGCACAGGTTTTTACGCACGCAAACCTTTAGTAAATCAGGCCCTAAGAGTTTCCGATCTCAAAGTAGATCAACTAAGAGTTCAGGATGAGACTCAGAGTTTGTTGAACCTGCTTTGTGAAACGGACCCCAGAGGGGTATTCCAGGAAGCAGGTTCAACAAATTCCGAGTTTAAACCTAAACTCCGAGTTGACTTAACCTGAGATAAGAAAGTCGGAGTTTTCGGTTCTACAACACCTGATAAGAGTTAATTCAATCAACTCTGAGTTTGTTAAGCTCGAGTTAAGCGCGTGCGTGAGGGATATAAAAAGCCATCATCAGTGGAGCCCTGATACAAGGATTCACCATGGCAACCGGCGACAACAAAAGAGCGACATATTTTTTTTTTTACTTTATTTAACATTTCAATTTACAAAATCCCTTTGAGGAAACACTAGTTTGCATCTGAAGATCCACATACTTCACGCCACTGGAGTTAGAAGTGTTAATACGTGCGTATGGCGAGTATGAGAGCAGATTTCGGAAAAAAAACACAGCTGCAGCAACAAAGTAGAGAATTGGCGTGGGAGAAAGTTGCTGCAGTCAATGTGTACGTTTGAATGCAGTATTCATTTAACATTTAAGCACACTGTCTTATAATATTACAGATGAAAACAGTGGTGGAATGCTATTGAACACCTCGGCTTCAGGGGAAAATGTAAATGTTTTTTTTTTTTTTATACATTTATGGAATTACTCTGTGTCTATTTGTATTGATTTATTCTATTACTTAATAGATATAAAAAAACTACAAATGCATATCAGAACAACACGATGGATTTCACTAGGTATTATCTTTCCCAACACTTGTACCCCCCTCATATATTGAAATGTGATGTCCCAGCGTCCCTGAAGACAGTGGTCGCTATCAATCTGGTTTTTAGCACGCTCTGCAGTGTTACTAACTTACAAAAATGAAAAGGAAGCAGACAACCACGCAATTTAAAAAAAAAAAAAGAAAGCAGGCAAGTGATGAGTCCAATGTTGCCCCAGCAGCAGAAGATATTAACGAGGCTGTAGCCACTGATGGATTAATTATGCAAGTTAATTTTAAGGTAAGATATCAAATCACCCTACCCTCTTATAAATCTGTTTAAGGGAAATATTTGACTTATTTTTTTTACTCTGTCTTTCTGTCTTCTGCTCCCTCCCTCTCCTTTTTGCATTTGGACTTTAACTGTTTGAAGTTAAACTCGGATGTCCCTGTGTTATTGTTGCACTGACAGTGAATAAAATACGTTGAGTTTGTTAGATACGCTTTTTCTGCTCTCTAACTCTGCCGCTTGCTGTCCGTGATGCAGATAACGGATTTGTATTGCGTAAAGGCCCATTGGCTGAAGTGACGCCACTGAGGGAGGAGACGGAGAGAAACTCAGGCTTTATTGAAGTAAACTTGCTAGCGAGCAGGTTAGGTTCCCAGGGTCAGTTGCCATAGTAACTGACTCAGGAACTGACTTAGGACTTTCTGGAAATGAAAACTCCAGATTTCCCTGATCTCAGGCTTAACAAACTCAGACTTTTCACTAAACCCGCTTCCTGGAATACCCCTCAGGTCTACACGCATATACATAAACGGAGTTTTCAAAAATCTTTACTTTGCCTGGAGTTTTTTTAAACATTCGTTTATTTGCGTTTTCATGTGGATGACAGGTCCAAACGCAGAGTCGGCGGCAGAACAGATCTAATTGGGGGGCACATAATAACCAGCGGGGGGGCACAAACTGCCGTTCAAGAACGCAATATGATGTAAATGCTTAATATGAGTTTGCCATCAACGATCACAGCAAACCAGTTTCAATTACACAACATACTGCAAAATCTCTTTTTAACACACACACACACACAAGTGTATTGTGCACCCAAACTGCAAAAAAAACAAAAAACAACGACGTACAGGCCACGTCTCTCCCTCCCTCGCCCTCTCCATCTCTCTCTCATACAACGCATACACATAAATATGTGAACGGTGAATATCCAAATTTAATTTGACGAAATTAGACAGACCCAAACATTCCACATTTGCGTAATAATAAACGCCAAGGCTGGCGCCATGAAGTCAATTAAATGCATGTCTCACCTTTAGAAGAGTTGCACATCTTAATTTTCCTATTTCACCATAGATCACACTTTGGGAAGCCTTCTTTATATTTTAGCGTTATTTCCGCGTAGATAAGAGTGAGTTTGATGCTCCTTAACAAGTTTTGTCCGCGGATCAACATCAACCCCCAGCTCCCCCAACCCCTTGCTCCCGGTGGCTGATTTATGGTTCCGCGTCACACCAACGCAGAACCGACGGCGTAGGGTACGCGGCGACGCACACCACACCGCGACCCTACGCCGTCGATTTAACGCGGAACCATAATTCAGGCGAAGCTGCAGTCTGTCTGCGCTGATCCTGACAAAGCGGGTCGGAGCGGATTTGGTCATGATGTTTAACCTGTGTTTTTTGATTAATAAGCACGGGTTTTAATTAAATGTAATTTACGAAAGATGATTTCACGTTCAATAAGATAAGTAATCAATAAAATACAAAGTTTGGCACAAAGGCTTGGCCTGCTTGTGGGCGAGTGGAGGGGGGCACAATAACTCATTTGGGGGGGCATGGCCCGCGGATGACCCCCCATGACACCGACCCTGTCCAAACGTAGGAAAATATCTTCGGTTTAGCAGATACCCGGCTACGTGTGTACGGGGCATAATTCCACCCTACTACCTCAGTAGAGAAGGGATGGCTGCAGAAGCTGGTTTCATCCTTGAGAGTCAACAAATTTTGTCCAAAGTGAAGCCATAATTATGTTTATAGTTTAAAAATTCAAGGCAAGGCAAGGCAAGGCAAATTTATTTATATAGCACAATTCAACACAAGGTAATTCAAAGTGCTTCATACATGCTTTTATAACTAGTGTTATTCCTGTATGCTGGTTTAGATAAGAACAATCTTTGCACAAGTCTCTTTCTGGCTTTGAATGAAAAACATTTTTTCAGATGAAAGGGATAACCCAGTTTCAGCCTAAGCATTTTCAGCAGTCTGTCAATGTGTATATTAAAAAACATATGGTCATCAAGCCATATACCCAAATATTTGTAAGAAATAACTCTTTCAAGAGACATAACCTCTAATGACGAGATCGTGGGGGCAACTACATTGAGACGAGAGTGAGTAAAGGTCATACATTTGGTCTTCTTTGAATTTAGAACTAATTGTAACTCCAGCAGGGAGCACTGTCGTGTTGGAAAGGCATTCTGGAGGAGCTGTATGGCCCAATTTAAAGAAGGTGCCATTGTATAAATAATTGTGTCGTCAGCATATAAATCAAAATGTGCTGGACTTATCCCATTTCCTAAATCATTAATAAAAATTGAAAATAAGATAGGAGCCAAAATAGAACCTGAGCGACACCTTTGTTTACATTAAGAAGGGTTGGGGTGTAGTTTTCTACTGAAATGCACTGAAGTAGTTTTTAAACCAGTTCAGAGCCATTTACACTGAGGCCTATTCAGCAAACTCTCTATAGTAGAAGTTCATGGTCTACGGTCGAATGCTTTCGACAGATCAACAAACAATGCTGCACAGGGTTTCTTACTGTCTAGTGTTGAGGAATTTATCAAACCATTTTAGAAGTCCGCTTGTGGTTTTAAGAGTTTATTCAGCCGGCGGTGAGCAACGTCGACACAGACCAGGGGTCTGGTTGAAATGCTGACCTCGAGTGATTTTGTAACAAGCTTTTTATACAAGAACAAACAACAGAAATAAACAGGTCAGTGAGAGACAGTCAAAGGTGTGATCTTTCGTCAGGAAATCCATATATGGTTTTGTCTCTGCGGGGGGCTGGAAATCCGACCACTCCCCCGGTGCCGGTCTCAGCTGGGATGCAAGACGCAGGAACTGGAGTGACAATGTCGTCGTGTCCCCGCAGGGGCCTGGAATGCCTCATCAATAGACATCTGATTATATCACCCGTGACTAGCACTGGCGCTGTTGTAGTACTATGGCCTGATCTGAAGCCGGACTGAGACTCACTGAGAATATTTCTATCAGTTAAAAACATCTTCAGTTGCTCATTTATAAACACTTCAAACACTTTGGCCATGACTGACAGTCTGGAGATAAGGTGGTAATTATTCAGGTCAGAAGGGTCTCCACCTTTTAACAAAGAGCTGGGTATTTCATTGGTGCAGAGATTGAGATGAAAATGGAGGCAATAACAAAATTAACTTCTTAGATATTAAGAAGTTAATTTTGTTCTTGTCTAATGTTTAATTTTAATATTTAGATCATGACTGCTGTCTGGTGATGTTACAGTTTTTCTCGATCGTTTTGGCCCATTTTTCCATTCACAGTTTACTTTTTCAAAACAGCTCACACAAAGCCCTTAACAGAAGCTGAAATAACCAAAACATTTTATGATGTTTGCAGAATGACACCACTTTCTCAAAACTTGTCACACATCTATCAAAACCAAACTTTTCCATCAAAACCTACATTTTTTTCTCAATTTAACATGTATGTTTTCTCATTTATTTAACAATGGATAACAAAATTGAAACTACAGCTATCAATATCAACTTTTGTTCAACACCCTCATAGTATTGACTATTTTACAACTGACAACATACTACAATTTGGGTTTTGTATTGAGCACTCTAGCTTAGTTATATAACTTAGAAATATACTGTCACAGAGTATTTACAGTAGAACCAGAAAATGTGTATACAGTAAAATATTGTAGATCTGTTTTTGTATTGCTGAATTTCCTGTCAACACCATTGATTTACATTTGTTCTACTGTGTACAAAATGGCAAGATTCTGACAGAAAAATATTTATTGCAGTACTTGTCACATGCACATACTGTAAGCAATCACAAATGACAGGGTTCAATATGCAGTACAACAAAGGTAAATTCTCAAAGAAAGTACTGTAAATGAAACACAATGAAATGAAACCCTGTAAATATGAAAAAAATAAATTAAAAAAATAAAAATACAGGAAAATTACTCATTGTCGACACGGGCCTGACGATCAGGCCACATGTTCTCATCCACGTCCTCCTCGATCCATGCTTGGTGTCAACTTCAAGCTATTGACCTCTTTGATAGGTTGATGACTACTTGCTTTGTTTTGCAAAGAGAGTTCACACAGGTGCTGATAATTTTTAGAATTGAGAGAGCAGTTCCAATTCACTGCTACAAAGTGTCTGCAATGTGTTGCCATGGTAAATCAGTTATGTTTTGTGTCTCTTTGTGAGAAGTGTGTTAACTGTTTTGAAAAGTGTATTAAAATTCAAAGAAAATTGTGTGAAAGCAATGAGAAATAGTTAACTGATTCGCTAGAGAGGACTCTTGCTGTGCAAAGAAGGTGTGAGCATTAGATAAAGTTGACCCATGATGTGCAAAATGTGTCAAAGCAATCGAGAAAAACTGTAATGTTAAAAGTTGAATATTTCTTAATCATATTAACATCTGCATGACATCACTGCTGAAGTTGTGTCGGTGACGTAGATCATCGGAGTGTGACGTCACAACTGCATCCATCTCTGTTACAGATGGAAACATCTAATTTTGTTATTTTATTCTTGTTATATTAATCATTTGTTTTAGTAAGTAGCTGAAACTTTCAAAGAACTAATTTACGTTCCATATCACTGACATCAAAATACAAAAACTGTCATTTTATTTCTTCTGTTTTTCTGTTGCAGACCCGACTGGAGTTATTGTAGGAGCCGTGGGGGGTTTGCTGGTGGGTCTGCTGATGGGTGTGCTGGTGGGTGTGATGGTGAAATGTGTGAAGTTAAAGGACGTGATAGTGAAGAATGTGCAGCTGAAGGATTTGGTGGTGGCTCTGGTGTTAGCTGTGGTGGGGACTGTTGTGTTTGCAGTGGTGGGGGCTCTGGCGATGGCTGTGTTGTTGGCTGAGGTGGGGTTTGTGGTGGGGCATTGGTTTACTGTAGTTATGGGTGTGTTTGTGGGTCTGGGGCTGGGTGCGTTGGTGGGTGTTTTGTTGAAATATGTGCATTTTGTGATGGTTGCGGTGGTGGCTACGGTGGAGGCTGTGATGGTGGCTGCGGTGGTTGCTGTGGTGGGGGCTGCGTTGGGGGCGGTGTTGGGGGAGATGTTGGGGGCTGTGATAAAAGCTGCAGGGGCTAAGATTACTGAGGAGTTGTTGTTGTTTGTGTCGAAGGGTGTGATGGCGGGTGTGATGGTGGGTGTGTTGACGGGTGTGATGGCGTCCAGGATTGTGCGTATGATGTTGAATCGTGTGAAAGCTTTGATGGGGAAAACTGCAGTAGTGAAAGTTGTGACAAACGGCATTTTGGGTGGTGCTCGGGTGGGGGGTGTGGTAGGGGCTGTGGTGGTGGCTATGGTGGGGGCTATGGTGAGTGTGATGGTGGCTGTGGTGGTGGGTGTGTTTGTGGGTTTGGTGGGTATGATGTTGGTTATTTTAGTTGATGAAATCAAAGACAGAAGGAGAAGGATGAAAAAAATGACATGAAAAAGAGATGAAGGTAAAGATGTATTTTATATTTTGTTTCTGAGGTTTTTTACATAATTCAAACAGAATCTTTTGAGGACCAAGTAAAGATGAAACACCTAAAAGACATTTAATGACTATTTAAAGACAGTTAAATGACTTTCTGAAGTAACATGAAGCTGCTGAGAGCTTCACAGTGACCTACTATTCCTACTACTGTCATTTAGCAGATGTTTTTATCCAAAGCGACTTACATCTGAGAGAACACACACACCATTTATGGAGCAATTAGGGCTTAGGGGCCCAAGGTTCATCTTGTTTGCTTTTCCAGGGCTTGAACCTGGGATCCTTTAGACTCAGGCCCACCTCTGTAGCCACTAGACTACCAGCATCTCTAATTTGTTCAAATGGTAAATGTGTAATTTATTTGAATATAAATGTTAATAAGCTATGAGAGTAAAAACTGTGACTGTTTAAATTACTGTTGTACATTTAAGTCAGTCAAACATTTCCAGTTTAAATTTCACTTCAAATCAGCTCAAACAAATATGAAGTTTGAGTTTTATTTCATCAGAATTGTATGGAGCTAGAACAGTCTAATAATTCACAAATGCACACACCGTTTCACAAATGCACAGGACAAAATTCACAAATGCACAGACCGATCCGCAAATGCACACACCGTTTCACAAATACACAGGACAATTTTCACAAATGCACAGAACAATTCACACGTGCGTAGGACAAGATATACAAATGTATTTTTGATGCGCACACAAATATAACCTGATTTACAAACGTGTTTTTGTCTGTGAGCTGCGCTGGATTTGTGTGTGACTTTTGAGACTCCCCTGACGTGACTCGATCCACAAATACGTTTTTTTTTTTAAACACGGAAGGATCTGCAACCAATCAGATGTCTTCCTTTGTTTCAGCCAATCATAAGAGCGCACCCCACGTGGGGGGCGATTTACTCATAAACCACTCAGACGTTTGATGATCGATGGGTAAACCCCCCCACCAGCACCATCACCGCTGCATCTTCAGACGAGCACGACTCTGTCTGCACCGGGACTGTGTTGATCTGCCGCCGCTGTTTTGACACATATTTGTCTCTGTGTGGTGGCAATGTCACATCATAAATGTGAGGATAACAGCTGCTTGTTTCCGACCTCCACGTCAGGTCACTTGTGGTCAGCTGGTGTCTGAACTGGACCAGCGCCACTCGTGGCCAGAGCCAGAACTGCAGGTCGCGTTCTGAACAGCAATATTCGCCCCCGTCATTTGACGTGTCAACAGGCTCGTTCTCCTGAAAGACACCTGTAGTTCAAATACAGAAATATCTCCTGCTGTTTCTCATCAGTTGCTGCATCGGCAGGACTAAGAGTCCCCCGACGGATCTGGTTGAATTCATTATTCTGATTTGTTTTCTAAAACAATTAAGTATTTAATATAAAATGCTTCCATGCAAATATCTGAATTCAGCTTACTTGGGCTTTAAATGATTGGTGAGGGTTAAATTACTTTGAAACAACCTATTTTTTCTGTATCGTACTGTTCACAACTGTTATGTGACGACTTCTTTCTCTAAACGTTTGTATATAGATGTAGATTAATTAAATAAAATACTTTTTTTTTATTATACGTTGTGCATTTAGAGTCATTAGTGGTTTTTAATGATGAAATTTGGATTCCACCTATTTTGTGCTGCATAAAAAATGTATCCGAGTTCAGCTGTCATTAAAGTTGCAGTGGGGAGTTTCCGAAAAACCCAGAAACTGGCTGGAAAATGTGAACAATGTTTATGCCCCTTTTTATGCAGGACCAAAACTATGGAGCCAAATCAAGGCCAAAAGTTTTGCTAATTTGAAAATAAAATTTGAACCTGAAAATTCTTTTTTACAGTTTCAATTTTATTTTTTTCAGTATCAGATCTTTTTTTCAGTTTCAAATCTTTTTATTTCAGTTTCAAATCTTTTTTTTCAGTTTCAGACTTTTGGCCCCGATCTGGCGTGGGGGGCATGGCATCAACTGACAGGGGCGTGGCATCATGAGTGACAGCAGAACAGAGAAGGCGGGGGACGTTCCTCAGTCACGTTGCCTTCAGGAAACGTAGGTTGCAGAAGTTATCAGAAGTATGATTCAACACTGTACACCATATTCACGTGATTGGCAGTGGAAAAAACTGATATTAGTGACACATTTCTGTTTAAAAAGCTGTTTTAGACCGTACTTGGTAGTATGTGGAAGTGGGAAATGTCAAACTTTAAAGTGTGGCTGTTGAACTGTACAGTCTGGCATAGTTTATTGCTTTTATACTGCGATTGGTGCCAAGTACGGTCTAAAACAGCTTTTTAAACAGAAATGTGTCACTAATATCAGTTTGTTCCACTGCCAATCACGTGAACATAGTGTATATACAGTGTTGAATCATACTTCTACTGATAACTTCTGCAACCTACGTTTCCTGAAGGCAACATGACTGAGGAACGTCCCCCGCCTTCTCTGTTCTGCTGTCACTCATGATGCCACGCCCCTCTCAGTTGATCCCACGCCACATCGGGGCCAAAAGTCTGAACCTGAAAAAAAAATTTGAAACTGAAAAAAAAGAAGTGAAACTGAAAAAAAAAAAGACGTGAAATTGAAAAAAAGATTTGAAACTGAAATAAAAAGATTTGAAACTGAAAAAAAAATCTGATACTGAAAAAAATAAAATTGAAACTGTAAAAAAGAATTTTCAGGTTCAAATTTTATTTTCAAATTAGCAAAACTTTTGGCCTTGATTTGGCTCCATACAAAACTGACATAATTAAAAAATAAGAGCAGAAATATATATGTTTTTCTTTTTCCTTATACATGCATTCCTTGTTTTTACATTCCCTCATCTCCTCTGTTTACTTTACCTTATGCATTGATAAAAAATGATAAAATGATCCCCGGGGCACCACCCTGTTCCTTACGCAGGGAAATGATAACTTTTAACAGCAGAAAATCAGTCTCAGATGATTAGGATTATCCTGCAGAACAGTAAATCTTACTATCACTTACAGAATAACAATTGAAGGCATGCAATTCGAGCACTGGCTCTGCTCAAACAATCAGAATGTGACCAAATTTTGTATGAAACAACAGAAACCACTCATTAAAAATCAATCAGAATTTATTTACATACGGGTATCAAAGCAGATTTAAATACCCAAATAAATCCTGATGGCACACTACATTATTATAAAACCATTAATTAACTAGAAAAACAACAATAGAAATTACATAAAATGAAACTTAAACGCATGGGATGTAAAAGAAATCAAATGCAATAATAAACATGATATTAACGAACATCTACGGTTAAGACATTGTGGCTGTACAAAGATGGCTGCGGTATTTAAAGATGGCGGGACTGTAACCACGCCACGTGCAATTAGACCGGATGGTGATCCCGGTGTTTAAACCGTGATCAAATGGCGAAACGGTGCTTTAAAACGTGAATGACTAGCAGAAAGTGGCGACGACAAAATAATCGAACCCAATAATGATAACAATGATGATGGCGTATGCAGTAATCTCAGTTCGGAACACAGATTCAACTCTGAAACACGGGTGCCGATCAGGGGTTCCTGCCGGGTCTTTGGTCGGAGTCCCCAATCCAAGAGGTCTCCCGCCTCTACCGCTCTTCCTCCTGACTCTGGAATCAAAAGAGGACGGTGGTGCAGCGTGAAGCAGCCGGCGCTCCCCCCCCCGGTCCGGAGGCTATCACGTCGCCTCGGGTGTGCGCGGGGCCGGTCCACTTCTGGGACGGGCTGATGAGCGCGTGGCCCCGGACGGGGCGGCGGGATGCGTCTCGGTTCTGCGCTGGGCAGGCTGACCACAGGTCCTTCCAGGAGAAACTCAAGAGCAGAGAGAGAGGTTAGGAAAGAGGAACGGGTCTCACCCTGGACCAGGGCCCGAGCTTCGAAGCGGCTCTCCCCCCCTTTCCAGCACCCAGGGACCGGGGACACGTGAAGTGGGAGTCGGAGCTCCGGATGAAAAGTTGAGACCAAGAGTCAATGGGAGCCGGAGCCCCGCGGATCGCGGCTCCGCGGCTGCAACGGGCGGGCCCCGCAGGCCTGGTCCGTTGCGGGCCTTCCGCCTCCCCCCAGCCGGGGGGGAAAAGGGAGATGGGATCTTGGCCCGGAGCCAAGGATCCAGCTGTTCCAGGACGAGATGTTGTGGGGAAGAGAGAAAAAGGGAGAGAGGGACGCAGCGCCGCGGTCCGCGCCTTGGATCCTCGGATCCTCCGGCTGGACCGGCTGGAGCACGCCGCAGATCTCTCCTCTTACCCCCCCTGTGGGGGGGGAAGGTCGTGGTCCCTTTGGCCCGGAGCCAAAGGTGGACGAACTGACCCACTGGTTGATGAAGGAAGAAGAGAGTTAAAGAGGAGCAGCTGCAGGGTTTTGATCCTACGCGCGCTGCGGTGACGTCATCAGTGCCTCGTTTGCGATTGGATGCGCGCCGCTTGGAGGCGCCGCCCCCCCACGCAAGGCATGCTGGGGGTCGTAGTTCATGGCAAGGTGGCCATTTTAGGAGGCATTACAGCCGATTTTCGGCTGAGCAGTCTCAAAGTTGAATATAAACATTCACAAAATGTTCATACATTTATAAGTTCAGAGTTCACATGGGCATATGGGCGACGCCCAACAGCTGGCAGAAATCCAATCAGTACTACCAAAACAAAGTCGGCTCAGCAGCAGGCTACAGCGCATTGATACGACCAAGAAAGCGTTTAAAATGGTTAAGCGTTTGTAAAAGTGACACTCGCTACCCAGAGAGAATCACAGGGATACATTTAATCCCAAAACCAATGGTAAATTCCGAAAAATGTCTGCTCTGGATGAAGCTATGTGGACGGCCACACTTGCAGTTCAACCGTCGAACCAGTAAATGTCAAGCTACAGTTTAAAGGTGCATGTATGACATCTATCCATCCATCCATCTTCCTCCGCTCTTTCTGCAGAAGGATTCATGATTAATCTTTGTACATGGACCGTAGTCCCTTCAGCATGTCCTGGGTCTTCTCCTGGGGTTTCCCTCCAGTTGGACAGGCCCAGAAAACCTCACCAGGGAGGGGTTCAGGAGGCATCCTCACCAGATGCCACTTCATCTGGGTCATATTATCGATGGGGAGGAGTAGCGGCTCTACTCTGAGAGCTGGTGAATAAAGAGCTGCAGCGGTCCCTGAGATACTTGAACTCCTCCACTTGGGGTAGTAGGCCTATCTGATTCCCGACCCGGAGAAGGAACCCCACCCTTTTACGACTAAGGCCCATGGTCTCGGATTTAGAGGTGCTGATTCTCATCCCAGCCACTTCACATTCAGCTGCCAACCACTACAGCGAAGAATTGAAGGTCTTAGCCTGATGAAGCCAACAGAACCTCGTTATCTGCAAAAAGCAGAGACCCAATTCTGGGGCCGCCAAGCCAGACCCCCTCCAGTCCTCGTCTGTGCCTAGAAATTCTGTACATGAAAATAATTAACAAAATCAGTGATATCAAATGACATCAGACATCAAATATACAAACATTAACTGCCACTTTCATTCTTGCCCTCCTTTCCTGTTGCAGACAGGACTAGCGTTATCGTAGGAGTGCTGGTGGGTGTGGCGGTTTTGATGGCAGTAATCACCGGCTGCAAATTGTACCTAAAAAAATGGAAAAAGGTCAAATCTGATAATTTGATCAACTTTTTTAGTAATAATTCTGAACATTTTGTCGGTGTCCCTGAAGCTGCTGTCCACCCTGTCGTTATGGGGTAACTGATCATTTAACAGACGCCATAGTTGGGACAACTGCTGCAAATAAATCAAATTCCTGCTTTACATTTCCCAATTTTCATCATATTGTGTTCGTAATTGGGTTGGTTCAAGCTTAAGGTGTCCAGACCATGGATCTATTATAAAACTGGATGGGAAATTTAAAATGTCCGCCCATTCATTTCAATGCATTTTACTCACTCAGCGCATACGCTGAAAAAGTTCCTGACTTCCGGGTTTACTTCCGCGTTATGCGGCCCATAGAGCATGCGCAGTTGAGTCACCTCCCATGATGCTCTGGGGCCTCCCATCATGCCCCGGGGCAATGACGCGAATATTAATATAATATGTATTAATATAATATATAAATTAATGTATATTATTACATGTATAGTATTACATATATTATTAATGTATTAATATAATATAATTACATAATATATATTAATATAAACATCCGTGGAATGCACGGACACGGCTGTGACGTCAGCCGTGACGTCACGCCCAGAAAGAGACTTTTCTTTGACTTTTCTGGCCGTTATAAAACATTTTTGACGGATATAAAGTCCATGACTTAAAAATATAGAATACAAAGATTAGTAATTGCCGGTGATTACAGCTGGAGGTGTCCTGTGAACAGTTTTAGAGGCTTCTCTTTTACTATTGCGGTCTATGGGAAAAAAGCTTTCTGGGCCACATGGGATTTTTGGTTGCAGTACCGCGGCTGGCCACTGGAAAAAAATCGGCGCGCCTTCTGACTGCCAGACCCGGGGGCTGGTCCAGACTCTCATTTATTAATTTGTTTCATTGCAGCCATTTGTAAAAATCAAAAAAGTTAATTTTATTTCTCATTAATGTTCACTCACCACCCCATCTTGACAGAAAAAAATACTATAATATATATATATATATATATATATATATATATATATATATATATATATATATATATATATATATATATATATATATATATGTGTGTATATATATAAAATAATAATTCATTTTATTTGGAGGCACCTACAGATACAAACACACATTATAAAAAATACAGTTAATACAAAAGCAGAAATACAGTACTTAAAGTACATAGACCAATAAATAGAACAAACTAGTGTAGTGCACAGTGTCCAGTTAGAGTGAGTGAGCGAGTTTGAACAAGTGGGCTTTGAATGTTGTGATGCAGTCTGGCTGTTTTATGTGTGGGTGGAGGGAGTTCCAGAGTCTGGGTGCTGAGCACCTGAAGGCTCGGGCACCCATGGTGCTGAGGCGTGAAGTGGGAATGTTGAGAAGTCCAGAAGAGTCTGAAATAAAGCTCATCTATCTATCAATCATACCGTTCACATTTACGTTGATGAAGGTCTCCGTATTTCCAATGATGGTGCTAGTGATACAGTGATATCTGCCCTGGTCCTGAACCGTCACTCCTGTCAGCAGCAGGGAAGCGTTTCCTCTCGTGATGTCATCGACAAACAGAGATGTTCTGCCCCTGAACCTCTGGTCCTGCTCTGCCAGTTGGTCCGCCTTGTTGTAGTAGGAGTGAACCCGGGATGCTGTTGGCGACTGTTGACTCCAGTGGATTAAGACTTCTATGGGGGTATTATTGTTCCAATATTATTTGTGTGTGCGTATCTCAATCTGTGTGTGCGTAAAAAGATTTGTGTGTCTGTATTCAGATTTGTGTGTGTGTAAAAAGATTTGTGTGTCTGTATTCATATTCATGTGTGCGCAAAAAATCAGCCGGGAGCTCTCGATTGGTTATCTTTGTACACGTGGATTTTGACACACTTCTGCCGCGGCAAATCTGTAAAAACGATCCGTGTGTAAAACGATTTGTGCGTTGCTTTTCCTTTGCCCTGAGCTCGGACTCACAGGCTCACGCCAGGCTACAGTAGCAATACAGCCTTCACACCACTACTCGGCGCGTAGCACTCAGTCGGATATTTAGTAATCGGGTTGCATATGGAGTAAGATATTATTTATTTTTAATACCAAAGAGCGAAATTACCGGAGTCAAATTCCTTGTTGGACAATGTTCGAAACTGGCCAATAAAGCTGATTCGGATTCTGATAACTTCCAAAAAGATGTGTCCATGTTATAACTATTCGTATTCGTAATGATAAACATTTGTATGTAAATAAAAAAGTTGTACCCCAAATTCTGCTGTCACACACAGGATAAAGTCTGATAGAGTCTGATAAATTATTAGGGTTAGGATTGTTTTTATGTGAGTAAGAAATTAGGTAAGAAATGTACCTTTTACGTCTCATTTATTCACTCACACACACACTAATATATTTGGGAAACAGTTAGGCACCAAATAAAATATATTTAATTTTCTCAGATGGCAAAAATAAGAACTTTATTGATCCCACAGTAATTCATGTTATATCAGGTATAAAGAATAAGGTAGTGCTGAAAAAAAACAATAGTCTATCCCCCCTCACAAAAATAAGAATAGAGAAACATATTTTCTCATCAACAAAACAAATTTAAATTTTTTCAAATAACAAAATAACACATTTGAACCATTTTTCAGACAATAAAAGAACTGAAAAAATCTGAAGAATTGTTCAAATATGTTATTTTGTTACTTGAAAATTTTTAAATATGTTTATGTAAAATATGCTTTGTTGATGAGAAAATATATTTTTCTTATTTTTGTGAGGGGGGATAGGCTATATGTTGTTTTTCGGCACTACCTTGTTCTCTAATATGACATGAATTAATTACTCAATAAAGTTCTTATTTTTGCCATCTGAGAAAATTAAATATTGTGGTGCCAAAGAACGGGAGTCGGAGGCGGAGTATGAATGTTGAAAGCAGGCGCGAGCCGTTTATTAACATCAGCCATTCAAACCACAACAACAACGAACCGGAAGCGTAACGTCCGTCACTGCGCCCTATCCGGGCGGAACCACATTAACCCGCAGAGGGTTCCTAAGTGAATTATGTAACACACTACACCAGCCCCCCCAGAATTCACCCATAGTCAAAATCCCCCCGCCGCGGGGGAACGACAGCCCGACCCCTACGGGTGCGAAAAACCGGGGTCGAGGGGGGCGGGGTCGAAGGTGCGGCCGCACCAACCGCAGAGCCGGGGGGCCAACGCGCCAACAGCGGCGCGGGCCTCTCAACCGGGGGCAGGGACGAGGGCCCAGGGGGCCGGCCCCTACGAGGGGCTTGTGCCAACTCCAATGGCCGGGAAATGTCCACGTGGGCCGGCTTAACCCTATCCACCGAGACAGTCTCAGGCCTACCGCCCATGTCCACAACCAAGCTCTTAACCCCGTGCTGCAGGACCCTAAACGGCCCGTCGTAGGGAGGGCGCAGGGGGCCGCGGTGGGCATCATGGCGAACGAACACGAAATCCGTCGAGCGCAGACTGGGGGGCACCTTGAAGGCGGGGGAGCCGTGCTGTGATGTAGGGATGGGCGTGAACGCCCCAGCGGCCTCCAGCAGGGCGGCGCGCTGCGTGGCTGCCGACCAGGGGGCAGTGGCGCTCGGGATGAAATCCCCGCAGGGTCTGCCCGTAGACCAACTCAGCGGAAGAGGACTGCAGGTCTTCCTTGGGGGCACACCTCAGGCCCAGGAGGACCCATGGGAGTTTATCCACCCAGTTGCCATCCGTTAAGCTCGCGCGGAGGGCTGCCTTCATCGAACGGTGGAACCTCTCCACCAGGCCGTTCGCCTGGGGGTGGTAGGCCGTGGTGCGGTGTAGTTTGACCCCCAAACCGTCCGTGACCGCGTTCCATAGCTCCGCAGTAAACTGCGGGCCGCGGTCCGAGGAGAGGTCGGAAGGGGTCCCGAAACGCGCAACCCACGTCCCGATGAATGCCCGGGCCACGTCGGAAGAGGTTGTCGAGGCTCCACACCGTGTTTGGTCGTGGCAGCAGAGAAGGTGGGTTCAGTCAGGCTGGGAAACTCACCGAGGAGGATCTGGTAGTTGTCCCCCTCCGAGAGCGAGCCGGAGAGCCCACTGCAGGTCGCCTCCCCAGAAACACACGCGATCGTGGAGAAGGTCAGCGCATCAACAAGGCGGCCGTTCTTGACGTCCACCAGCAAACCGTGCGCGCACAAAAAATCAGCGCCGACGAGGGGGAAAGATATGTCAGCAGTGACAAAGTCCCACGTGAATCGCTGACCCCCAAAACACAAGTCCACGGTCCTCGTGCCGTAGGAGCGGATAGGGGTGTTGTCTGCAGACGTCAGTGGCGGCCCCTGGGAACCACCGGCGGTGTCGTCCGCCGTAGCCGGCAGCACACTCGTCTGTGCGCCGGTGTCGCAGAGGAACTTGAGTCCAGAGATGGCGTCTCGGACAAACAACAGCCGGTTCGTCGTGCCTGCGCTCACGGCTGCTACTGAGCACAGGCTCTGGCGTTTCCCGCCGCGTAGGTACAGGGGGGACGGCACTTGCTCGCCTTAGCGCCAAAGCGTGCATGGTAATAGCACATACCAGAGCCGGCGCCGCCGTCAGCAGCAGTGAGTCCCTTCTTGGTCGGCGTGTCGCCACCCGCAGGTGCAGAGCTGCGTGTCAGGGCTAGCACCTCCGGGGTGCAACTTTGAGCAGCCAGGAAAAAACGATCAGCCTCCTCGGCCAGGGCGCGGGGCTCCGTAATAACAGTGTTGGCCAGAGCTGTCTGAACGCGAGGAGGCATGTGGCGGAGGAACAGCTCAACAAAAAGAAAGTTGGGCTCCTCTGCACCCAGCAGGTTCAACATCACCTCCATCAGCTCGGAAGGTTTGCTGTCCCCAAGTCCCTGGATTGCAAACAGCCGTCTGGCCCGTTCTGCCCGCGACAGCTCAAAAGTCTTGAGGAGGTAAGCTTTAAAAGCCTCATATTTATTCCGGGCTGGAGGGGTGGTGATGAAACTCACCGACCTGGTCGTGGTGGAACTCCCCAGCGCCGAGACAACGTGGTAATAGCGCGCATCGTCGTCTGTGACGTCGCGGAGCGTGAACTGCGCCTCGGTCTGGGCGAACCATGCCGCCGCTGATGTCTCCCAAAACTCCGGCAACTTCAGAAAAGTAGCGTTGTTTGCCATGTTCGGTTCAGTCTCTGAGTCTTCAGCGAGACTGACGTCGGGGTCACCAGTGTGGTGCCGAAGAACGGGAGTCGGAGGCGGAGTATGAATGTTGAAAGCAGGCGCGAGCCGTTTATTAACATCAGCCATTCAAACCACAACAACAACGAACCGGAAGCGTAACGTCCGTCACTCTGCCCTATCCGGGCGGAACCGGGCGGAACCACATTAACAGAGGGTTCCTAAGTGAATTATGTAACCCACTACAATATCTTATATTTGGTGCCTAACTGTTTCCCAAATATATTAGCGTGTGTGAATGAATAAATGAGACGTAAAAGGTACATTTCTTACCTAATTTCTTACTCACATAAAAACAATCCTAACCCTAATAATTTATCAGACTCATGTGTGTGACAGCATTATTTTGGGTACAACTTTTTTATTTACATACAAATGTTTATAATTACGAATACGAATAGTTATAACATGGACACATCTTTTTGGAAGTTATCAGAATCCGAATCAGCTTTATTGGCCAGTTTCGAACATTGTCCAACAAGGAATTTGACTCCGGTAATTTCGCTCTTTGGTATTAAAAATAAATGATATCTTACTCCATATGCAACCCGATTACTAAATATCCGACTGAGTGCTACGCGCCGACTAGTGGTGTGAAGGCTGTATTGCTACTGTAGCCTGGCGTGAGCCTGTGAGTCCGAGCTCAGGGCAAAGGAAAAGCAACGCACAAATCGTTTTACACCCGGATCGTTTTTACAGATTTGCCGCGGCAGAAGTGTGTCAAAATCCACGTGTACAAAGACAACCAATCGAGAGCTCCCGGCTGATTTTTTGCGCACACATGAAAATGAATACAGACACACAAATCTTTTTACACACACACAAATCTGAATACGGACACACAAATCTTTTTACACACACACAAATCTGAATACAGACACACAAATCTTTTTACGCACACACAGATTGAGATACGCACACACAAATAATATTGGAACAATAATACCCCCATACATTACTGCCCCCTTAAACTGCACATGTGTGGAAGCTACATCATGAAGGAGTTTTTATTCCAACTCTTGCCATCAGAAATAAATCCTCAATTAATCACCACACAGGGTTTTCCCTGAAACCGCTGCTTTAAATCACCTGTAAACAACATTCCTCTGAGGTTTACTAATAAAAATCATGCATCTGCAGGTTTTCATATTTTAAATATGGAAGTGTTTTTTTTCCACCACAATATTTTTTTCATCACACAAAGACCTCATAGTTCTCGCCTCTGTAGCTTACAAAATAACTTGTTACAAAATAACGTGTAATTTCTTTTACATTTTAAGGTAAAACAAGCAAATTAAACCTCTTTTTTTAAAAACATTTTGTGGCCTCTGTTGACAGGAACAGGGTATAGAGCAGGGGTTCTTAACCTTTCTGACCTTGGGGCCCAATTTTTTCAGTACAGAGTGGCCCGGGGCCCATTAAATATAAACACTGTATAGCAGGGGTATTCAACTAAAACTTTAAGAGGTCAATTTAGAGAACATTTACTCAAGCGAAGGTCCAGAACATCATAATATATATATATATATATATATATATATATATATATATATATATATATATATATATATATATATATATATATATATATGTGTATATATTCAAGTAGCCTCATAGTTGTATCAACATCTGCATCTGACTGTTATATTAAAAAAAGTACATATTTGCCAATTAACATGTTTAACTTGAATTAAACATATTTTTTTCTCTTAAAAATAAAGTAGATTTTATTTTATTTTTCAAATGCTATCTTATTTTATTTCTCTACCAGCAGTTTGAATTTCCCCTTTTCTTTGTTAATTGTCTCAACACATTTTTATACTAAATTAATATAAACACATCTTAACAATTTAAGTTTTTCTTTCTTCCCCTCTTATAATCTTATACCCCCACTTTCTGTTGTTCAGTGAGAGAACTGAGCTCTAACTTCTCCTGTCAGGACTTTAAATCTGGGCTGGATGGTGTCAGGTTCTCATGCACATGAGAAGGTGCTCATTGTTGAGCCTGAAACGATATTTAGTTTTAATTATGTTCACTGTGGAGAAAGCTGCTTCACAGCTGTATCTGGACTCAAACATGGATGTTTTAAGATGGTCAGTTTATTTTTCTGTGACTTCAGTTCAGACTTGAGTGGATATGTTTGATGAAAAACTTTGTGTTTTGTTTCAGTGGCGTTTCACTTTCGCACTTTGAACGCCACGGTCTCTGAACGTATGAGACACTGGTTTTGTCCCAGTGGGAAGACTGAACAGGATGAATCTGTCCATTCCGGGTTGCATATGTAAAAATACAGCGAGGACAAAACTTAGTTTGATTTTACTTTAAGTTATTTGCATTAATAAGTTGTCAGGACTCAGTGTGTCGGGTTTCACTGAGCCTGATCAGCTGCGACGGGCACAGCCCGCACCGCAGCTCTCTGGTCGCGCTGCAGCAGTTACTTTCCGATGCTTTTTCGAAAGCCCGAACAGTCCAGTCCAGCAGACACGACAGCCCACGCATCTACATCTACCATCTTTCACCAGTAACGACGGAGCCCACCGCCCGAGCGGCAGCCTCAGCCGACCTCCCCGGCCGCGGGGACGCGTCGGGATAATGATCACGCCGCGCTCGCTCGCTCTGGGCGCAGACCCAATTAATCGATCCCTGATCCTGGCGGATCTAAACCTACTCTGTGCAAAATGAAGGATTTTCTCTGTAAATAGGCTACACACCATTTCTCTTACTATTACACGTACAGCTAGCTGAGTGTCTTCTTTTCCTCATTTGGTCGGGAGTTGCTATGCAGTCCCGCGGCCCCCGCGGCCCACATGTACAAAACTGAATTTTTTTGGCGGCCCACTAGATGGCGCTCGCGGCCCAAGTGTGGGCCGCGGCCCTATGGTTAAGAATCACTGGTATAGAGAGAGAAAGGACACGTAGCAAAGAGTGACCGGCTGGGACTCGAACCAGCGCTGCCAGACCAGAGCAATGGCCTCTGTATGTATATATATATATATATACATACAGATATTATACAAACAAAAGGTTACAGCCTCTGGCAGAAGTTCGATGGGGATGGTACGAGTGAGCTTGTTGGACTCGTTCAGCTGGAGGATGTGAAACACAACGCTTCATATTATGCCAAAAATAACACAGACGTTACATCCTTTGACTCAACTTTTCATCTTCACAAACTGTACCTGGTCCGAACTCGTCTAGAGGCTCTAACCTTGTTTACGTTGGACAGAATCCACCACTCTATATGCCTTGTAGCCTATGCATTTTCACCACGTAACATTTACGCTGTTTTACATATCAAAAATGCTCAATAATTAAGGAAGAAAGACGAGGTGGAGACGACAGAGCCACGACACAGAAGGATTACTTAAACTGTTAAATTTACTGTTAAAAAAGTCAAAATAAAATCAGAATTCTCTGCTTCCACAGACACTTATTCTCCAAATGTTTTTGTAAATTGAACATCATCACAGCTTTGGAGGTTTGCTACCGTGGACACAAAATCCAAACTGTATTTATAGTAAAATATTTAATTCAATCAAATAGCCATATACAGTGCCTAAAAGGGTGACGTTTTTAATCAACTAATTTGCCTAGAAATTGGCTTGAAATTCGACTGATTCTGATTCATAAGGACTCTGAAATACCATTTACCTCCACTGACATCAACAAAGGTTTTACCGCCATCTAGTGGTGTCATCTTCTAACTATCATTATTAAAGTATAAAGAACTACATATTAAACATACTTCCTGTTCTTCCAAAACTAAAGTAATTGAAACCATCAAATATAGTGCCACGTGAACAGGACCTTCATGACGATAGTAGTATATATAAACAAGTAAACTGCTGAATAGATTAAGCTGTACAGCAGTCAAATGTGACGTGGAGGTCAAGAAACAGCAGAGCTGCTGGTATTTTCACACAGAAAACAAGTTGCAGCATCTCTGAAAGAGCAGAGAGAGAACCTGGAAGATCAACCTGCAACTGTGCTGAAGTCCAACATTGTTATGTGTTAAGTCTTCAGCAGTATGAATCTATTCAGTAGAGCGTTAAAATCTCTGCACATCATTCACATGTCTGATACAAGAAATACATCCACAAGAAACAAGAATTTACCCAAAGAATATAACAAAAATACAATAACAGCTGCTCTGTATTTATTGATTTATTTTATTTTTTCCATTGGTGACTGCTGTGATGTTAAATGGCTCCTAATAGATCCTCATTAGGAAGTTTTTATTTACAGCTGATTACAAATGTACCAGCTGCTCTCAGATTGAGGAAGTTTTTCTCTAGATGTTTCCAACTGACAGAACTGAGTCTAACAAATTAGTTTCAGCTGAGACTCAGAAGTCAAAGCATCAATCAATGATGTTCTTTTGTATCTTGAGACACTTGAAGCTGTGGGTATAGATTAATCTAATCAATGACATGTATTGGTTTGGTTTCTACACCCATTCAGGACTTGTCCTTAATCACAAATATCCCATCTGCTGGATTCTCATCTGTTGTGGGATTATGGATCACAACAACCGTCCTGGTGTTTTTCATGGAGTATATCAAATAAGAAACAGTAAATAGTCAAAACATGTCATAGTGAAGGAGAAATCAGAAACTCAGAGTGGATCTCCTCTTGTTTGCTGGAGCTCTGACGGTGCAGATGTAGTCCAGGTCCATATCTCAGTCTGAAAGAACCAGAGAGCTGCTGATGCTGTAAAGCTGCTGTTCAGTCTGCTGGACTGTTGGTGGTTCCTTCTGCAGGTTCCTGCTGGATGGAGGACTGGTGGTCCAGGTGAGTCCAGGTTCAAGAGCTGCAGATTATTAGATTTTCTTCCTGTTCATATGACCTTCTGGGTGTATAAGACAATTGTATGTTTTGCTTACATGCATGCGTTCAAGGCTCTGAGTTAAACCGGTCTGATCAGTGGGCAGGCCGAGTTAACGAGATGAACTCATTCTTCCGTGTACATCACAACATCGATGGAGCAAATGTTACTAAAAGATGAAGATGTCCAGGTTCTCTGAGGTTTTGGTGGTCTTGAATGCCGTCTGGACTTTTACCAGAGGTGAGTGAAACCTTTAGCACTTCTTCTAAATATTGATCACATGTTGGTGTCAGGTTGCTTTGACACGACCAGTCACTAGTGTTGTTTCACCTCAGAAAGCAGGAACACCGGAAGACTAAATTAATGATCAGTTTAGTTGAAGCACATCTTGAGCAAGTCCTTACAACTGGAGTCAAATCAGGAATTCACGAGTGTGATTGCATATTTAGATAAAAGTGTTTATTCAGGTAGAAAATGTATCACATCTCTCCTGAAGGCAGATCAGAGATTAATGTTGTAAAACCTGCTGATTAACATTCCTGAACATCTCCACAAATATTCTGTTTCCTGTTACGAAGAAACAAAACCTTAGATCTAAATGACATTTGTACTTATCACAGCAGCAAACCTCAACCTGCACCAGGTTCGTGAAGACTTCAGTTTAGAGAATAAACCCACTTAAATGACACATCAACCATCCTGCTGTCACTCTTCTTACACTCCTTCACAAATGTTGAGCTAATAACAACATGTGTTTAGCATCAGTTCTGTTTATTTGTGTAAGGTTATTGTAGTTCAGTTAATCCAGTAAAGTCCAACAGAGTCCAGAATTAAAGTTTATACAAAACCAGGAGTAACCCTAGAGACTGTGTGTGTCTCTATTTTGGTGAAATCCCCCATCCTGAGCGAGGATTTGGAGACAATGGAGAGAGGAAAACTAATAAATAGAGAAAAAACCTCCATCAGAACCAGACCCGGGGAGGGAGAACATCTGCCTCGACCGGTCGGAGTCTGAGATGACAGAACGAGACCAACAAATGCAGAAACCCTCCCACTCCTGTCTCTGATGTGTCCTTGAACCGAGCAGTTTTGGAGGAGACTGTTGAACCTGATTCATATCTGGACCGTCTCTGTCCTCTTGTGCTCTGAGCTGGTAAAAATTTCCTCATCTAAACTCTCAACATGTCTCTTGGACTTCATCCTAGACCTCATCCTCACCGCTCCATTTTGGATGTAATTAAATCTCCACTTACAGGTCTTATGGATCTTTGTCCAGTCTCTCGTTTTTTTCTAAAGTTCTTGAAAAACTGTTGCAGACAAACGTTTTGGTCACATCACAGTCCACAGTGATGTCCTCATGTCCTCAGACACTAGACTTTACTGATCCTGTTAGATTTCAGAGCTGCATTAGATAGAACGGATCACAATTATCGATTAAAGGGCCTTAAGCCTGTTAGTGGTTTCAAAGGAACTGCAGTGGCTTTGTTTCAGTCATATTTAACTGATAGTTAGTTTTCTCCCCAGTTTGGTGAACAAAACCGTAAACCATGATCAACTCAGTTTAGGAACCAGGGTTCTGGGGTCACAGTCTTGGATAAGGTTCCACAGGAGAACTGAAGCCTCCACAGAGCAAAGTAGCCTGTTCAGTGTAATGATAAAAATAATTAGTTCTATTCTGACTTTTAAAGGAAGCCAATGAAATGAAGCTACATTAGATGAAATATGACCCCATCTGTTAACCTTCATCAGAACTCTGGCTGCAGGATTTTACGTCACCTGGAGGCTGTTAAGTGTCATTTAGGGACGAAAGGTTTGTAAGAACTGGAGTTTTTTTGGAAATATTTGTCTTCCGTTAACAGAGACGTCCAAACTCGCCTATCTGAAGAGAGGGATCCGACTCGGATCATTCGAGCAAATTTGAATGTGTTACACCGAGTTATTGTTTGGCAGTCAGGGCGATGTAATTACCTGAACAGTTTTGAACGTTTTGGTTTCTTCTTTTATGTTGTTCTGGATGACATTTGTTCCTGCATGACTTGTTGTTGCATTACAGAGCTGGATTCTCTGAATTCACAGCAAACAACATTTCCAAATTGTTTGTTGAGACTGGAAATCCTTTCTTACTGGAGGAAGAACAAATGCTTTCTTTTCTTAAAATAATATATTATGTACGTCAAAGAAAACCTTTCATGGAACTTAATTAATAATGACCAGGCATTTTTATTCCATCAGCTTTTTTCTTTTCAGTTTGATGTGCAGATATTTCACGAGCACGTAACTCAACTGTTTCATGTTAATGTCTCCTTCTGAATCTTCACCTGGGCTTTCTGCAGATACCAAGGTCTCCTGTCAGATCAACGAGACGTGTATCCTGCCCTGCAGTTTCACAGCTTGTCTTTGCCGTCCTCTGGATTAAAACGCTACCAGTGTCCCTGGTTCACTCCTACTATCACAACAAGGATCAACTGGGAGAGCAGAACCAGAGGTTCAGAGGAAGAACATCTCTTTTTGAGGACCAGATCTCAGGAGGAAACGCTTCCCTGCTGCTGAGTGGAGTGACGGTCCAGGACCAGGGCAGATATCAGTGTTACACCAGCACCGGCGCTGGAATGGGGCAGAATGTGAACGGTGTGTAGAGGATATAAAAGTCAGCATGTGGAGCAAATGTAAACATTTCTGCAATAAAGGAGCAAGATTAACTCACTAAGTTTGTCTCAGACATAAAATGGAGACAAACTTTATTAAAACTAGTTGTTTGAAGTGTTAATATAATAAGGTAATACTTGAACTTGCACTTTTACAAACTCGACATGTCTGGGACTCAGATTCACTTCCTTTGTTTGTAAAACAAGGATTTTCTTCAAGTTTTTTTCATCAGACGCTGTTGTTCCTTGTACCTTTTATCGTCCTCTCGCAGTCTCTACAGCTCTTGACCTCTGGTGAGAGCAGGAACATAGATGGACCAGTGAACAGATTCTTGTCTTTTGGCTTTGGTTCTTTCTTTAAGTCCACCCTACTACCTCAGTAGAGAAGTGATGGCTGCAGAAGCTGGTTTCATCCCTGAGAGTCGACGACTTTTGTCCAAAGTGAAGTTATAATTAGGACCCGAGCACTTGCAGTGCGAAGGCCCTATTGTATTTGCAGGAATTCTTCTTCTTCTTCTTCTTCTTCTTCTTCTTCTTCTTCTTCTTCTTCTTCTTCTTCTTCTTCTTCTTCTTCTTCTTCTTCTTCTTCTTCTTCTTCTTCTTCTTCTTCTTCTTCTTCTTCTTCTTCTTCTTCTTCTTCTTCTTCTTCTTCTTCTTCTGACAAAAGGAAGGCCTTTTTGCCCCCCTAAACGTGCCCAAAAAGTCACCAAATTTTGCACGCAAGCCAGGCCTGGCGAAAAATTTGATATTTAATGGTTTGCATTAATGGGCGTGGCAAAATGGCTCAACAGCGCCCCCTTGAAAACCTTGTGCCTCAAGCCCCACGATACGGTTTGATGTACATGCACGAAAATCGGTACACACCTGTATCATGGCGCAACTTAAAGAAAAGTCTCTTGGCATCATGCCCGAAACCGAACAGGAAGTCGGCCATTTTGAATTAATTGTGTAATTTTGGCGCAATTTATGCCATTCCTTCGGCAGTTAATTCAGCCCGAACCGTAACGTGCACCCAGGTGTGTTATACATCAAAATGTGTGTCTCCATCCTCCGACACCACGGATTACTTTTTTCTTTCAAAAGCGTTACCGTGGTGACGCTAGATGCCAAAAAGCGCGCCCACCCTTCATCTGATTGGTTCAGACAGAAAAAACTTTGCGCCTCAAGCCCCATAATACGGTTTGACGTACATGAACGAAAATCGGTACACATCTGTATCATGTCACTACTTAAAGAAAAGTCTCTTGGCGCCATGGCCGAAACAGAACAGGAAGTCGGCCATTTTGAACATTCTGAATTAATCGCGTAATTTTGGAGCAATATATGCCATTCATTCGAGAATTAATACGGCCCGAACCGTATCGTGAACCCAGGTGTGTTATACATCAAAATGTGCGTCTCCATCCTGCGACACCACGCATTACTTTTCTCTTTCAAAAGTGTTACTGTGTCGATGCTAGACGCCAAAAAGCGCGCCCCCCCTTCATCTGATTGGTCCATATTTGATAGTTCCCCAAAAGGCACCAAATTCGGCATGCAAGCCAGGCCTGGAAATAGATTTGATATTTCATGGTTTGCATTAATGGGCGTGGCAAAATGGCTCAACAGCGCCCCCTAGAATACTTTTCTCTGCCATAACTTTTGAATGGTTTGACATAGAGAGTCGTGGGTGGTGTCACCTGAATCAGTATTGAGTCCTTGAGCTTCATTGGCCTGAATTAGCCCTGCCCCTTCTTCTGATTGGTTCTCCCTATTTTCTGTTATAACTTTTGAATGGTTTGACATAGAGAGTCGTGGGTGGTGTCATTTCTGATATGCTTATGGTGGACGGAGGCCGTGAGTGCGAGGGCCCGTTCATCGCTGCTTGCAGCTTTAATTAGGGCCCGAGCACCTTCAGTGCGAAGGCCCTATTGTATCTGTAGGAATTTTTTATTTTTTTTTCTTTCTTTCTTTTTTCGTTCTTCTGACGAAAGGAGGGCCTTTTTGCCCCCCTAAACGGGCCCAAAAAGTCACCAAATTTTGCATGCAAGTCAGGCCTGGCGAAAAATTTGATATTTAATGGTTTACATTAATGGGCGTGGCAAAATGGCTCAACAGCGCCCCCTTGAAAACTTTGTGCCTCAAGCCCCACGATACGGTTTGACGTACATGCACGAAAATCGGTACACACCTGTATCATGGCACAACTGAAAGAAAAGTCTCTTGGCGTCATGCCCTAAACCGAACAGGAAGTCGGCCATTTTGAATTAGTCGTGTCATTTTGGCGAAATTTATGCCATTCCTTCGAAAGTTAATTCAGCCCGAACCGTAATGTGCCCCCAAGTGTGTTATACATCAAAATGTGCGTCTCCATCCTGCGACAACACGCATTACTTTTCTCTTTCAAAAGCGTTACCGTGGCGGCGCTAGACGCCAAAAAGCGCACCCACCCTTCATCTGATTGGTTCGACAGAAAAAACTTTGTGCCTCAAGCCCCATAATACGGTTTGACGTACATGAACAAAAATCGGTACAGACCTGTATCATGTCGCAACTAAAAGAAAAGTCTCTTGGCGCCATGGCCGAAATCTAACAGGAAGTTGGCCATTTTGAACATTCTGAATTAATCGCGTAATTTTGGAGCAATATATGCCATTCCTTCGAGAATTAATTCAGCCCGAACCGTATCGTGAACCCAGATGTGTTATACATCAAAATGTGCGTCTCCATCCTGCGACTACACGCATTACTTTTCTCTTTCAAAAGTGTTACCGTGGCGACGCTAGACGCCAACAAGCGCACCCCCCCTTCATCTGATTGGTCCATATTTGATAGTTCCCCAAAAGGCACCAAATTTGGCATGCAAGCCAGGCCTGGCGATAAATTTGATATTTCATGGTTTGCATTAATGGCCGTGGCAAAATGGCTCAACAGCGCCCCCCGGAAAACTTTGTGCCTCAAGCCCCACAATACGGTTTGACGTACATGCACGAAAATCGCTACACACCTGTATCATGGCACAACTTAAAGAAAAGTCTCTTGGAGCCATGGCCGAAACCGAACAGGATGTCGGCCATTTTGAATAAATTGTGTCATTTTGGCGAAATTTATGCCATTCATTCGGCAGTTAATTCAGCCCGAACCGCAACGTGCACCCAGGTGTGTTATACATCAAAATGTGCGTCTACATCCTGCGACACCACGCATTACTTTTCTCTTTCAAAAGTCTTACCGTGGCGACGCTAGACGCCAAAAGGCGCGCCCCCCCTTCATGTGATTGGTCCATATTTGATAGTTCTCCAAAAGTCACCAAATTTTGCATGCAAGCCAGGCTTGGCGATAAATTTGATATTTCATGGTTTGCATTAATGGGCGTGGCCTAAGGCTCAACAGCGCCCCCTAGAATACTTTTATCTTCCATAACTTTTGAATGGTTTGACATAGGAAGTTGTGGGTGGTGTCATGGGACTCTGTAATGAGTCCTTAAGCTTCGTTGGCCTTAATAAGCCCCGCCCCTTCTTCTGATTGGTTGTCCCGATTTTCTGCTATAACATTGGAATGGTTTGACATAGAGAGTCGTGGGTGGTGTCATCAGATTCTTTATGGAGTCCTTGACCTTCATTGGCCAGAATTAGCCCCGCCTCTTCTTCTGATTGGTTGTCCCTTTTTTCTGCTATAACTTTTGAATGGTTTGACATAGAGAGTCGTGGGTGGTGTCATGGGACTTTGTACTGAGTTCTTGAGCTTCGTTGGCCTTAATTAGCCCTGCCCCTTCTTCTGATTGGTTGTCCCGATTTTCTGCTATAACTTTGGAATGGTTTAACATAGAGAGTCGTGGGTGGTGTCATCAGATTCTGTACGGAGTCCTTGACCTTCATTGGCCTGAATTAGTCCCGCCCCTTCTTCTGATTGATTGTCCCTTTTTTCTGCTATAACTTTTGAATGGTTTGACATAGGAAGTCGTGGGTGGTGTCATGGGACTCTGTAATGAGTTCTTAAGCTTCGTTGGCCTTAATTAGCCCCGCCCCTTCTTCTTATTGGTTGTCCCGATGTGTTACCAAATTTTGCATGCAAGCCAGGCCTGGCGATAAATTTGATATTTCATGGTTTGCATTAATGGCCGTGGCAAAATGGCTCAACAGCGCCCCCCGGAAAACTTTGTGCCTCAAGCCCCACAATACGGTTTGACGTACATGCACGAAAATCGCTACACACCTGTATCATGGCACAACTTAAAGAAAAGTCTCTTGGAGCCATGGCCGAAACCGAACAGGATGTCGGCCATTTTGAATAAATTGTGTCATTTTGGCGAAATTTATGCCATTCCTTCGGCAGTTAATTCAGCCCGAACCGTAATGTGCACCCAGGTGTGTTATACATCAAAATGTGCGTCTACATCCTGCGACACCACGCATTACTTTTCTCTTTCAAAAGTGTTACTGTGGTGACGCTAGATGCCAAAAGGCGCACCCCCCCTTCATGTGATTGGTCCATATTTGATAGTTCTCCAAAAGTCACCAAATTTTGCATGCAAGCCAGACTTGGCGATAAATTTGATATTTCATGGTTTGCATTAATGGGCGTGGCCTAACGGCTCAACAGCGCCCCCTAGAATACTTTGATCTGCCATAACTTTTGAATGGTTTGACATAGGAAGTCGTGGGTGGTGTCATGGGACTCTGTAATGAGTTCTTAAGCTTCGTTGGTCTTAATTAGCCCCGCCCCTTCTTCTGATTGGTTGTCCCGATTTTCTGCTATAACTTTGGAATGGTTTGACATAGAGAGTCGTGGGTGGTGTCATCAGATTCTTTATGGAGTCCTTGACCTTCATTGGCCAGAATTAGCCCCGCCTCTTCTTCTGATTGGTTGTCCCTTTTTTCTGCTATAACTTTTGAATGGTTTGACATAGAGAGTCGTGGGTGGTGTCATTTCTGATATGCTTATGGGGGGCGGTGGACGTGAGTGCGAGGGCCCGTTCATCGCTGCTTGCAGCTTTAATTATGTTTATAATTTAAAAATTCATACATGCTTTTATAACTACACTTGGATTAGTGTAATTCCTGTATGCTGGTTTAGATAAGAACAATCTTTGCGCAAGTCTCTTTCTGGCTTTGAATGAAAAACATTTTTTTCAGATGAAAGGGATAACCCAGTTTCAGCCTAAGCTTTTTCAGCAGTCTGTCAATGTGTAAATTAAAAAACATATGGTCATCAAGCCATATACCCAAATATTTGTAAGAAATAACTCTTTCAAGAGACATAACCTCTAATGACGAGATCGTGGGGACAACTACATTGAGACGAGAGTGAGTAAAGGTAATACATTTGGTCTTCTTTGAATTTAGAACTAATTGTAACTCCAGCAGGGAGCGCTGTCGTGTTGGAAAGGCATTCTGGAGGAGCTGCATGGCCCAATTTAAAGAAGGTGCCATTGTATAAATAATTGTGTCGTCAGCATATAAATCAAAATGTGCTGGACTTATCCCATTTCCTAAATCATTAATAAAAATTGAAAATAGTATAGGAGCCTAAATAGAACCTGAGGGACACATTTGTTTACATTAAGAAGGGTTGGGGTGTAGTTTTCTACTGAAATGCACTGAAGTAGTTTTTAAACCAGTTCAGAGCCATTTACACTGAGGCCTATTCAGCGAACTCTCTATAGTAGAAGTTCATGGTCTACGGTCGAATGCTTTCGACAGATCAACAAACACTGCTGAACAGGGTTTCTTACTGTCTACAGTAGACATCTGATTATATCACCCGTGACTAGCATTGGCGCTGTTGTAGTACTATGGCCTGATCTGAAGCCGGACTGAGACTCACTGAGAATATTTCTATCAGTTAAAAACATCTTCAGTTGCTCATTTATAAGCACTTCAAACACTTTGGCCATGACCGACAGTCTGGAGATAAGGTGGTAATTATTCAGGTCAGAAGGGTCTCCACCTTTTAACAAAGGGAGGACCAAAGCCGATTTCCATGAGCTGGGTATTTCATTGGTGCAGAGACTGAGATGAAAATGGAGGCAATAACAAAATTAACTTCTTAGGGCCCGATTTACTAAAGGTTTGCGTGCGTAAAAACCTGTGCAAACTTCTCGTCTCTCAAATGCGCAAAATTGCACAAGCAATTCAGTTAGTACTTTTGCCCTGATGAATAATCAATATGGGGCGTACCCGCCAGAAAGCGCTAAATACTGGGAGGGGAAAATGCAAATAGGTTAATTTACCACACGCAATGAGATTTACCAAGCCTGAAAGTAATTGCGCGTATTGTGATTGCGTCTGTATTTAATACGTTCGAAAGGAAGGTGCTAATCTGCTGCTGCTGTTATTGTGGCAAGGAGGCGACATCCAAAATCAAAGAATACGCAGAGAGAGAGTCTTTATTCTGCTGCATGCTATTTTAAAAATGGTTGCACAAGTTTTATTAAAGGCCACTTTTTCTTTAGTTCTTCGCCTTATATCTTCTTTTAATGTGCCCCCCTCCACTCGCCCACAAGCAGGCCAAGCCTTTGTGCCAAAACTTTGTATTTTATTGATTATTTATCTTATTGAACGTGAAATCATCCTTCGTAAATTACATTTAATTAAAACCCGTGCTTATTAATCACAAAACACAGGTTAAACATCATGACCAAATCCGCTCCGACCCGCTGTGTCAGTTTCAGCGCAGAGACTGCAGCTTCGCCTGAATTATGGTTCTGCGTTAAATCGACAGCGTAGCCGACGCGTAGGGTCGCGGTGCGGTGTGCGTCGTCGCGTACCGTACGCCGTCGGTTCTGCGTTAGTGTAACGCGGAACCATAAATCAGCCTTTAGTGTGCGCTCTGTGCGCTGTTCTGAACACTTCTCTTCTTGCCATATGATGGTCGCGTCTGTCACACATTTACTGTCAGTGTTTGCTATATAATATACAATATTTTCAATATACTGTGGACATCTGAATAAAAACTTAACTCATAAATAAATGAATCAAAGCGCTCTCCAGCTCTGTGTCTGATTGTCTTTTTCTCCTCAGATCATGCTGAGCACCGCGGGGTCACGTAAACCCGACTAATTAAATATTAAAATCAAATTCAGTCCTGTGGCCCGTTTTTCTATTTCGTATTTTTGATCTGTGCCTAAAATTGAAATATGAAAAACCAGACGTTTTTCCGTTTTTTGTGTTACCAACTGCATTTATTCTATCGCAGATTTTCTCCGATATTGCGTTTCTTTTGGTAATGTTTAGATTTCTTTGCTGTAGTTCATGAATGTATTTATTTGCCTCTTCCACTAATATCTCTAACTCCAACTCGTCAAATTTCATTTTGCGCTCGCGACTATCCTGCTTTCCATCCAGACTCTCCATGGCGCAGAGTTTGCGCTCGCAAACCATAAGACACGCAACACCTCATTTAAATACTGCTGTTTGCACCTGTTATCAATTGCGCACGCAATCTTAGTTGATCACCCGCAAACCACGCAACAACAGCACGCGCAAACTTTTTCAGTGCACACGCAATTTAGTACTCTTTATTTAGGATCTTAGTAAATCAGGCCCTTAGAGATTAAGAAGTTAATTTTGTTCATGTCTAATGTTTAATTTTAATATTTAGATAATGACTGCTGTCCGTTTGGTGATGTTAATGTTAAAAGTTGAATATTTCTTAATCATATTAACATTTGCATGACATCACTGCTGAAGTTGTGTCGGAGACGTAGATCATCGGAGTGTGACGTCACAACTGCATCCACCTTTGTTACAGATGGGAACCTCTAATTTTGTTATATTATTCTTGTTATATTAATCATTTGTTTTAGTAAGTAGCTGAAACTTTCAAAGAACTCATTTACGTTTCATATCACTGACATCAAAATACAAATTTTAATTCTTCTGTTTTTCTGTTGCAGACCCGACTGGAGTTATTGTAGGAGCGGTTGCACACTGGACTGGAGTTATTGTAGCAGCCGTGGGGGGTTTGCTGGTGGGTCTGCTGATGGGTGTGCTGGTGGGTGTGATGGTGAAATATGTGAAGTTAAAGGACGTGATAGTGAAGAATGTGCAGCTGAAGGATTTGGTGGTGGCTCTGGTGTTAGCTGTGGTGGGGGCTGTTGTGTTTGCAGTGGTGGGGGCTCTGGTGATGGCTGTGTTGTTGTCTAAGGTGGGGTTTGTGGTGGGGCATTGGTTTACTGTAGTTATGGGTGTGTTAGTGGGTCGGGGGCTGGGTGCGTTGGTGGGTGTTTTGTTGAAATATGTGCATTTTGTGATGGTTGCGGTGGTTGCTGCGTTGGTTGCTGTGGTGGGGGCTGTGTTGGGGGCTGTATTGGGGGCTCGGACAAAGGCTGCAGGGGCTGAGAGTACTGAGGGGTTGTCGTTGTTTGTGTCGATGGGTGTGATGGCGGTTGTGTTGACGGGTGTGATGGCGTCCAGGATTGTGCGTATGATGTTGAATCGTGTGAAAGCTTTGATGGAGAAAACTGCAATAGTGAAAGTTGTGACAGACGGCATTTTGGGTGGTGCTCGGGTGGGGGGTGCGGTGGGGGCTGTGGTGGTGGCTATGGTGGGGGCTACGGTGAGTGTGATGGTGGCTGTGGTGGTGGGTGTGTTGGAGGGTTTGGTAGTGGGTGTGGTGTTAGTGATTTTAGCTGATAAAATCAAAGACAGAAGGAGAAGGATGGAAACAATGACATGAGAAAGAGATGAAGGTAAAGATGTATTTTATATTTTGTTTCTGAGGTTTTTTACATAATTCAAACAAAATCTTTTGAGGACCAAGTAAAAATGAAACCTAAAAGACATTTAATAACTAGTTAAAGACAGTTAAATTACTTGCTGAAGTAAAATGAAGCTGCTGAGAGCTTCACAGCAACCTACTATTCCTACTACTGTCATTTAGCAGACATTTTTATCCAAAGCGACTTACATCTGAGAGAACACACACACCATTTATGGAGCAATTAGGGCTCAGGGGCCCAAGGTGGTTCATCTTGTTTGCCTTTCCAGGGCTTGAACCTGGGATCCTTTAGACTCAGGCCCACCTCTGTAGCCACTAGACTACCAGCATCTCTAATTTGTTCAAATGGTAAATGTGTAATTTATTAGAATATAAATGTTAATAAATTACTGTTGTACATTTAAGTCAGTCAAACATTTCCAGTTTAAATTTGACTTCAAATCAGCTCAAACAAATATGAAGTTTGAGTTTTATTTCATCAGAATTGTATGGAGCTAGAACAGTCTCATAATTCGCAAATGCACACACCGTTTCACAAATGTACAGGACAAAATTCACAGTGTTCGCAGATCAACACAGTCCCGATGCAGACAGAGTCGTGCTCGTCCGAAGATGCAGCGGTGATTGTGCTGGTGGAGAGTTTTACCCACTGATCATCAAACGTCTGAGTGGTTTATGAGTAAATTGTCCCCCACGTGGGGTGCACTCTTATGATTGGCTGAAACAAAGGAAGACATCTGATTGGTTGCAGATCCTTCCGTGTTTAAAAAAAAAATGTATTTGTGGGTCGAGTCACGTCAGGGGAGTCTCAAAAGTCACACGCAAATCCAGCGCAGTTTACAGACAAAAAAAAACGTTCGTAAATCAGGTTATATTTGTGTGTGCATCAAAAATACATTTGTGTATCTTGTCCTACGCACGTGTGAATTGTTCTGTGCATTTGTGAAACGGTGTGTGCATTTGTGAATTTCGTCCTGTGCATTTGTGAAACGGTGTGTGCATTTGCGAATTATGAGACTGTTCTAGCTCCATAGAATTGCAACGTTCTTCGGTAAATCCTGTTTGCTTCAAGTTTACAGGAATGAAATGTATTTAATTTATTTTTCAGAGGGCAGGAACCCGTGAGGAGTGATGCAACAGGGTTTCCTTATTGAACTTCAAGCGCGACCAATATCGGCGATGGTGTAATCTTCAGCTGTGAATAAACATCTATTGGGTTTCTGGAGGCGAGATTATGCTTGGTGTCATCTGGAATTGCCGCTTTTCTAGTGTCACGTGATTGGGGTGGGTCGATCTCGGTACCGGTCTGGTGGGCTGAAGGAGTTTTAATAGACATTTATAGTTGGAAAAGTCACAACTGGGAAAACGCAAGTGTTTATTGTTACATGACATCAGTTCTGATACAAAATCAATACTGAAGCTAAAATTAACTCTGGCTTTCTTCCCCTATATTTCGGGGTAAAGATTTTATTTCTGGCTCCTGTATTTCCATGTATTTAGGACTATCTGGTAATAAATCCTTGGCGAAGTGCAGGAAATCTTCAGTAAACTGGGATTAACAGGAAGTGTCCAGCGTATTCAGCTCTAATTTCAGATCTGCTCTAAAAATCATGAACGAAACACAAACAGTTTATCAGAGTAATTCTCTCCAAATTAACTCCAAAATTAATTATTCTGATTTGTTTTCTAAAACAATTAAGTATTAAATATAAAATGGTTTCATGCAAATATCTGAATTCAGTTTACTTGGGCTTTAAATGATTGGTGAGGGTTAAATTACTTTGAAACAACCTATTTTTTCTGTATCGTACTGTTCACAACTGTTATGTGACGACTTCTTTCTCTAAACGTTTGTATATAGATGTAGATTAATTAAATAAAATACTTTTTTTTTTATTATACGTTGTACATTTAGAGTCATTAGTGGTATTTAATGATGAAATTTGGATTCCACCTATTTTGTGCTGCATGAAAAATGTATCCGAGTTCAGCTGTGTCATTAAAGTTGCAGTGGGGAGTTTCCGAAAAACCCAGAAACTGGCTGGAAAATGTGAACAATGTTTATGCCCCTTTTTGTGGAGGACCAAAACTGACATAATTTAAAATAAAAGCAGAAATATATATGTTTTTCTTTTTCCTTATACATGCATTCCTTGTTTTTACATTCCCTCATCTCCTCTGTTTACTTTACCTTATGCATTTCTGCCTCATTATGCAAATGTAGAGGGCTGCCCCTTCTGGGGGGGGTGGGCTGGCAGGCGGAAGCAGCAACAGAGGGGGGGGGGGGGGGGGCGGCGTCAGCAGCAGACAGCAGACATCCACGTAGGCAGGTGGAAGCAGCAATGGGATGACCGAGAATGGGGGGGGGGCGGGAACGCAGGCCAGAACGCAGCTCCTGAGGCTCCGGCCTGCAAACATGCACAAAAGTGAAAAAAGGGGGGCCGGCACAAGAAACTACTGGAACGATGGACAAAAATGATGGTTATGAGATATTTATAATAAATAAAAATGGTAATGGAGAAGAGAGGAAGGGAAAAGGAGAGCAGAAGAAGGGTGAGAGGCACCGCCCAGCGGATCATGTCGGTGCCCCCCTGCAGCATAGGCCTATAGCAGCATATCTACCACGAAGCTATATTTGAGACTATAGTCTTGTTCTATAGCTGCAACTATGACTACTGACTCTAACACACTACAGTTTACACTACCTAGAGATTTACCAACACCAGCTAGAGGTTTACTAAACACTAACTATAGGCTTTACTAAACAGAAAGGTTTTAAGTTTAGTTTTAAAGGTGGAGGTGGTGTCAGCCTCCTTAACCCAGATTGGAAGTTGGTTCCAAAGTAATGGTGCCTGATAGCAGAACGCCCGCCCTCCAAATCTACATTTAGATACTCTAGGAACTACGAGTAAACCTGCACTCTGGGAGCGGAGAGCTCTGCCAGGAACATAAGGCACTATCAAATCTTGTAAATACTGCGGAGCTAAGCCGTTTTGGACTTTATATGCAAGTAATAACATTTTAAATTGGATTCTGAATTTTACAGGTAACCAATGGAGCGACGCTAACACTGGAGAGACGTGGTCTCTCCTGCTAATTCCTGTCAGCACTCGTGCTGCTGCATTCTGGATCAGCTGGAGCCTATTCAGCAAATTACTTGGACATCCTGCTAACAACACATTACAGTAATCCAGTCTAGAAGATACAAACGCATGAACTAGTTTTTCTGCATCACTCTGCGAGAGGATTTTCCTAATTTTTGTAATATTACGGAGATGGAAAAACGCTATTTTACAAACCTGATTAACATATGGTTTAAACGACAAATCCTGATCGAAAACAATACCAAGGTTTCTCACAGTTGCACTGGAAGCCATCGCAACACCATCTAATCCCTTCCTAAGATGCTCTGGACCAAGAATGATAACCTCTGTTTTATCTGAATTTAGTAGCAAGAAATTTCTGGACATCCATTATTAAATTAGTACAATATAATGTAACCATAGTAGGCAAACTTTTAATGCACAATTGTGTTACTTGTTCACAGTTTCACACCAATCTTTCACCAATAAACCTGTTGACTAAAGCCTGTCTTCAGAGTCTTGATGGAGGAGAGGAGTTTAGCTGGCTGCCAATGATACAGCTCTAAGGGCAGCACAGTCAGCCTTCTGATTGGTCCCTGACTGACCAATCAGAAACATCATCCTCTGTTGCTACATCTGGGGCAGAATATACAGTTGGACAAAATAGCCATCTCTCCTGTTCAAATTGATGGAAAAAGTGTAGTTTTACTTGTTTTGTATCAAAATTTTAATCACCGGATTACCGGTATTTTTAAAAAAACATTGTATTAGTAAAAAGGAACACTGCTGGCAGAAATCCGATGCGTACTACCAAAACAAAGTCGGCTCAGCAGCAGGCTACAACGCATTGATACAACCAAGAAAGCGTTTAAAATGGTTAAGCGTTTGTAAAAGTGACACTCGCTACCCAGGGAGAATCACAGGGATACATTTCTTCCCAAAACCAACGGTAAATTCCGAAAAATGTCTGCTCTGGATGAAGCTATGTGGACGGCCACACTTGCAGTTCAACCGACGAACCAGTAAATGTCAGGCTACAGTTTAAAGCTGCATGTATGACATCTATCCATCCATCCATCTTCCTCCGCTCTTTCTGCAGAAGGATTCACGATTAATCTTTGTACATGGACCGTAGTCCCTCCAGCATGTCCTGGGTCTTCTCCTGGGCTTTCCTTCCAGTTGGACAGGCCCAGAAAAGCTCAGGGAGGGGTTGAGGAGGCATCCTCCCCAGATGCCACTTGATCTGGGTCATATTATCGATGGGGAGGAGTAGCGGCTCTACTCTGAGCCCGGAGGACAAGCTTCTCACCTTATCTCTAAGGGAGAGCTGGTGAATAAAGAGCCGCAGCAGTCCGCCTATCAATCTCCCTCTCCATTTTCCCTTCACTCGTGAGCAAGACCCTGAGATACTTGAACTCCTCCACTGGGGGTAGTATCTGATTCCCGACCCGGAGAGGGAACCCCACCCTTTTACGATTAAGGCCCATGGTCTCTGATTTAGAGCTGCTGATTTTCATCCCAGCCACTTCACATTCAGCTGCCAACCACTACAGCGAAGAGTTGAAGGCCTAATGAAGCCAACAGAATCTCGTTATCTGCAAAAAGCAGAGACCCAATTCTGGGGCCGCCAAACTAGACCTCCATTTGTTTCATTGCAGCCATTTGTTAAAATAAAAAATTTTCATTTTATTTCTCTTTAATGTTCACTCATCACCCCATCTTGACAGAAACAACTGAAATGTAGAAAATGTTGCAAAAAACAAAATAATGATAATAATTCATTTTATTTTATTCAGAGGCACCTTTCAGGTCACCCAAGGTCACTTTACAAGAGATACAAAAACAGATTATAAAAAATAAAGTTAATAAAAAAGTAGAAATACAATACTTAAAAAACAGCAACAGACAGCATAAACAAAGTACATAAACCAATACATAGAACAAACCGGTGTAGTTTAGTGCACAGTGTCCAGTTAGAGTGAGTGAGCGAGTTTGAACAGGTGAGTTTTGAATGTTGTGATGGAGAGTCTGGGTGCTGAGCACCTGAAGGCTCGGGCACCCATGGTGCTGAGGTGCGAAGTGGGAATGTTGAGAAGTCCAGCCGAGATATATACGTATTTCCTTATTGTTTTTCTAGATGGCTCTAACAGTTTTGAGGATCATGTTCTCAGTGGTAAACTTTTATGTGTCAACTATGAACTTATGGATGATCTTGTTCTTTCACACCTGCAAAAGAAATCAATGAATGATAAAAAACCTGAAAACTTAAAGGAAAAAAAGTAAGAGGGGAAAGGCATATATGCTTAAAACATGTATTTTGCTAAGATAAAATCGGATGTCATGTACGTTCGAGGTAATTTTAAGTTTAAAAAACCTACTAACCTGGACTAATTTAGTTAATCCAACTGATATTTACTAAAGTGGTAAAGTAAATTACACTATGTCATGAATTGTTTGATTTGAGTAATTACCGTAGATTTTCACTCAATAATAACAACACAACAATTAACAATTTAAAACAATTGTTTTAGAAATTATCTTATGATTGACTATCACAGTGTTGTAGATCTGTTATAATCACCCACAATCCTAATTCATCTTATACAAAATGTAAAATAGGAGTCATTTTTACCATTTAGCAGATATTCTTCTTGTGAAGTACGTAGACTACGACTCCAGCGGCTAAAACTACTACAATAACTCCAACCACCAATCCAACAGTATGACGGTCTGCAACTGAAGGAAAAAAAGAATTAAACGCACAAATGATTTCCTAATTTTAATGTCAGTGATTTGTACTTGTGATTCAGTCACTTTGTGACTAAACGTGCAGACTTTCTAACCTGTTATGTGAAGAAAGGTGTGTTTTCTGTAAGTTTCCTCGCCATCACTGAGTTCACATGTGTAAGTTCCTGTCTGGTCTGAAGATAAATCCTTCAGTGTGAGACTTCCTGTCTCTGACACGGATATCACATGCTGCTTCCACCTCTCTGAAGGTGTGTAGGTGTCTTCAGTTCTGTTCTGCGTTAGGATGATCTGACTGTGGTTGAATCTCCAGGTGAGGTTTGTTAGAGGAGTCTTGGAGGTCCAGCAGGAGATTGTTGCTTCAGAGTCTGAACTATTCAAAACAGCTGAAATTGCAGAACATATAAAACACAATAATTTAAAAAAGAAAAGACAACTTGAGATCTGCTGTAAAAGGAAAAACACTTTGTGTATGTAAAGAACATTGTATGAAGCTTTTCTTGGAAGTGGAAACCTCCAAATAAATACTTGAACTCCACCATCACCTGGTTTCATCAGAGTGGATCTCCTCTTGTTTGCTGCAGTGCTGACAGTGCAGATGTAGTCCAGGTCCGTATCACTATCTGAAAGAACCAGAGAGCTGTTGATGTTGTAAAGCTGCTGTTCAGTCGGCTGGACTGTTGGTGGATTCTGCAGGTTCCTGCTGGATGGAGGACTGGTGGTCCAGGTGAGTTCTGGTTCAGGATAAATCCCCTCTGAGCTGCAGGTGATCTGGTTTTCTTTCTGCTCAATGTTGACCTTTTTGACTGGAGCTGTAACAAAGAAGATAAATTCTTAGGACATATATGTTTGCAGTGAGCATTGAAGTACCCTTTGAGTGTGTCCCCAGCAGGGGGGATACGCTCCACCACCCTCTCAAAATACCCTCTGAGATTGGTGCATGAGCACAAACAGCAGTCAAATCCTGTTCCCCCACCCAAAGGTGGAGGGACAGTGCAGTCCCTCTCTGGTTCCAGAGCCTGGGCCGTGTTTTAGGATGAGCCCAACTATATCTTGCTAGAACCTCTTAACCTCATACACAGCTCCTATCGCTGGCTGAGGTTACCAAGATGTTTAAGAAGTTCCTTTGTGACACACACTGTAATGTTTCATAATTTAAGTTGTTGTTGTTCTTCAGGAAATTGCTAGTGCAAAAAATCTAATACTACAATATTTTTGTTCTTTACAGATGTATCTAAGGTATTTTTTATAATTAATCATGGTACATTATTTGGCAAACTACAAGAACAAAGGGCTCCCGCATATTTGATAAAGATATTATAGTTTTAGTACTCCAGTGAAACCCTGCAAGTTAGATGGGGTAGAAGCACATGTGCTCCTTCTCATGTACTACTGGGGTTCCACAAGGTGGAATACTGTCACCTCCAGACAGCTGCAAGAATACAGAACAGGATACATGCTGGGGAATACTACAATCAATAATTTAATTGATGCACATGATGTCATAGTATTTATTTCAACTGTTAGGGATCTCAATCATGGTGTACAGAATGAAACAACCTTTAACCCTAGAAAGAATGTAATTATGATAAATAAAACAAATGGGTATTAAAAACATTTTTTCATTCATTCCTTATTTTACATCGGGGGTTAAGGGTGGTGAGAAAACTTAGAATGTTTAGGTCTCAAAATAAGAGACGATGGTTGTGATAATGATGACATAGGCTACATCACCAGTGGTACAAATTTACGAGCCAATATGCTGGCTAGTAAATTTAAATTTCAATACATGAGCTATAATGTTCTTATTTTAATACGTTAATTTAATATATTTATAATAGGAATATTTAATACATATTCCTGTTATTTGATAAGGACCAAAGAGTCTGAAATAAAGCTCATCTATCTATCTATCATACCGTTCACATTTACGTTGATGAAGGTGTCCGTATTTCCAACGATGGTGCTAGTGATACAGTGATATCGGCCCCGGTCCTGAACCGTCAGTCCTGTCAGCAGCAGTGAAGCGTTTCCTCTCGTGATGTCATTGACAAACAGAGATGTTCTGCCCCTGAACCTCTGGTCCTGCTCTGCCAGTTGGTCCGCCTTGTTGTAGTAGGAGTGAACCCGGGACTCTGCTGGCGACTGTTGAATCCAGTGGATTAAGACTTCATCACTGAATGTAAAACTGCAGGGTAACATGCAGCTCTGTCCGAACTGACAGGAGACCTTGGTATCTGTCAAAACATCAGAAAACAATCCAGAAAGACATGAACTTTAAGCATAAACAGAAAATGTATAATAGCTGTATACGTAACATCATGTATATGAGAAATTAGATTATGCAATAACACCGTCAAAACCATCATCAATTAGAGGATAAAAGGTGGCACATTTGAGACCTTGCAAAGATCAGGATGACACTCCAAGGTTGAAAGAGAAATCTTAGGAGACGACCAAGAAGCAGGCGACAACACTGAAGAAACTCAAGGAATCTAAGCTTCTTTACTTTGGGGTAGGATGGCACAAAGCAATTCTTATTTATTCATTCCTTTTTTTTCAAGAAATTTAAATACATTTTAAACTTATATTTTATCAAATATTTTCTTGAGCTATTGCTTAGAGCACCTTGGTCTGAGTTTATTTGACTCTGTAGTGGCTATTTGTCTCCAACAACTTATTCAAACGGCCACTGAGAGGCACCAGGTAAGAGTTTCTAACACAGATTCAATTACATTTTATTTATATAGCGTCTACTACAACAGAAGTTGTCTCTAGGCGCTTTCCAGAGACCCAGAACATGACCCCCGAGCAATTATTACATAAAAATAAACACTGGCAGGTAAAAACTGCCCTAGTGGGGGAAAAACCTTAATCCAAACAGAGGCAAGAAAAAACTCCCCTTTAGGAAGGAAGAAACCTGGACCAGGACCTGGATCAAGGTGGTGTCGGACTCGTAAACCCAAACTGGAAGTTGGTTCCATAGTAACGGTTCCTAATAGCAGAAGACCTGTCCTCCAAATCTACATTTGGATACTCTAGGAACTACGAGTAAACCTGAACTCTTTATACGCAAGTAATAATATTTTGAACTGGATTCTGAGTTTTACAGGGATCAATGGATGGAGGCTAACACTGGACAGACGTGGTCTCTCCTGCTGATTCCTTTCAGCACTCACACTGCCGCATTTTGGATCAGCTGGAGGATATTCAATTACTGGAACATCCTGCTAATAATACATTACAGTAATCTAGCCTAGAAGATACAAACACGTTAATTTGTTTTTCTGCATCACTCTGCGAGAGGATGTTCCTAAGCTGAAGAAACGTCCACAGCCGCTACTGGGTGGTCCTGGTTGATTTCTTCTCTAATTCTGATGATTTTACTGTTAAAGAAGCTCATAAAGTCTTCACAACAGTGCTGCAGGAATGCACGGCTCAACAGAGTTGTGACTCTTTGTCAGCCTGGCTACAGTGCTGAACAGAAAACGTGGGTTACTTTTGTTATTGTCAGGAGTGGTTAGATGAGGACCCAAATGCAGGAGAGCAGGAGTTCCAACAAACTTAAGTGTATTTGCAAAAACATACCAAAAACGCTGCTGAGCAGGATCAAAAACGGACCAGGAACATGAACAAGAAAACTGACGAAGAGAACATGGAGGGAGCAAACAGTACGGACCAGCAAGGAGCAGGGGAAAGACAAGACTAGATATACACAAAGGATAACGAGACACAGGTGCAGACAATCAGGGCAGATTGGAAACAGGAGGGTCAAGACAGAACTTTAACTCAGGGACATGTGTTTACAAAACAAAACAGGGAAATGTCATATCCTGACAGTTATCCTCTATCAACGATGAATAATAAACTGTTCTAGCTTTGCAAATCTCGTTGTTATATACTATTAGACTATTAGATCTTTCCATTCACAATAGGAGTCGACAGAGTTACAAGAGTACCACTTCCTTTCCATTTTATGCACTTTTTATTTCAACGAGGGGATATCTGAATTATACAAGGGAGTTACAGTTTTTTCTAAATCCTTAAGTACATTTTTTGCAACATTGGCTATTTTTGCTAAACTCTACACACAAATGAGAAAACCTTTCACCAAATTATCAAAACGTTATAGTTCTCTTGCAAAATCAAACACAGTTTGATTAACTCTACACACCTTAGTAAAAATGGTGTTTTCATATCAGACAGTAAACACATCCCATCATTTATTAAGCACATAATGTGCCAACTACACACTGATGGTATGAATACAAAACACATCTGGATTTTGCTTTTTCTGTGCACAAGGTGGCTAGGTCAGTTTGAGGTCATACTTTTGTCATAGTTCTGTAAACACACAGGGATCCAAACTTCAAGTATTGGTGTTTATTCACACTCGTCAAAACAAAGACACAGCACAGAACACAAAATAATACATTCACAAAAAAAAAACAATCAGCCTACATCATGCCGTCTCTCTGGGTCCGGCCACAAAATCTCATCCACATCGCAAGTCCAAGGCACCGGGGAAAATACCTCCTTGCATGCCGTATCCAGGCCTGACATGATGCCTGCTCAATATCTCCACATGCCTCCTCCATTGCCTGTAAAAGGGCTGCGTGTTGATGGGGGGCGGTCGTGGACTTTCCAGCGCCGGGCAGAAAAGAACTCTTCAATCGGATTTACACTGTAAGAATGGAGAGTATGGGGGGAGGTTGAGTGCCATGAAGAGTGGGTGATCAGTAAACCAGTTGCGGACCAAAGCAGCCCTATGCAAACTAACATTGTCCCATATGATGACATATCGGGTCTGCTCTGGCCCTTCCTCTTCCCCCTCCTCGTCCTCCTCTTGCTGCTCCTTGTCCTCTTCCTCTAACTTCCTCTAAACCTCTCGCTTCTTCACCTCCACGTCCTCTTCCTCCAACTCCTTCACCTCCACGTCCTCTCCCTCTTGCTTCTTCACCTCCACGTCCTCTTCCTCCAACTCCTTCACCTCCACGTCCTCTTCCTCGGCCTCCTCTGATTCTTACTCTTCTTGCTCCTTCCATTGTACTCCACACAGACAGCTTACCTGTGGCTTATTTATAGTGCTTAGGCTGATTGCAAAGTGAACTAATTCTCTAAAATTGTTTTCACATGTGAAAGTGTGCCAGACAGTTGGCAAAATAGTGTAAATAATAGCCATACATGTGTATAATTTTGCTAGGAGTGTTTTGGAAATTTGGCAATTGAGTGTAAGCAACGAATTGTGCCTACAGTTTTGCAAAGTGTGTGTTACAAAATTACAAACTGAGTGCAAAGCAGTATTTGTGCTTTTAGTTTGGCTAACTCAGTGAGTGGTTTTGCTATGTGTGTTAATAGTTTTAGAAATTGTGCTACAAGAACATGATTAGCGCCTAAACTTTCAGAAAAAACTGTAAGTTCCTCTGGTTAGGGACCCTTTTTCTCAAAGGAGCACCTGCATCTAAAGCTGAGTGCAGCAAATATGCGGTGTTACTAACAAGGATATCAACATCTGCAGAAGTAGAACCTAGGTCCCTGGCATCAACTGCTTCACCACTTTCCACTTTTGTAAGATGAGCGATGGCCTCCTTAAATTTAGCAATAGCTTCATCAGACAAACATCTGCTAAAATAATACCTCCTATTTTGCACATGAACGTTGACAATGTTAAATTCAAACGTTATTAAATAGTGGTCGGATAGGAGAGGGTTTACAGGGGACACTAACAGATTATTGGGTATGACACCGTAGGCTAGGACAAGATCGAAGGTATGATTAAAACAGTGCATCGGTGTTGTAGCCATTTCTTCATTTCTTATGCCTTAGTTTAGAAAAAAGTTTAGTTCAGGATGTTTATGAAGTTGATCTGTTACTTTGAATTATCTTGACTTGGTAATTAGTTTATGTTAAACAGTACCTGAGTTTATTTATTGTTGGATGGGTGGGGCCGGGACACACCCCTCATGATTGGGACCGGTGTGGTGTGTGGGTGTGTGTGCGTCAGTCAGGCGGAAATGTCAGACAGGAGGCGGCTGTGGTTAAATGCCAATTTTGACCATTTCATGCTGTTTTTACTTACTTTTCTAAATAGTTTTCGTTTCGTTGGATTTTTCCCTAATTGTGGAGCCGCATTGATTTATGTTTGCAAGCCCCTTTTTTGGAAATAAATATTGGAAAAAAGGAAAAAGTCGCAACAGTGAAGTGTGTAAAATCACCACGGTTTTGCTTCCCGTCAATGGCATCGTGTTCCTCGGATGCCAGGACACATCGGTTTGTTTACTTTTTGTGAGATGCCCATTGATTCTAAAAGAGAATTAAAAGCTAATTTAAGATTATTGCTGTCAACATCCATATAAATGTTAAAGTCAACCAGTACAATGACTTTTAAGCACCAGCAGGGGGCCAGTACACTACCACTAACAAAACTGGCTTCTCTGATTTCCAGCTCGGGAGTTTTAGACTAAGAGCAAGGCTTTCAAACGTATTATAATCGCATTTAGGTTTAGATTTTATTTGAAGACTGGAGTTATAGATAGGAACCACAGGATGGAATGAGGTGATTGTCCGGACAGGCAACAACGTTTTGTGGCTTTTAATAAACCTCTTCCTGAACAATACAGAAAGATTAGATCAATTAAGTAACATCAACTGTGCCCAAATTGACCCCCACCTTTTTATTAATTTAATAATTTTTTTATTAATAAAGTATCTAATCTAAATCATATATATATATATATATATATATATATATATATATATATATATATATATATATATATGTTACGGTTAATGTAGAAAAACGGCTATTTTGCAAAATAGCCGGCTAATGTGCAAAATAACCGGCAGGGCGGTGAATGTGTAAAATAGCCGGCCAAACGGCTATTTTGCAAAATAGCCGGCTAATATGCAAAATAACCGTCAGGGCGGTTAATGTAGAAAAACGGCAGTAGCCGGTTAATGCTGTGGATGTGTCAGACCCGACACTTTTTCGGGGAGTGTAACGTTAGGCTTCTTCAACAGCCATAAATAGCCTTGTAAACAACAAGCATGTGCAGCATATGGGCTTCCTCCATTGGCTGCGTTACGCACCAACTGCACTGATTGGCGACTGTAAGTGACTGGCTTGAAGCGCAAATTTCATCCATTCAACTTAACCGTAACATATATATATATATTCACAGATACATGCATATGTTCATTTAATGATATCAATCCATGTTTATCCATTACATAATTCCCCTGGACTTCCAGATCCAGACTGATGATGATGAAGAACCAACCAGACAATGTGGTAGTCGACAAACACAAAAAGATGAAAAAAATAGCAAGCTGATGATACCTGATCAGGTGGTTTTATAAAACAAAGAGACATCTTTGTGATGGTGACAGAAATTGCTGATCGATCTGTGATTTTTATGTTAAAAACAAAAATGTTATCTCCACACTCACCTCCCTCAGAGAAAGTCATCATGCCCAGAAAGGTCAAAATGTCCAGAAACACGGGACAACGTTTTCTGCTCATGTCCCTGCTGCATGTCATGAAAAGATTCATGTCTGAACTGGAAGCTGGTTTCCTGGTGTCAGAATGCATTTTCTGGTTGTTTGTGTTTGGCATGTTGAAACTTGCCTAAAAAACTGGGTTAGTAAAACTTTAAAACTCTTGTTCTGTGATAGCAGAGGAAACTAACCACGTGAAGGTAAAATTCTGTCATATCCCTCCTGCATTTCAGATGACTGAGCATTTACACGTAGAACTGGACAAAGATCTTCATTTTTCTATTTTCTGAGAGTATATGCTCATAAAATGTGATTTTCCCTATCCATGTGAAGCCTCTGAAGTCACTTGCCTGCAGGTAAGGATCCTCCCAGGAACCAGTCTGGCTCCTCCCCAGTTGTATTTTACAGTTGTATTTTACTAAGTTCATGTTAGGACAGAGAAGCAGCAGTGTAGCTGGTATTTCCACATCTACAACAACGTTCAACGTCTCTGAAAGAGCAGTGGGAAAAACTGCAACAACAACCAGTGAACCGTGTTCCAGTCTAATGTTGTTTAATTATGTGTTTGGTCATCATAGCTGCACAAAATTATAATAATCAGACTTTAACATCTCAATACTCCAGTCAGGTGTGTTGTTTGTAACAGAGAAATACAACCGCAAGGAATATTTAGTGAAACAAAAGTTTGCTCCTTGAAGTTGTAAAACTTCCAATGATGCCGTCAACCCCCCCAAAAATGGGTTTGTATGTATGTGTATATATATGTATGTGTATGCGTATATATATTAATAAGATAAATATAGGTGACATATTAAAAAAAATATATATCATATGTATTTGCACATATATATGCCTTAGGTTGCATAGTATTGCAGCATGGTATTAACCATTAATATGTGTGCAGACAAGGTTTAAAAAAAAATAAAAAATTATACCGCAACCTCCAATGTTCGCCCATCCAAACTGCTCCCACGCAACATAGGCGTCCTCCTGGCACAACCACGCAGTGTTCTCACCCCAGGATCCCCCCTCCTCTGGACCTGCTCTGGTCCCGAGTACCAGGTTCCCCTGAGCCAGCTGCACCATATGCATTGTTTCTCAATAAAACCCTTTCATTAAAAAGTTCCTCTTTGAGCGTTTGGGTCGAAGACTAGCAAAACCATGACATCTGCAGGTGTTGGAGCAGAGAGTGTGTGTGTGTTTGTGTGTATGCATGTCTACATGACCCAATGTGAGACAAAAATTTCCATTAATGTTTTTTCATTTTCCTGCAGCAGATTTGACATTGATATATTTAATGTGTTATAGAGGCCTCTCTATGACTGTTGCCCTGCAGTGTCTCTCTCTAACCCCCCCCCCCACACACACACCACAGCTAATCATTTTTTATTTTTTTGGGGGGGGGCGTGACGACATCCACTGCCAATCCAGGAAGCAGGACCACATGGAGGCACATGTCAAGCACTGGAAATCTGCAACAAAACCACAAACAAAACACAAAACCAACAAAACCGACACGGAGCCGACCAAAACACGAGCAGCAATCGACCCAAATCTTGAGATCTGATCACAGTCTGAGCGAAGCTACCGCTACCGCTACCTAACCCCAAAAACTACAGAGCAAGCATGCAGGTGAGTGTGTGTGTGGCTGTGTATGTGTGTATATGTATGCGACTGAGCGGCTGTGTGTGTGTGTGTGTGTGTGTGTGTGTGTGTGTGTGTGTGTGCGTGCGTGCGTGCGTGCGTGCGTGCGTGCGTGCGTGCGTGCGTGCGTGCGTGCGTGCGTGCGTGCGTGCGTGCGTGCGTGCGTGCGTGCGTGCGTGCGTGCGTGTCTGTATAAGCGTGTATATGTATGTGTGGCTAAATGTGTCTGTGTGTGTGTAAGCATATGTGTGTGTATGTGTGCATGCATGGATGTATGAGTATGTGTGCGTGAGTGTGTATATGTCTATGTAGTTGTGTGCATGTGTGTGTGTGTGTGTGTGTCCTATCAAAGCGCCACGTGAAGTGTATCTATAGTGGGGGAGGGGGGGAAGCAATCCTCCATGGCAGGAACCTTCCCCACCATGTATTGTTTTTGTGTGGTTTGGGTTCAATGGCAACACCGTAACTTGAAGATGCAGGCAGGTTTATATAGCAGTTCTCAAAAGCAGTTACAGGCAGGCCGACTCAAGCAGTTCTTCTTCGTCAGTTGATCTGCAGAGATGCGGTACCCCCTACTATCTGGATTTATAAACAGTATTCCATAAACAACAGATACCAAGCAAATCTCATTTGCTGTTATCATTACACACCGCATTCTCACCAACACAGACGCACAATCACGCACCGTTTCCCCCTCCCCGGGGGGTCCAGCACCGCCAGAAGGCATCCCAGGCTGCATGGCGAGCCCCGCCAGGCCAGGGCATCACGACCTACCTATCCCAGGCCAGCGAGGGAACACGGGTGATGTGGGCCCCCCTCCCGACCCTGGTGTTGAGTGCATGTGATTAATGCCATAAAAACAGGGAGGGGGAGGACCAAGTATCACCCCCCCCCCCGAACTAAGTTTCCTTGTCAAATGTATTTATTAAGTGTTGAATGTGCAGTGTCTACAATGCTGTTAAAACCGTGAGGCGGGGAGTGCCGGGCCACGCGGGACAATGCCCCCCACGACCCAGACCCCCCGCCTCTTCGCCTATGTGCGTATGAATCGTGTAGGGGGGGAAGGAGGGGGAGCAGAGGCCGAAGCCAGGAGGCAGGACCAGCAGAGCTGGCCCTGGAAAGTGTTGAGGAATAATACAAAGTCCAGTTCAGGAGTCCGCTGTGGGATGAGATATTTTATTTAGCCGGCGTTCAGCAGACCAACACAGACGCAGTGTCTCGGTCGGTGAGCTGACATCGAGTGATTTTAAAACAAGCTTTTTATACAAGAAGTTAAAGCAGGAATACACAAATCAGGCGAGAGACAAAAGTAATTTACAGTCGGATGTCTAAATGTAATTATCAGACATTTGGCATGACTGTCACAGACTTCTAAATTACCCCATAGGGTGTTCTCATGATTCAAGTCTGTTTGAACCAACTTCCAGGTGTCGGGATCTGCCCGGGGGGTAGGAAGCTGGGTAGGAAGTTGGAGCTACCTCAAACGTGTTGAGTCCAGTTGTCTGTTTGAACCAACTTCCGAGGTGTCGGGATCTGCACGGGGGGTAGGAAGTTGGGTAGGAAGTTGGAGCTACCTCAAAAGGTCTTGAGTCCAGTTCAAAGCCCTGTAGTGGGTAGGGGCTGGAGCTTCCCATGACAATGTGGCTCGACAAAAGACGCCCACGTTCCCCCACCGGCCATCCAGTAGACGGGGGCCGGCCGTCCGAGCCGGGCCAGGGCCCCACCGTACCTCCACGGGAGCCCCCGGACGGAGGGGGAAACGGTCCAACATCCCCCCATTCATACTGACAACATAAGACATAGACACCTGGGAATGGTGCCACCCTGCCGCCGCGCCCCCCCAAGCACCCCCCGGCCAGGGGAGGCCCGATCCCCGTATCGTGGGGCACACTGGGATTCTGTAGTTGATCCATGTGGATAAATCCTCACAAATCTCCTTCCAGAACCTCTGTACCGGTGTACAAAACCATAAAGCATGCATATAATTATCAGGGGTGTTCTCTGTGCACTGTGAACAGATATTAGAGGTGACAAAGCCCCACCACAGCTAATCATAACGTTCTGCTACTCTGCTCTATGTCAGAGACTGAAGAGCTTGGGTGAAGTTTTAGCAGAACACCTAAATGTTTTTTTCTCCAATCTCTTAATAATGACTTAAAAGTTGTCGGACCAGTGTAGGTGGAGCAAACGTCTGTTGAGTTTCAATCTCAGCATTCCAGGTAAAACGCAGCCATCACCAGAGTGGCAGCAGTCTGCCAGAGTGGTGTTCAGATCAGGGAGATCATGGTCAGGTTTACGTTGGTTTTGGTCGTCCTGAATGCTGCGTGGACTCTCAGCAGAGCAGGTGAGTGAAGCCTTTACCGTCTCTCAGCATTTATTCTGGTCTAAATATTAATCACACGCACAGACATTGTGACACAGCATGACCCCCGTCACTGCTGGTTTTTCACAGCAGAAAGACCAGGAAACTAAATTAATGATAATTTGTTGACTTAAATCATGTTATCAGAGTTTCCAACGGCATTTAAACAGTTGTGTGGAGAGGATACTGGCTTAAAATGTATTTGAGATAAAATGTTTATTCAACATTTATTCAACAAGTGAGTGTGTGTTACTCGGATAGAAGTATAATACTTCATGATTGAGGGTGAAGTCCAGCTTTGTTGTTTATTCTGTTAGAAAATATCACAGCTCCCTTTTAATGGAGGTTTTAAAAGACTAAAACTGACTACAGTACATACCAAAATCTTTGTTCAGGTGATTAAAAGGTATCATATGAATGTTGTAAAACCTGCTGATTAACATCTCAGCAATGCTTTCAGTTTCCTGAAAGACACAAAGCTTCAAAGATAAATAGTGTTTGAGTCTTTCCAAGTCCCGTAGTGAATGGGACAGAGGTACCAACACACTTTGACTATGGTACTTTAAATGTCATCTTACAGTTTTTCACAATTGTTTAAACACATTTCCTGATAGGCAACCTCACTTTCTCAAAACTCTAAACAAAAATTGCAAAACTCACACACAAAATGCAAAATCCTACACTTCTCTTGCAAAAGCACACTCTACCCTCAAAACAGTGTTACTGTAACTCTTCACTAAATTGTATTTCCTTCTCAAATGCCAAACACATACATCATTTGAGTAGACATTTCTAAGCACCCACTGAACACTGATGTGTAGAATGGAAGACACTATAGTATGAATGGAAAACACTATATGAATGTCTCAGTAGAATCATGCTTTTGTATGTTTAGTGTTACACCTTCAGCTGTTGGATGTAATATATCACCCTATAGTATATGGTGATGTATAGGCTACTCAAATAGAAAACAACACACAAGTCTTTACTGTAACAACAAATAATATTTTACAGTATTTGGACTCAAAATGTGCAGTCCACTGGACATCACAGCAAGCTGTGGATGAAAACTTGACAGAAAATAGAAACAGAACAAAAGTTTTAGGCTGCATCCTGCCTGTCATCCCTGGCTGGCGACAGGACCTCATCCACGTCGCAGGCAATGTTCTCTCTGGCCAAGCAGCGGGGGAACAATCTCCTACAATGCCGCATGAAGCCTTGACGGGCCTCAGCAGTGACATCGCCACATGCGTCCTCCATGGCCTGCAGCAGTGGGATCCGTGTCTGAGGATTTCTCTCATACATTCCATCTCCAGGCAGAAGAGAGATGCAGCAGAGAAAAACTCCTCAATTGGGTTGAGGAAGGGAGAGTATGGAGGGAGATATAGGACATCAACTTCTGGATGGACCCTGAACCACTCGCGGACCAGAGCAGCCCGATGGAAACTGACATTGTCCCAGATAACAAGGAACCTGACCACCTCTGTGTCCTCCATCTGGTCTGATATTGTTGATTGTTGATGATATTGTAGAGCTGGTCCAGGAATGCTAGAAGAAGTGCAGTGTTGTAGGGGCCAAGGGTGGCATGGTGATGGAGGACGCTGTGGTGATTGATGGTAGCACACATTGTTATGTTCCCTCCACGTTGGCCAGGGACCTCTGTGATGGCACGCTGGCCGATGATATTCCTCCCTCGGCCCCTTCTTCTTACAAGGTTGAACCCCGCTTCATCAATGAATATGAATTCAATGGCAAATTGCTGATTGCATATTGCACAACAGCCTTTGGAGTTTAGAAATGTGATTGACTGTGTGTTCTATGTGAACAGCAAGAGAGGGAATTCAAGAATAGTTTGCAGGGTATTGGGAATTGTGTGTAGTGTTGTGAGAAATGTGTGGTATGGAATGGGAATTTGAGTCTAGAGCAGTAAATGTGCTTGGAGTTCAGCAGGATTGGTTCAGACACCTGAAAAATGAGTTTCAGGTTGTGCACATTGTGTCTGATGTTCCAATAAATGTGTTTAAACAATTGTGAAAAACTGTAATTAGTTCCTAATTCATAAGCTGCATTACTAAATAATTCAGACAGACAATAACATTATTAATTCATTAGGTGGACACATATGGATCATGAAACTTGAAGGAGCATTCTTACTTCTTTTTTTACTTGTTTTTTACTTGTTTTTTACTTGTTTTACTGCGATTGCGGCGCAGTTTGAACCCGTCGGTTCATTCCTTCACTTTTACACCTGATGTTTCTGCAGACACAGAGGTCTCCTGTCAGTTCAACGAGACGTGTATCCTGCCCTGCAGTTTCAGATTTGCTGATGAAGTTCTCATCCACTGGTATCAAAAGAAACCAGCAAACTTACGTGTTCACTCCTACTATTACAACAAGGACCAAGTGGGAGAGCAGGACCAGAGGTTCAGAGGAAGAACATCATTGTTTAAGGACCAGATCTCCAGAGGAAACGCCTCACTGCTGCTGAGAGGAGTGACGGTCCAGGACCAGGGCAGATATCTGTGTTACACCAGCACCGTCGCTGGAAATGAGGAGAGCTTCATCAACCTGAATGTGAACGGTACGTGGAGAATAAAGACCTCAGCGAAAGAGAGAAAATATGTTTGTGTTTAATACATTTTATTATTTTTCAAAACTTTAAACAAGCAGCATTAACTTAACAAATCAACTTTGAACCAGTCTGTATTGCACGACTCAGACCTAAAGTGAAACTTAAACTTGCAGTCCATTGCTGATATGTCTGTGACGCCTGTATGAGAGAAGGTCCAGATCTGACCGGACCTTGTTGTTTACAGGCCAAAGTAAGGAGGCGTTTAGGGGCATTAACAACTTTTACATCTAAATATTTCTCTTTCAGCTCTAGTCAAAAAGGTCAACATTGAGCAGAGAGAAAACCAAATCATCTGCAGCTCAGAGGGGATTTATCCTAAACCTGGACTCACCTGGACCACCAGTCCTCCATCCAGCAGAAACCTGCAGGAACCACCAACAGTCCAGCAGACTGAACAGCAGCTTTACAGCATCAACAGCTCTCTGGTTCTTTCAGATAATGATACGGACCTGGACTACATCTGCACCGTCAGCACTGAAGCAAACAAGAGGAGATCCACTCTGATGAAACCAGGTGATGGTGGAGTTCAAGTATTTATGTGATGGCTCTCACCGCCGCAGAAAGCTGCATGACCTTGTTGTCTACAACACTGGTTCTCTACAATTTACTAGTAAAGTTACTTAGTAAAGACTCAAAAAATACGCTGGTTTACCTTCACCTGAGGAAACAATCCTCGACCCACTAAAACCACGTCCTCGACCCAGTAACTGAGAATCATGGATAAACAAAATATTTTGTCCTTTATTGCTGATTGTTTTTTCTTTTCTTTTTGAGAGTGATTCAATTTTCATCATTCCTTTTGATATTCATTTCAATTCCAGCTGTTATAAATATTTTAGACACTGAAGCAACAATCTCCTGCTGGACCTCCAAGACTCCTCTAACGTATCTCACCTGGAGATTCAACCACAGTCAGATCATCCTGACACAGAGCAGAACTGAAGACACCTACAAACCTTCAGAGAGGTGGAAGCAGCACGTGGCGAACGTGTCAGAGACAGGAAGTCTCACACTGAAGGATTTATCTTCAGACCAGACAGGAACTTACACGTGTGAACTCAGTAACGACAAGGAAACTTACGTTAAAGACACCTTTCTTCACATAACTGAAGGTAAGAGAATCAGAGTCTGCAATCAAAAAATATATTTCATTTTAAAGGTGCAGTCAAAAATTAAGTCAGTTATTTTTTTTTTTCAGATGCAAACAATGAAGGAGTTTTTCTAGGAGTACTGGTGGGTCTGGTGATTGTGGTGGCTGGAGTTGGAGGCATCATAGTTTCCAAAAAAGAAGTGAAAAAAGGTAAAAGTTGATTCATTATACATTAACAAATTCATGTCAAGGTTTATCTTCAGATAAACTGTGATTTATTTTTCTTTGATTTATTTTTTTTATATGTACAATGCAAAATGTAAACAGTAACTTTTGGTGAATTATTAAGGATTGAATCCCCAAATAATATTTTATGAAATTTGCATTGATAGTTTAACAACTCTAATTAGCTGATAATGTCACAATGAATCCTGATCTGTTCTTTGTTTCAGCAGGCGTCTACCAGGCAACTCAAATGGTAAATATGTCTTTTACTTGAATTTGATGCATCTTAACTGTATTTACAGTAGTTAATACAAGTGAGTCAAAGATGTAAACACACTTTAACTCTGCATGAAATAAGTTTAAACAGAAAGCATTTTCTGTAAATCATCATGTTTAAGATTTCTGCAATTAATTATTTTTCATTTCTTTCACAGATGAATCTGATATGAATTCTTTAAATAAAGATCCTGAGAAAATGATAAAACTTAAAATTAACTTTTGAGACTCTGACAGAACAAGATCATCAGCTCTGTGTGTTGGAGCCATTAAGAAAACTTTATCTACACTGAGAAATGAAGGATTGATGCAGGTTCATCACTAAACCAACTCATGAAGAACAAGTCTTTTACCTCATAGACCTGGAAAAAAGAGTAACGAAGAAAAACAGAACTGTTTTATTAAAAAGAATATGTACCACTACTTCTCTTTTGTAAAAATAACTGAATTAAGTTTAAATAATAACCATAATCATGAGAATAAGCAGTTTTCTGCTTGAGACGCTCTAATGAACAGAGATCCCACATCAGCCGCAAGGAATAACTCAAGAGAAAACAGAGTTCAATGGATGGACTGAACTTTGATTCTGCTCCGCTGTATTCCCTCTCAACCTGTTCATTTTTTAAAATTAAGTAACTCTTCTGATGTGTTCTTGTAGCTCGTTGTCTGCTACAACAGAAGATGTCACATACGTCACTTATCACGTCCCTTTCTGGTATTTCACCGCGCTCATGTGATGATCTGAGTCTGATACCATTATATGTCTTAGAGGAGTGGAGCAGCACTAGTCCTCATGTCAGATCACACATGAAGTTTAAAATGCAGTAAAACATGATGTTAACTGTTTGAATATGTTTTATTGAACTGCTACTCATGATAAAAATGCTTTCATGTAAATCTCTGAATTACTTAAACTCTTGATCAGGGTGAAATGGTTTTGAAATGATCATTTTTATTTATTATAATGTTCTGTATGTGACTTTTTTGTATAGTAAGCTTTTTTATAAAGATATTGATGAAATAAAAAGATATAAAGTGAAAAAAGCACATTTGATGGTGAAACTTTGATGTTAAGCTACATGAAAACAAGCATCTGTCTGACTATGCAACATTACAATCCAACTGTTAGGCAGCCAAAACTGATTTGTTTTACCACCCATCTCTTCAGGTGAGTTCTGACGTCATGATTAAGTGCGGAAGATACAGAAAGACTATGAACGCATTTGCCCTTTTAAGATTTGATTAATGCAATTCCTGGTTAAAAATATGTCCTAAAAGTTACTTTGAAAAGCCTCCAGATGATCCAAAATGTTGCATGAGGAGCAGAAGAAATTATATTTTACCAGGTTAATCTTCCCTTATGATGATCTAAAATTATTATCCTTATTATTATCCTTATATATAAATCCCATTTTCTGCATATTTACATTACTTTAGGGAACTAATGTAAATAGTTCCCTGATATTTAATCATTAAAATGTGATTTTATCACAAAGCAATGTTGTAGAAATGATGCAAAGGTATCACAGAGGGGTATAGCTGTGGTAATAAACCTTCAAAACACACATATTCATGTGTTTACATGCACAACATTGAGTAAAGCAGCTGCTTCCTTCTTTTGTAAGATACCAAGTCATTACCAAGAGTTACTCCAACCACCCCTGCAGCCCAGGCTCAGTTTGTTCGTCTGCCACAGAAAACCTGAGTAAAAATAAAGTGAGATTGGGAAAATCTTGAATGGCTTCATAACTGTGAAAGGATTTTTCATCTTGTTGTATTGATAGGTTGCTGCTGGACATGGCTGGGTCTGCACCGTTGCTCTGGTCTGTTTGAGGAACCGCTGACAGAACCAGAAGTGAACAGGGAAACCAGAAGTGAACAGGGAAACCTTCGTGGCGTCTCGCAGCAGCATCATGACTGCATCGCTGGCAGGCTGCTCCAGCAACAATCAAACATAAAACCAGACAGCTGGAATATTATTCATCCTTTACCTCATAAGCATGGAAAAACAATAAGCAAAGAAGAAGTTAAATCAATTTTTCACTTCACAGTATGAAGGATTATAACAATATCCATGATAAACACACACAAAAAAACCCAGTAAATGATCAGTGTTCTTGGCTCTGAGACATTTGGGGTGTTTTTATCTGAAGATTGTGATTAACAGATCCTGGATCAGCTGAAATGAACTTCACTGATGAAACAAAAAGACCTGAATTTATTTTTTTTTAAGACGTCAGAGATGGCAAATGTGTATGCTATTTTTGTAATCCCAGACTACTAAAACAAAAGTGTTAGATTCAGGAGTTTAACTTTCATCAACACAGTAAGTATTTACACCACATAAAAAAATGTATTGGATGTCAACTGTGTCTAGAAGGACGCACATCTGCCTGACACCTTTAAATCACCTCATCTGACAGCAGTTTGTTTATTTCCATGACTGCAGCTGTTGAAAGTCACCTTTACTGATTAATGAAGAAGAGATATCAGAGTCACCCCCCAGTGGTCTTTCAAGGAAGTGCAGGTTGTTTCTGCTTCCTCGCTGGTGTCTCATTCATCCTGACTTGTTATTTCTCGACAGCATCAGTGGAAGTTTTCTTAGCATAAGATAACATCTTCAAGAAGCAAACTTTTGTTTGACTAAATATTCCTTGAGGTTGTATTTCTTTGTAACAAACAACACATCTGAATGGAGTATTGAGATGTTAAAGTCTGATTATTATAATTTTGTGCAGCTATGATGACCAAACATATAATTAAACAACATTAGACTGGAACACGGTTCACTGGTTGTTGTTGCAGTTTCTTCCACTGCTCTTTCAGAGACGTTGAGTGTTGTTATAGATATAGCTACACTGCTGCTTCTCTGTCCTAACATGAACTTGGAGTAAAATACAACTGGGGAGGAGCCAGACTGGTTCCTGGGAGGATCCTTACCTGCAGTCAAGAGGCTTCTCATGGACAAGGAAAATCACTTAGTCCAGGTTAGTAGGTTTTTTAAACTTAAAATTAACTCGAACATACATGACATCAAATTTTATCTTTGAAAAATATGTTTTTTAACCATATATCCCTTTCCCCTCTTACTTTTTTTCCTTTAAGTTTTCAGGTTTTAATGAACTCTTTAATCATTAATTGATTTGCAGGAGTGAAAGAAGATCATCCATTACTTCAAGACTGACACATAAAAGTTTACCACTGAGGACATGATCCTCAAAACTGTTAGAGACCATGAACACTTAGAAATGAAGGATGAACAATTTGTGCACTCCGCTGTAAAATTGTTTGACTGATGAAGTATTGGTGTATATTGTTGTGTTTCTAGACTTTGGGGCAGGGCAAAAACAATTTGACCTTACTAAAGTTTATTCTGTCTTTGGCTTAAAATTAAACTTCTATGGTTCTTTAATTCCAGACGAAAATTGTTTAGGATGTTTGTTATATATCAGACCGTGAGGCAGCGTGAGGTAAACTGAATAAAGTTTTAATGACGTCCGTCATGTACCTGTAAACCATCATGCTATCAGTGTTACAGCATCACCTACTGGTGACTTCCAGTACAGCACACATACATGACATCTCCCTTTTTTAGATTTTGTTTTCCTTTGTAATATCGAAACTAAGTTTCATAACAAAAATGTATTAACAAACTTAACTGTTTTTCTCTCTGTACTCTGTACTCCAGCTATTAACTCAGTTTCTACTAATATCACAATTATAAACTACAACACAGTTTTCTATAAACTTGCAACTAATTAGTAGGTCAATTCAACAGGACATCAGAAACATTTTGGAACAGATTTTTTATTTTTTTTTTAACATGTGTCCTTATTCTTTGAATCTTAGCGGGACTCTTATTGGCCTCCCATAACGTGTGGTTTTCAGTCTCATTTGTTTTGTTCAACATGGGTGTGACAACAGGTGGTGGTGACTTTGCTGCAGGTAAATGTTTCTCAAGTAAGAGTCTCTCCTGGACATCCTCACTGTGTTCAGTTTCTCTTACGGCAGATTGTTCATTTTCCATCAGCTGTGGATCAGGTAAATTGTCATCAGTCTCTGTTGGTTGTGTTAAGGTCCAGTTTTCCTTTGTTTTCAGAATGTTCCTTCTGTAGATTTGGTCCTTGTCTGTCTGAACAATATAGGACGGCTTATCATGTATTCAGAATAACAGCAGGTTGCCACGTGTTCTGCTGTCTGATTCTCACTCTTTCTCCTTCTTTCACTTCTGATAGGTTCCTCATGCAACGATCAAAGTAGCTTTTTCTGCTTGTTTTGTCTACCGGTATTTATCAAACTGTTTCTTACTTGTTTGAAGACTTGGGGCTGCAGCAAGCTATTTGACACCGAAAGCTTTGTTTTTAATCTTCTACCCATCAGAAGCTGTGCAGGAGAATAACTTACTCCACTCAGTGGTGTGTTCCTGTACTCTAAATAGCAATGTATGGGTCCGTGTGACTGTCCTGTGCTTTTTTTAGCAGACGTTTCACTGTTTGAATGGCTCTTTCGGCTTGGCCATTTGATTGCGGAAACTCTGGGCTTGAGGTGGTATGTGTGAACTCCCAGCTTTTTGCAAACTCCTGCATTTCTCCACTGACTAGTTGCCTTCCATTATCAGAGAAGAGTTCATCAGGCCCACCATGTGGGGTAAATATAAAGTATTATTCAGTTTGATTGTGATCATGTCTTATTAATTATGCTATTACGGCAATGATCTGCACATCAAGAAATAATGACCACAAACGGGACCAGCTCAGGGGATGTAAGCAGGATTAAGGTCAGACCAACGTGTAAACCTGCGGGCTATTTCAGAGGAAGTTGAGGAAATCCAGGTACATAAAGTTAATAAACATGACGCAGACAAGTGAAGGGCTTTAATGTGGAGCATAAAACATAGGAATTCCCTCATCTATACCTCTGGAGCGACACTGAGAGGAAGATTATTCTGAAATGATTTGACATAATTACGCTAAAATGTTGGCTCAGTTTTGGCTCCATAACAATTGGATTTGAATGTCTAATAGTCAGGCAGATGCTTGTTTTCATGTAGATTAAACAAGTTAAAATTAAAGTTTCACCATACCAGTAATCACTCTAAATGTATCCCATGTTTTCAAAATCAAGCGTTTAAAAAAAATGTTTTTCTTTATCAACATTTATTTTTTTTAAAAAGGCTAATTGTACAAAAAAGTCACATACAGTACAAAACATAATCAATAAAAAATACCATTTTCAAAAATAATTTCACCCTGATCAAGAGTTTAAAGCAATTCAGAGATTTACATGAAAGCATTTTTATCATGATTAGCAGTTTAATAAAACATATTCAAATAGTTAACATCGTGTTTTACTCAGGGCCGGATTTAGCGAGGCCCACTAAGGTGGGCAGACTGAAATGTAGGGTGGGCAATGAAGAAAAAATTTTGAGGGGTCAAACCCCTGAAATGCATTGAAAACTATGCTATCATCATATCAGTTCATCTATCTTCTCCACAGTATGCTAACCCAATTGCTCTTCCTGACACTACCCTCTGCATTTACTCGGGCTTGGGACCGGTGTTCTGCCAATCCTTGCTACCTGCCGAGAAATGCTACTTTGTGGTTCTGTGCATGCGCACAGTCAATTTTCAAAGTTTGATTGCCCCGCCAATAATTTCTTGCACGATGTAAAATGGATAATATGGGATGTTGAGTATTTGATCCTTCAAAATACACTACCCATGACATGATTTGCATTACACATTGTGAATACGATAAAGAGAAGAAAAAAAACCCAATTCTATTGCTTTATTTGCTATTCATTCAGTCATTCACCTTTATTTAACCAGGCAGGTCATTAAGAACATTTTTATTTACAATGACGACCTGGCAAGAGACAAGGACCATTTGGGGGAAAAGGACGTGGTTTAGGGAGTAAAACACAGTAAAATTGTAGCTCTACAAAGGTAGAACACCATTAGGTAGCATTTTTTTGGCAAAGCAGCAAAAAATGGCAGAACACCGGTGTTGTGCCAAGGTGTTGTGCCAAAAAGTGATTACCTGCCAGAATCTGATTTCTTCTGATTTCTGGCCGCGGGAGCGCGCACAGCAGCCCGTTGAACGATGAAAACGTCAGATTTTCAGATCATGAAGCTCAAGAATGAGACCAAGTCATATTGAGGCAGAAACAACTTTTCATTAACTGTATTTTGCCTTCAATCAATTTTTGGCAGGTGAAAATGCCTATTTTGTGTTGAAATGGTCCTTTAAAGAAGTTAAAAGCAATCCTGTGAGCTCTAGTTGAGTCTAGTCCGAGGCCGGTTCTAGGGGGGGGCAGGGGTGGGCTGTGCCCACCCAAACGTGCGTCCTGCCCACCCAATCAAAGTTATGGGGATCATTTATTTTGTTATAATTTTGTTTTTTTATATAAAAAAAATATCACAAAATATCTGTACCGTTTCTGATTGGGTGGGCACTGCACATCATTTTTAGACACAACAATGAACGTATACCGCAAAAGTTGTGTCTCGGAGACGTGAGACGTGTTCAGAACAGCAGGCACACTGAAGGCTGATTTATGGTTCCGCGTTACACCAACGCAGAGGCCCCGGCGTAGGGTACGCGGCGACGCGCACCGTTCGTTGCGCGTCACTGCGTAACCTACGCCGTAAGGCTGATTTACGGTTCCGCCTCACACCGCGTCGCCGCATACCCCGAGACGCCTCTCTCCATCCCGGCGAGGGCGGAGAGCGCCGGTGCGGGTGGCGGTGCTGCTGCTGCGGTGCCGAGCCAGCCTGCCGCGGGACCTTTTAAATCGACGCAGAGCCTAAAATACATAAAATAAATGCAGCCTCAACAGGGCACAAGCCAGTGTCCTGTTTGTGCCTGGCACAACAGGTGTTGTGCCAAAAAGTGATTTCCTCCCAGAATCTGATTTCTCCCCTGAAAATGGGTCTTTTTTACCTGCCAAAAATGGATTGAAGGTCAAATACAATTAATAAAAGGATGTTTCTACCTAAATATGATTTGATCTCATTCTTGAGCTTCATAATACTGCATTTTAAACTTCATGTGTGATCTGACATGAGGACTACTGCTGCTCCGCTCCTCTAAGACAGGGGTTCCCAAACTTTTTTGTGCCAAGGACCAGCAGAAGTATAAACAAAAAGCTCAGGGACCGGTTGACAATTTATGTCAATTTTAATAAACATTTTAGAAAAAAACAATGCATTTTAAAATGCAGGCTATCATCAGCGACGTTAGCTGATGTTGTGGCCTTTAAAACTTGCTTCTGCAAATCTAAGTCACGTTTTTTCCTTCCACTGGTTTGTCTTTGAGAAAAGGATGTTTTGTATTTAAGTGTCTTTGGAGCTTGGATGGCTTCATTGCTTCATTGGCGAGCGTTTCTCCACATAAAATACATAGTGGGTTTGGCGCCTCCAAATCGCCCGTTGCAACAAATCCGTATTTTATATACATAATGTCGTACTTGCGATTAAAGCTTTTGCTTTTCTTTTTGGTAGGATTTTCCACTTGTTCATCACTATTTCTTTTACTCGAACAACTAGTAAAGAAACGGCTCATGGAGGTTTGCTGAGGTCCGCTCATCTCTGCAGCTGACTCTACCTAACCTGCATACAGCACCTGTGCATGGCGCTGGTCAGTCCGGTCGGGTACCAGAACTTATTGTCCGCCAAGCCATGACAGGGCTGCCACTCAAAGAAACACATTTCGACAAGTTTTGGATGAAATTATATGACAAAAAAATGCAAAAATAGTTTTCTTAAATTTAGTATGAGGTTGCTTTAATTATGTGGCAAATGATAATAAACACGAGAAAGATGGGTACTTCAATGAAAAATAGATATTTTATTCAACTTTGCTGCTGTCATTCATGCAGGGAGACACCTAAAACATGCTGGATAGGTCTTTCCAGGACCGGAGTTGGAGACCCCTGTATTATGTTCTTATTTATTCATGTAATAATATACAGGTGGAGGTCGGAACATTTGAATATATTGCAAAACTTCATTCGTAGTAAATTCAACTTAAGGTGAAACAAATATTATTTCCCACTACATGCAAAGTGAGATATTTCAAGCCTTTGTTATAATTTTGGTGATTATGGCTCACAGTTTATGAAACCCCAAATAAAAAATCTCAAAAAATTTGAATATATTATGAAATCATTAAACAATTCAATCATCAAAATTATAACAAATAAAGGATTAACACATATTGCTTTGCCTGTAATGAGACTATGTACTGTAATGTACATGTATTACGTGGTCTGATAACCATATCCCGACGAATATTTAATTCTCTGCGCATTAATTCTGCACCTTCATCAATTGTGTCTTCATCAAAAGGACATGCCATGTTCGTGACAATGGACTTCTAATACTGACTCTGTTTTTAATGACAGACGGCAGAACTTCGCCAAAACTCGCCTCCTGACTGAATGAATGAGGAAATCAAATGTGCGTGCGGCTCTGAAAGAGGCGGAGACGCAGAGAAACTCGAGGTTCATTGATATAAACCTGGTCCAGGTTAGGTTCAGAGAGTCTGTTACTGCAGTAACTGACCGAGAGCTTTAGTTACCTCTCTTTGTGAAACAGGCTAGAGTTACCTCTCTTTCTCTGGTTTGAGTTACCTCCCTTTGTGAAACGGAAAACTCAGTTTCCCTCATTTCAGGGTTAACAGACTCAGAGTTTTCACTAAACCTGCTTTGTGAAACGGACCCCTGCTCATCATTGATCAGCATCTGCAGTATTGATCAGTGAGCGCAGTCGTCTGGTGCGGGGAGACCTTCTATTACAGTTTTTTCTGAATCCTTAAGTACATTTTTTGCAACATTGGCTATTTTTGCTAAACTCTACACACTAATGAGAAAACCTTTCACCAAATTATCAAAACGTTATAGTTCTCTTGCAAAAGCAAACACAGTTTGATTAACTCTTCACACCTTAGTAAAAATGGTGTTTTCATATCAGACAGTAAACACATGCCATCATTTACTAAGCACATAATGTGCCAACTACACACTGATGGTATGAATACAAAACACATCTGGCTTTTTTCTTTTTCTGTGCACAAGGTAGGCTAGGTCAGTTTGAGGTCATACTTTTGTCATAGTTCTGTAAACACACAGGGATCCAAACTTCAAGTATTGGTGTTTATTCACACTCGTCAAAACAAAGACACAGCACAGAACACAAAATAATACATTCACAAAAAAAAGACAATCAGCCTACATCATGCCGTCTCTCTGGGTCCGGCGTCCGGCTACAAAATCTCATCCACATGGCATGCGATGTCCTCCAGTCCAAGGCACGGGGAAAAATACCTCCTTGCATGCCGTATCCAGGCCTGACATGATGCCTGATGCCAATCAGATTTACAGTAAGAATGGAGAGTATGGGGGGAGGTTGAGTGCCATGAAGAGTGGGTGATCGGTAAACCAGTTGTGGACCAAAGCAGCCCTATGGAAACTAACATTGTCCCATATGATGACATATCAGGTCTGCTCTGGCCCTTCCTCTTCCCCCTCCTCGTCCTCCTCTTGCTCCTCCTTGTCCTCTTCCTCTAACTTCCTCTAAACCTCTTGCTTCTTCACCTCCACGCCCTCTTCCTCCAACTCCTTCACCTCCACGTCCTCTCCCTCTTGCTTCTTCACCTCCATGTCCTCTTCCTCCAATTCCTTCACCTCCACGTCCTCTTCCTCGGCCTCCTCTGATAATTACTCTTCTTGCTCCTTCCATTGTACTCCACACAGACAGCTTACCTGTGGCTTATTTATAGTGCTTAGGCTGATTGCAAAGTGAACTAATTCTCTAAAATTGTTTTCACATGTGAAAGTGTGCCAGACAGTTGGCAAAATAGTGTAAATAATAGCCATACATGTGTATAATTTTGCTAGGAGTGTTTTGGAAATTTGGCAATTGAGTGTAAGCAGTGAATTGTGCCTACAGTTTTGCAAAGTGTGTGTTACAAAATTACAAACTGAGTGCAAAGCAGTATTTGTGCTTTTAGTTTGGCTAACTCAGTGAGTGGTTTTGCCATGTGTGTTAATAGTTTTAGAAATTGTGCTACAAGAACAAAATTAGCGCCTAAGCTTTCAGAAAAAACTGTAATACATCCATGGGGGAGACGCAAAAAAGAAAAAAAAAAAAAAAAAAGCTGCGCTGACACGCGGCTCTGGGCAGAGATTGTATGAGGTGAAGTGAAGTGAGATGCCTCACTCCATTGGGAAAAAACCGTCTGGTGACAATTGCCGACAATTTTGATTATCGCTTTTTGTCGACAACGTCGTTGCAGCCCTAATTATGATCGGAACACAAGCCATTCCACGGCCCGGTAGTAACGGCTCTACGGACCGGTACCGGTCCGGGGACCGGGGGTTGGGAATCACGGCTCTAAGACATAGTTAATGGTATCAGACTCGGATCATTGCAGGAGCGCGGTGAAATACCAGAAAGGGACGTGATGAGTGACGTAGTGACATCTTCAGTTGTAGCAGACAACCACCTACAAAAACAGATCAGAAGAGTTACTTCAATTTAGTGATTAATTGCAGCTGATGTGGGATCTTGTCATTAGAGCGTCTCAGAGCAAAAAACTGTGTATTCTCTTATCTTTTACAAAAAACTAGTTGTGGCACATATTATTTTTATGAAAACAGCTCAGTTTTTTTTGTTACTCTTTTTTCCAGGTCTATGAGGTAAAAGAGGAAACAAATTCTATTCTATGCATAATTATGTTTACATCTTTGACTCACTTGTATTAACTACTGCAAATACAGTTAAGAGTTTAAACCAGTTGATTATTGTTAGATGCATTTAGTAAAAGACATTTACCGTTGGACTTGTCTGCAACGGTAGAGTTGTCTGCATGAGATCTGCTGAAACAAAGAACGGATCAGGATTCATTGTGACATTATCATCTAATTAGAAAGTTGTTAAACTATCAATGTAAATTTTATAAAATATTATTTGAGGATTAAATTCTTAATAATTCACCAAAAGTTACTGTTCAGATTTTGCTTAGTACAAACATCATCTTTTTTTTAAATAAAAAATTACAATGATGTTCTCTGGTAATCACCGTTCATAACTGAAGGTAAACCTTGATATGAATTTGTTAATGTATAATAAATCAGCTTTTACCGTTTTTTACTTCTTTTTTTGTAAAATTTGTAGCCTACAGCCACCACAATCACCAGAACCACCAGACCCACCAGCACTCCTACAATAACTCCTGCATTGATTGCAGCTGAAAAAGAGAAAAAAATTAAGCTGACTTAATTTTTAACTGCACCTTTAAAATTAAATATATTTTTTGATTGCAGACCCTGAATCTCTTACCTTCAGTTATGTGAAGAAAGGTGTCTTTAACGTAAGTTTCCTCGTCGTTACTGAGTTCACACGTGTAAGTTCCTGTCTGGTCAGAAGATAAACCCTTCAGCATGAGACTTCCTGTCTCTGACACGTTCTCCACGTGCTGCTTCCACCTCTCTGAAGGTTTGTAGGTATCTTCAGTTCTGCTCTGTGTCAGGATGATCTGACTGTGGTTGAATCTCCAGGTGAGATACATCAGAGGAGTCTTGGAGGTCCAGCAGGAGATTGTTGCTTCAGAGTCTGAACTATTTATAACAGCTGAAATACAATGAATATTAAAAAGAATGATGAAAATCAAATCACTCTCAAAAAGAAAAGAAAACAACGACTAGCAATAAAGGACAGATTTTGTCCATCCATGATTCTCAGCTTGTGGGTTGAGGACTGTTTTTAGTGGGTCCGAGACCGTTTCCTCATGTATTTAGTAGGAAAACACCAACTGAGTCTGTAGTAGTGTTTGTGCTAAAATGTTTTGATTTTGATGTCGGCTTTAGGGTTGATTAAGTAACTTTACTAGTAAATTGTTGAGAACCAGTGTTGTAGACAACAAGGTCATGCAGCTGTCTGTGGCGGTGAGAGCCACCACATAAATACTTGAACTCCACCATCACCTGGTTTCATCAGAGTGGATCTCCTCTTGTTTGCTGCAGTGCTGACGGTGCAGATGTAGTCCAGGTCCGTATCATTATCTGAAAGAACCAGAGAGCTGTTGATGTTGTAAAGCTGCTCTTCAGTCTGCTGGACTGTTGTTTCCTTCTGCAGGTTCCTGCTGGATGGAGGACTGGTGTTCCAGGTGAGTTCTGGTTCAGGATAAATCCCCTCTGAGCTGCAGATGATCTGGTTTTCTCTCTGCTCAACGTTGACCTGCTGGACTGGAGCTGTAACAAAGAAGATACATTCTTAGGAAATATTTGTTTGCAGTGAGCATTGAAGTACCCTTTGAGTGTGTCCCCAGCAGGGGGACACACTCCACCACCCTCTCAAATACCCTCTGAGATTGGTGCATGAGCACAAACAGCAGTTAAATCCTGTTCCTCCCCCCAAAGGTGGAGGGACAGTCCAGTCCCTCTCTGGTTCCAGAGCCTGGGCCGGGTTTTAGGATGAGCCCAACTATATCTTGCTAGAACTTTTCAACCTCATACACCAGCTCCTATCGCTGGCTGAGGTTACCAAGATGTTTAAAAAGTTCCTTTGTGACACACACTGTAATGTTTCATTATTGTTTCTCTCAAAAAATGTGTTAAACTGAAGCCGATATGTTTTAAAACATTTGCTTGCTTTTTTTGTTTGCTTTTTATTTGTAATTCTCTGACACCCACTCATTTGTGTAGACGCATTTAAGGAAGTTGTTAGTGCATACAATTTAATACTACAATATTTTTGTGCTTTACAGATAAGGCATTTGTTAGAATTAATCATGGTAAATTATTTAGCCCTCCAGTGAAACCCTGCAAGTTAGATGGGGTAGAAGCACGTGTGCTCCTTCTCATGTACTACTGGGGTTCCACAAGGTGGAATACTGTCACCTGTTCTATTTAATTTGTACCTGGGTGATCTGTCCAGACAGCTGCAAGAATACAGAACAGGATACATGCTGGGGGATACTACAATCAATAATTTAATTGACGCAGATGATGTAGTATTTTCTCCCTGGGGGGTTGGCTTACAACAACTGTTAAGAATCTGCTCAATTATGGTGTGAAACAACCTTTAACCCTGAAAAGAGTATAATTATGACAGTTAAAACAAATGAGTATCGAAAACATTCTTTCAGCCGCACATGGGCATTTATTAAGTTGTCGTACCATTACACTAATTATCCACATTTTTATTCCCGCACTCGAGTTTCTAAGCGTGATCTTTCCAGCCACACTCATTGTATTTCTGTGGGGGTCTCGTTCCTTGGTGCGGTACCGTTAACTTGGTGCGGTACCGTTAACTTGGCTCATCATGTTGACGATTTAGCTCTGGATCTTGAAAATGTCACAGCATTGACTGCAAGGGTGTCAACACTGCCTCAGTTGAAGAAAGGGCCCTGTGTAATGTTGCATTACAGAATATATCAAGTATTGGCTGCCCAGGGGGGCTGTTTGTCACATTATTAGGGAAACGTGTAGCACATTCGTCCCAGATGTTACTGATAATGTGACCCATGTAGTGTCCCACCTCAATAGTCTCCTCCAGGCCCAAAAAGCCAACGACTCCTCGGAAGCCTGGGGGTTTGATGTGTGGCAGTGGTTGATGTCGGGCTCCTGGTATTCTGTGATACTGAAACTGTGCTTCCCATTTTTGGTATACTCTGTATGATTTGCATTTTGTTCTGCTGTATAATTCCATGTGTACGTTCCATGATTATGAGAGCAGTTAATGCTTCTTTCCTGTTGGCTCCAGATATTTTTAATGCCCCAGCAAGTTCCTTTCCGGATATAAACTGGCACAGCTCAGAAGATGAACTGTGATGTGTTTTACAATTATTCCTTTATTTTTGTAGTTTAGTGGGTTCTGGGTTTTTTCCCATAGACAGTGTAAATAGTCAATGGTAAGTCTTTTACAGATTTCTGTCATTTCTGGAGTCTGATGTTTGGCTTACCTGTGCCAACAGAGGTAAATGGTGCTGTATTTTGTAGGCTAGCATCCTGCGGGCATTACATCAAAACTACTCAATGATGTAGAAAACTGCCCGTTTTTAAAGCCTACTGTACTCCACTCTACACGGCACATCTCTGGGGTAGTTACAGTGAAGCAAAACTGAAAAATCCTCAAGTGGCCTTTAATGATGCAGTCGGAGTTCGGTTTCAGTTACGAGTGCAAGTGACATGTTTATATCTCGTAAAGTGCCAACATTTCATACTGTGTTGAAGAATTATATTTACAGATTTTTGTGGATTTATGAGATGTAATGTCCTGTTGTTATGGACCAAAGAGTCTGAAATAAAGCTCATCTATCTATCAATCATACCATTCACATTTACGTTGATGAAGTTATGGTTATCTCCAGTGATGGTGCTGGTGTAACACAGATATCTTCCCCGGTCCCGAACCGTCACTCCTGTCAAGACCAGTGAAGCGTTTCCTCTCGTGATGTCATCGACAAACAGAGATGTTCTGCCCCTGAACCTCTGGTCCTGCTTTGCCAGTTGGTCCGCCTTGTTGTAGTAGGAGTGAACCCGGGACTCTGCTGGCGTCTGTTGAATCCATTGGATTAAGACTTCATCACCGAATGTAAAACTGCAGGGTAACACGCAGCTCTGTCCGAACTGACAGGAGACCTCAGTATCTGTCAAAACATCAGAAAATAATCCAGAAAGACATGAACATTAAACTTAAACAGAAAATGTATAATATATAGCTGTATATGTCTGTATGAAACTCATGTATATGAGAAATGAGATTATGCAATAACACAGCTTTTTAACTTTGGGGTAGAATGGCACAAAGTAATTTTTTTTTCTTTTCTTTTCAACAAAACTAAATAAATAAGCCATCCTGAATTCTTGTCTTGGGCTATTACTTACTACTACTACTACTACTACTGTCATTTAGCAGACGCTTTTATCCTAACAGCTTGTCCTAACTGCATGCGAGCGTCCGATTGTCGCGTCACACTGCGTGGCATCGGATGCGCTCTGTCCACACTGAACGCGTTATCGGCCCCACGTTCTACCACCTTCTTTTGATTGACAGCTGAGACTCGCCTTTTATTCGCCGCACCAACCGCCCGTGCGTTCCTGAAAGAAACTCCTAAAAGAACTCCTAGACAAAAAGATGGGTGAGTACTTTTCAGAGGCGGATCTAGGGGGTGGCTACTTGGGCTCAAGCCCCGAATGTTTTTCCAAAAGCCCCGGATCCATAGGTGCCGGTTTTGTGCCAAAAAGTGATTGCCTGCCAGAATCTGATTGCGGCCGCGGGAGCGCGCATAGCAGCCCGTTGAGGGATAACAGCCCATTGAGCGCGGATTAAACGGTCATAATATGCAGATACACACACCTGTACGTCCGCAATTATAGCAAAGGTATGTGTCTTAGAAAGTGTAACGTTTGTTGTTACGTAATTATCACATCTGTGCCCAAAAGAAGTGTAGTTTGTAGCGAAATCAGCCGTGACAATGACGTGATAGACATGTCTCTATGTGCTTGGTATGTCTGATGCCTTTGTTTAGCCCTGTCTTTGGAAATTCGACTATAATGAATGTGATTTATGGGTGTGTTTTCAATAAAGACTTGATCACTTTTGCAATATGTCTGCATTTTTTTTAATCTGATCTGGGCTCTACGTAGTATTTCCTCCCAGGTTTGGATGTGCTTTGTACATCTAATATTATTGTTTATGCCTACTATAAAAAAACGGACAGTTTTTACCTGCCAAAAATTGATTGAAGGCCAAATACAGTTGATGAAAAGTTGTTTCTGCAACTTTCCATCAACTGCATATGGCCTTCAATCAATTTTTGGCAAGTGAAAATGCCTATTTTTTGTTGTAATGCTCCTTTAAAAGAATTTAAAGTTGTCCTGTGAGCTCTAGTATTTATATATGAAGCTCAAGGATGAGATCAAGTCATATTTAGGCAGAAACAACTTTCCATCAACTGCATATGGCCTTCAATCACTTTTTTTGCACAACACCGGAACCGTGGGTGCTTCGGGGCCCGAGTGCCCACGGGGATGGCCGAGCAGGCGAGCCCCCATGTCAACAATCACTGATTGGCTAAAGCGGTTTTCACACAGAGGGCGCACAGCGGCAGCCGCCGCCGTCTTTCCCATTCATTGTGTATGTGCTGCCTCCGCGCAAGAGCGCAGGGTCGGCGGCGCGCAACAGGGTGCACGGCGCCGGGTTGGGCGCAGACTCGGCGCGCAGAGACGGCGCAAGTGCCCGGATCTGAAAAAACAAAAAAACTAAAAAAATCGTCTGGTCTAAATGTTCAATTGGGGCGCAAACACCGCGGCAGGTCCGTCTCGCGCAGCCCCCGGGTCTCGCCCTCAGAAGGCATGCCGATTTTTTCCAGTGGCCAGTCGCGGTACTGCAACCAAAAATCCCATGGGGCCCAGAAAGCTTTTTTCCCATAGATCGCAATAGTAAAAGAGAAGCCTCTAAAACTGTTCACAGGACACCAAGTCAGAGATTTTTTCGGCGTATGCGCTGGCTGAGCAGAATGCATTGAAATGAATGGGCGGCCATTTTCAATTTCCCATCCAGTTTTTATAATAGATCCATGCACATACGCCGAAAAAATCTCTGACTTCCGGGTTTACTTCCGCATACACTGGCCCATAGAGCATGCGCAGTTGAGTCACCTCCCATGATGCTCTGGGGCCTCCCATCATGCCCCGGGGCAATGACGCGAGTATTAATATAATATGTATTAATATAATATATTAATTCATGTATATTATTACATGTATAGTATTATATATATTATTAATGTATTAATATAATATAATTACATAATATATATTAATATAATACATCCGTGGAATGCACGGACACGGCTGTGATGTCAGCCGTGACGTCACGCCCAGAAAGAGACTTTTCTTTGACTTTTCTGGCCGTTATAAAACATTTTTGACGGATATAAAGTCCATGACTTAAAAATATAGAATACAAAGATTAGTAATTGCCGGTGATTACAGCTGGATGTGTCCTGTGAACAGTTTTAGAGGCTTCTCTTTTACTATTGCGGTCTATGGGAAAAAAGCTTTCTGGGCCACATGGGATTTTTGGTTGCAGTACCGCGGCTGGCCACTGGAAAAAATCGGCGCGCCTTCTGAGCGCCAGACCCGGGGGCTGCGTATGCGCCGCTGAGCAAAATGCATTGAAATGAATGGGCGGCCATTTTCAATTTCCCATACAGTTAATATTATAGATATTATAGATCCATGGTCTCGCGCATGGATGTATTAAAGAAAACTGGATGGGGCGTCAAAAATGGCCGCCCATTCATTTCAATGCATTCTGCTCAGCCAGCGCATCCGCTGAAAAAATCTCTGACTTCCGGGTTTACTTCCGCATACAGCGGCCCATAGAGCATGCGCAGTTGAGTCACCTCCCATGATGCTCTGGGGCCTCCCATCATGCCCCGGGGCAATGACGCGATTATTAATATAATATGTATTAATATAATATATAAATTAATGTATATTATTACATGTATAGTATTACATATATTATTAATGTATTAATATAATATAATTACATAATATATATTAATATAAACATCCGTGGAATGCACGGACACGGCTGTGACGTCAGCCGTGACGTCACGCCCAGAAAGAGACTTTTCTTTTACTTTTCTGGCCGTTATAAAACATTTTTGACGGATATAAAGTCCATGACTTAAAAATATAGAATACAAAGATTAGTAATTGCCGGTGATTACAGCTGGAGGTGTCCTGTGAACAGTTTTAGAGGCTTCTCTTTTACTATTGCGGTCTATGGGAAAAAAGCTTTCTGGGCCGCATGGGATTTTTGGTTGCAGTACCGCGGCTGGCCACTGGAAAAAATCGGCGCCTTCTGACTGCCAGACCCGGGGGCTGGTCTCGCGCATGGATGTATTATATAACGGTCTCGCGCCGCCGAGCTCGGTGGGGAAGCGTCCGCTCTGGGCGCATGCGCAGACCGAGCCGCTGTTCTGTCGATTTCTGCTGCTTCGTCGAAAAATGCTACCACGGCACAAACCGATAGCGTCTATCTGTCGAGTTTTGCTACCTTATCAGAAAAAGTTCCTTAATGGTTTTCTACCTTATGCAGAGCTACAATTTTACTGTTTTACTCCCCAAACCACTTCCTTTGCCCCCAAGTGGTCCTTGTCTCTTGCCAGGCCGTTATTGTAAATAGAAATGTGTTATTAATGACCTGCCTGGTTAAATAAACGAGAATGACTGAATGAATATCAAATAAAGCGATAGAATTGTTTTATTTTTCCTCTTAATCGTATAATGTTCACAAAAAGTAATGCAATTAATGTCATGGGTAGTGTATTTTGAAGGATCAAATACACAACATCCCATATTATCAATTTTAAATCAATATTTCAGGGGTAGCATAATTTGATAGTCCAGTAACTATCAAATAATTCTCCCGTCACTTAATGCATTCAGGCACTGGCGTCTTTGCATTAGGGGCCGGTGGGGCACGGCCCCACCAGAGTGCGCTGCTGCGCAGGGGAAGATTATGTGTCATTAAACATAAGTTCATAATAAATTTGTCTCCAATGAAATGTCCGCAGTTTTCATTTGATGCAACTTAATTTCATCTGCTGACACTTTTTGTAGTGTAACTGTGTGTAAATAGTTCGCCCTGCCTGATCCAGCCCCTCTGTTTCCGCTCGGTGGGGCACGGCGGAGATGTCCCCTCTGCCTGTAATGTTGTGAACTGGTGAACTGCTGCGCGCGTCTGCGCGTGTACAGCGCACACATTAGCTTCGACAGTGGGGCCGCGAGCTCAGGGCCCCAGAGCGCCTCTCATTGGCTGCTCTGAACCATGCTCTGAACTGAAGCAGACATGTTGAATCGGCGTCGGCCGGCGCTCAAACAGCTCACTCTGTGATTGGCTGTTCCCAGAATTTCCCAGAATGCTTTTCGCCGTCATTTGCGGACTGAATAAAAAAAAACGATTTCTAGCGAGAAATAAATATTTTACTTTCATAATATTCACTCAGTGAATGTACATAATCACTCGCTTTTCTTTTTCAAACCGCGCCAGAATAAAGGCTGATTTATGGTTCTGCGTTACACCAACGCAGAGCCTGCGGCGCAGGTTACGCAGCGACGCGCGCCGTACGCCGGCTACGTACTTTGATTGATAGGTGACGTTTCATTGTTTCAAAATGAATGAAGTTGACTATTTGGTGCGTGTGCGATTTAGCACTTTATCAATTGAGCAGAAGTTGGAAATAAAACGTTTGGGACCACATCGACCGGATGATTTAACCATTTGTCAAGCCGGAAAAGACAAAACGAGGACATTTAATAAGGAATGGTTCAAAAGGAAACTCTGGTTAACCGGGAGCTCGTCAACGGTGAGTCTAACAGATTTTTATAGTGGAACTGACCATGTACTTATATTCTTTGAATTATAGTGGACTTTGTGTAATGCGCAACTGGCGATGTGGGTGTGGGTGTGGGTGTGGGTGTGGGGGGGACACAACCTCACGTGGGCTCCCCGACGCTGATGGAGCTGTTTACCTGTCTGTGGTGCTGAAATGGCTGTTTGGCTGTGGTATACTCTGTGTGGTGGCTTTGTATATTAATTGCTGTGTATTGTATGTGCGCCGTACACGCCATGCTCGTGCACGGTCGTGCTTGTGCATTGTGTTTTTATTGTTGTCACGTTGCTGTTTCGATCTTGAGTATTTGATATGAGCTCTTGAACAATGCCCATTTGGTAGCGCTATTGATATGATAATATGTCGTTAGATTGGCACTGTTTGTGTGATGATGGCATTATTCAGCTGCAATTTTGTGGTCAAAGGTGCTGTGGTCCCTTCTCTCACTTGATACTGATTGCATAAGATTTTCCAGCATGGCCCCACCAAAATTTACAGACCAAAATCGCCACTCAGGTATACTAATCACCTCACTACCACTGCAGGATGAATCTCAGCATTCTTATACCTCAATTCAGCCATTTTAAATCAATATTTCAGGGGTAGCATAATTTTATAGTCCAGTAACATCCTATAAAAAATAATGCTCCCGTCACTTAATGCATTCAGGGCACGAGAAGCATCTAAAATGATCTCTGCTGGCCTGATACTGCGCCGCAAAATATCTAAAATTATCTAAATATCTTAAAACATTTGCTTGTGCCCAAATTGAACATTTTTTAATTTCACCGTGCTGCGCTGTGATGACATCTCGGCAGTGTCCGATAGGAGAGAAGGTGGTGGAGGGAGAAAAAAACTTGCAGGTTGTAGATCAGAGACGATCAAGATTGAAGAAAAAAATCATTTTGGCTGTGAGTCTGTGTGAGGAGCTGTGGGATACAAGACTGCAGGCCTATCGTGACCTCTATAAAAAGGGACAAAAGTGGAGAGAAATCTCCCAAAATTTACTGCGGTCACGCCATCTACGCTTCGGAGAGGCGCAGTCGCGCTATCTGCGCTTGGAAATCGATTGCGCGTCTACAGCGCGTTGTACGGTAAAGCGTGTGGACGGCTTCAAAACGGCTATTATTATTATTTTCATGTCTTGAAATAGATACATATGCCATTCCTTTTTGTAGTTTTACTAAAATCTAACAAAATGATAAAAAAAAACAAAAAATTCAGAATCCCCTTCATTTCTATATAGGCAGATTTAAAATATTAATAAAAAAATCAAATCAAATAATAGTCAGCACACTGTAAGATATTCTTCAGCATGTCTTCAAGTACCTCTGACATAATTTTCAAGTTCTTTTACCGTAGAATTTTATAATAATTACATGCTAAAATCATACCCAATACACAGGAATATAGGCAGATTTCAAAAATTAATAAAAAAATCAAATCAAATTATAGTCAGCACACTGTAAGATATTCTTGTTCAGCATGTCCTCAAGTACCTCTGACATCATTTTCAAGTTCTTTTACTGCAGCAGTTTCTAATAATTACATGCTAAAATCATACCCAATACAAATATAGGCAGATTAAAAAAATTAATTAAAAAAATCAAATCAAATTTTAGTCAGCACACCTTTACCGTACAACGCGCTGTAGACGCGCAATCGATTTCCAAGCGCAGATAGCGCGACTGCGCCTCTCCGAAGCGTAGATGGCGTGACCGGCGACCGCAGTCAAAATTTGGACATGGCATGTCCAAATTTTGAGAGTCCGACATGCCAGGTGTATTTAAAAGTGGTAGAAAACTTTTGGTAGTAGAAAGCTATTGCAAACCGAGCTGTAGGCTACTGTACGTCCAAAGGAGTGGGAAAACGGCGCCCCCCCCCCCCCCCCCCTCTGCTACGGTGGAAGGCTGGAAGCACCAGGCATCTTTCACTGTCGACAGGGAGTGTAGCTCGGGATGAAGTAGTGAAGGTAGGCAGAAACTGTTTGGGTCATTGTTTGATAAGCTAAAAGCAAAAGCCCGTCTCCCATCCACACAGCAACTGTTCAAATGCCGTTGGAAGCTGTTACAATATCATTTAAGTCAACTAAATATTCTTTCTGCTGTGAAAAACCAGCAGTGACGGGGGTCATGCTGTGTCACAATGTCTGTGCATGTGATTAATATTTAGACCAGTGTAAATGCTGAGAGACGGTAAAGGCTTCACTCACCTGCTCTGCTGAGAGTCCACGCAGCATTCAGGACCACCAAAACCAACGTAAACCTGACCATGATCTCCCTGATCTGACTGCCACTCTGGCACCGCTGCTGCTACTCTGGCGATGGTTGATGTTGTGTGTGTGTGTGTGTGTGTGTGTGTGTGTGTGTGTGTGTTGGTGAAAGAGAGACACTGCAGGGCAACGGTCAAAGAGGCATCTATGCTCATTAACTATTTCAATGTCCAATCTGCACACACACACACACACACACACACACACACACACACACACACACACAGACATTTTGACACAGCATGACCCTCGTCACTTCTGGTTTTTCACAGCAGAAAGACCAGGAAACTAAATGAATAATAGTTAGTTGACTTAAATCATGTTAGAGTTTACAAGGACATTTGAGATAAAATGTTCAATTTATTCAAGTGAGTGTGTGTTACTCAGATATAGAGGTATAATAGAGGTATAATACTTCATGTTTGAGTCCAGCTTTGTTGTTTATTCTGTTAGAAAGTATCATGGCTCACTTTTAAAGGAGGCTTTAAAAGACTAAAACTGACTACAGTACATATCAAAACCTTTGTTCAGGTGATTAAAAGGTATCATATGAATGTTGTAAAACCTGCTGATTAAAATCTCAGCAATGCTTTCAGTTTCCTGAAAGACACAAAGCTGCAAAGATAAAATATATCTGAGTCTGTCCAAGTCCCGTAGTGAGTGGGAGAGAGGTACCAAAACACTTTGATACTTTAAATGTCGTCTTAATTCATTCCTAATGAATAACCTGCATTTTACTGTATTACATTTTTTTGTCTTCCATCCATCCATCCATTTTCACCCATCCCAGTTTGGGCCACAAGGGCTGTGGTCTAAACGGAGAGGTCCAAGGTGTTTCCAGCCCAGTTGAGAATTAAAACCTCCCCAGACTGTCCCAGTCGGCCTCAGGGCCTCCTCGGGATGGACAGGGCTGAAACACTCCAGGATAAAAAGTAACCGGCTGCCTGCACCACCCGTGCTGCATGGCCTCATGTTACAAACGGGTGAAATAAATAGATGGAACACCCCCACTTTATGTCAGTCACAGTTATCTATTTTAGTTTGGCTGACTTAGTTTATGGATACCTGTGATGCTAACTAACGTTACAGTTTGTTTGAATGTTTCCCGTCATTTCCCGACGTTCAAAACTGGTGTTCTGTTCTCATGAAAATATGATTGGCTAGTGCCGGTTGTGCCGGCTGGCAGTCAAGACCGCACCTCCAATTATACAAATATTTGATCATATTATCATATTTATAACATTTTATCTGATGTTTTACAAAAAAGCAAAAGCGAAAAATTAACAACCTGAGTGAAACCCAATATTGAGAGAATTCTGGGTTTGATTTGAAAGTTGATCTGTGACGTGTGAATGACATGTAGAAACTTTTCACCCCCCGACTTCCCAGTCTTACCGCTTGTGATTATATCAAGCTGTCTATGGACACTATAATAATATTGCTTCCGATTTTAAAGTAGTCAGTATGTTTTATAAAGCGTAATAATATTCTATGTAAAGAAAGAAAAGTTTGTTATTGGTACCAGGGATTTTAACTGCATCATGTCGAGCTTCGTTAACACCACGGCACACCGATCCTCAAGGTAGCTGGGCCTTTCAGGCCTTTCTCTAACTCTTCTGTTCATCTGATGTTTCTGCAGACACAGAGGTCTCCTGTCAGTTCAACGAGACGTGTATCCTGCCCTGCAGTTTCAGATTTGCTGATGAAGTCCTCATCCACTGGTATCAAAAGAAACCAGCAAACTTACGTGTTCACTCCTACTATTACAACAAGGACCAACTGGGAGAGCAGGACCAGAGGTTCAGAGGAAGAACATCTCTGTTTAAGGACCAGATCTCCAGAGGAAACTCCTCACTGCTGCTGAGAGGAGTGACGGTCCAGGACCAGGGCAGATATCTGTGTTACACCAGCACCGTCGCTGGAAATGAGGAGCACTTCATCAACCTGAACGTGAACGGTACGTGGAGAATAAAAACCTCAGCCAAAGAGAGAAGATATGCTTGTGTTTAATACATTTTATTATTTTTCAAAACTTTAAACAAGCAGCATTAGCTTAACAAATCAACTTTGACCAAGTCTGTATTGCACATCTTAGACCTAAAGTGAAACTTAAACTTGCAGTTAATTGCTGCTTTGTCTGTTACTCAGACACTGAAAACTCCTCAGAGAATAAACTCCAAGTGACCAGTTGTCTAAATAAGTCTGAACATCAAAGTAAGTGGGAATGAAACTATGACAGATTTAGTTACATATTTACCAGATGGGACGTGATATGCACGGAAAGTTAAATGACTCATTAAAACTCAGGAGCTATTAAATTCTCTGCCTCTGAGTCTTGGTACAAAGTTCTCGGATCTGTTTTGGTGAAAAGGAACAAGGTAATTACCAGCTAAACCTGACTGGATTTAAAGTTAAGTGTTAAATGTTTCATACAGTACAATAAAAACTCAAGGATCTGTGTTGACATATAGGGCCCAGACATGTGGGTCGAAGGCTTTCACTCACAGGAAGGAATTATAGGGGAGTCGTCCAAGGTCATGCAAGTAAGTAGATACTGAGAAGCAAACCTTATCTGCCCTGTGAAAAAGCTGCAGTGCAGCTGCAAACCTCCCATGAAACAAAGGTGGCTGTGGTGAAAAGGTTTGTTGAAAGAGTTCAGGAAGAGTTAGAAAAATGTAATTTTTTTTTAAAGCAGAACAAACATTTCAAATTATAATGAAAAATAGTTTTGGTTGCAGCCTGAGCAGAGATGTCTAGTCCTTCTCCCTGGCCACCTTTTCTAGCCCTTTCATGGGGAGTACTGAGGAGTTCCCAAGCTAGCTGAAAGATATATGGGCCCGGTGTTTTGGACCTGCACCGGGGTTTCCTGGTGTTGCCAGTTCTTCTCATTATGCAACAGAGTCTGCATCACTGCAGATGCCACAAGCCATAACAGTTATACAGGGACAAGGTGCAGTTCAGCCCCATTTCCACTGAGCAATGACCGGCACAGTTGGGAGGGGTTAGAATGTTCCAGCCAGTTCAGATGAGTCGGACCGTCACAGGGCGTTTGGGCGGTGCCTAGGAAAGGCCTCGCATGGCGTCATGCTAGTAACGTGACGCTACAAACAACAACAATCTGCTTGGCATTTACTCCTTTGTGTGTAATATACATGGCGCATTGAGAGAAGGTCCAGACCAGACCTTGTTGTTTACAGGCCAAAGTAAGGAGGCATTTAGGGGCATTAACAACTTTTACAACTAAATATTTCTCTTTCAGCTCCAGTCCAGCGGGTCAACATTGAGCAGAGAGAAAACCAGATCATCTGCAGCTCAGAGGGGATTTATCCTGAACCAGAACTCACCTGGACCACCGATCCTCCATCCAGCAGGAACCTGCAGAAGGAAACAACAGTCCAGCAGACTGAACAGCAGCTTTACAACATCAACAGCTCACTGGTTCTTTCAGATAATGATACAGACCTGGACTACATCTGCACCGTCAGCACTGCAGCAAACAGCAGGAGATCCACTCTGATGAAACCAGGTGATGATGGAGTTCAAGTATTTATGTGGTGGCTCTCACCGCCGCAGACAGCTGCATGACCTTGTTGTCTACAACACTGGTTCTCAACAATTTACTAGTAAAGTTACTTATTCAACCCTAAAGCCAACATCACAATCAAAATTTTTTAGCACAAACACTATTACAGACTCAGTTGGTGTTTTCCTACTAAATACATGAGGAAACGGTCTCGGACCCACTAAAACCGGTCCTCGACCCACCAGCTGAGAATCATGGACAAACAAAATATTTTGTCCTTCATTGCTGATTGTTTTTTTCTTTTATTTTTTAGAGTGATTTGATTTTCATCATTCTTTTTGATATTCATTTCAATTTCAGCTGTTATAAATAGTTCAGACTCTGAAGCAACGATCTCCTGCTGGACCTCCGAGACTGCTCTGATGAATCTCATCTGGATTCAACCACAGTCAGATCATCCTGACTCAGAACAGAACTGAAGACACCTACAAACCTTCAGAGAGGTGGAAGCAGCACGTGATGTCCGTGTCAGAGACAGGAAGTCTCATGCTGAAGGATTTATCTTCAGACCAGACAGGAACTTACACATGTGAACTCGGTGATGGCGAGGAAACTTACAGAAAACACACCTTTCTTCACATAACAGGTTAGAAAGTCTGCACGTTTAGTCACAAAGTAAATCTCTTGAATCACAAGTACAAATCACTGACATTAAAATGATGTAATAATTTGTGCGTTTAATTCTTCTTTTTCCTTCAGTTGCAGACCGTCATACTGTTGGATTGGTGGTTGGAGTTATTGTAGTAGTTTTAGCTGCTGGAGTCGTAGTCTACGTACTTCACAAGAAGAATATCTGCTAAACGGTAAAAATTACTTCTATTTTACATTTTGTACAAGATGAATTAAGATCGTGGGTGATTATTACAGATCTACAACACTGCTAGTCAATCATATGATCATTCCTAAAACAATTGTTTTAAATTGTTATTATTGAGTGAAAATGTACGGTAATTACTCAAATCAAACAATTCATGACATAGTGTAATTTACTTTACCACTTTAGTAAATATCAGTTCGATTAACTCTAACTTAGTCCAGGTTAGTAGGTTTTTTAAACTTAAAATTAACTCGAACATACATAACATCAAATTTTATCTTTGCAAAATATATGTTTTAAGCATATATCCCTTTCCCCTCTTACTTCTTTTCCTTTAAGTTTTCAGGTTTTAATGAACTCTTTAATCATTCATTGATTTCTTTTGCAGGTGTGAAAGAAGAAGATCATCCATTGCTTCAAGACTGACACATAAAAGTTTGCCACTGAGGATATGATCCTCAAAACTGTTAGAGCCATTTAGAAAAACAATAAGGAAAAACCATGAACACTTAGAAATGAAGGATGAACAATGTGTGCACTCCGCTGTAAAATTGTTTGACTGATGAAGTATTGGTGTATATTGTTGTGTTTCTAGACTTTGGGGCAGGGTAAAAACAATTTTACCTTACTAAAGTTTATTCTGTCTTTGGCTTAAAATTAGACTTCTATGGTTCTTTAATTTCAGACGAAAATTGTTTAGGATGTTTGTTATATTATATATCAGACCGTGAGGCAGCGTGAGGTAAACTGAATAAAGTTTTATTGACGTCCGTCATGTACCTGTAAACCATCATGCTATCAGTGTTACAGCATCACCTACTGGTGACTTCCAGTACAGCACACATACATGACAACTCCCTTTTTTAGATGTTTTTCCTTTTGTAATATACAAACTAAGTTTCATAACAAAAATGTGTTAACAAACTTAACTGTTTTTCTCTCTGTACTCTGTACTCCAGCTATTAACTCAGTTTCTACTAATATCACAATTATAAACTACAACACAGTTGTCTATAAACTTGCAACTAATTAGTAGGTCAGTTCAACAGGACATCAGAAACATTTTGGAACAGATGTTTTTTTTTTTAACATGTGTCCTTATTCTTTGAATCTTAGCAGAACTCTTATTGGTCTCCCATAACGTGTGGTTTTCAGTCTCATTTGTTTTGTTCAACATGGGTGTGACAACAGGTGGTGGTGACTTTGCTGCAGGTAAATGTTTCTCAAGTAGGAGTCTCTCCTGGACATCCTCTCTGTGTTCAGTTTCTCTTCCTGCAGATTGTTCATTTTCCATCAGCTGCGATGGATCAGGTAAATTGTCATCAGTCTCTGTTGGTTGTGTTAAGGTCCAGTTTTCCTTTGTTTTCAGAATGCGTCTTCTGTTCCTTCTGCAGATTTGGTCCTTGTCTCTCTGAACTATATAGGACCTTGGCTTATCATGTGTGTTCAGAATAACAGCAGGTTGTCACGTGTTCTGCTGTCTGATTCTCACCGTTTCTCCTTCTTTCACTTCTGATAGGTTCCTCATGCAATGATCAAAGTAGCTTTTCTGCTTGTTTTGTCTATTTATCAAACTGTTTCTTACTTGTTTGAAGACTTGGGGCTGCAGCAAGCTATTTGACACCGAATGCTTTGTTTTGAATCTTCTACCCATCAGAAGCTGTGCAGGAGAATAACTTACTCCACTCAGTGGTGTGTTCCTGTACTCTAAAAGAGCAATGTATGACTGTCCTGTGCTTTTTTTAGCAGACGTTTCACTGTTTGAATGGCTCTTTCGGCTTGGCTATTTGATTGCGGAAACTCTGGGCTTGAGGTGGTATGTGTGAAGTCCCAGCTTTTTGCAAACTCCTGCATTTCTCCACTGACTAGTTGCCTTCCATTATCAGAGAAGAGTTCATCAGGCACACCATGTGGGGTAAATATAAAGTATTATTCAGTTTGATTGTGATCATTCTTATTAATTATGCTATTACGGCAATGATCTGCACATCAAGAAATAATACCACAAACGGGACCAGCTCAGGTGATGTAAGCAGGATTAAGGTCAGACCAACGTGTAAACCTGCGGGCTATTTCAGAGGAAGTTGAGGAAATCCAGGTACATAAAGTTAACAAACATGACGCAGACAAGTGAAGGGCTTTAATGTGGAGCATAAAACATAGGAATTCCCTCATCTATACCTCCAGAGCGATGCTGAGAGGAAAATTATTCTAAAATGATTTGACATAATTACGCTAAAATGTTGGCTCAGTTTTGGCTCCATATTTTAATGTCTAATAGTCAGGCAGATGCTTGTTTTCATGTAGATTAAACAAGTTAAAATTAAAGTTTCACCATCAAATACCAGTAATCACTCTAAATGTATGCCATGTTTTCAAAATCAAGCGTTTAAAAAAAATGTTTTTCTTTATCAACATTTATTTAAAAAAAAAAAGGCTAACTGTACAAAAAAGTCACATACAGTACAAAACATAATAAATAAAAAATATCATTTTCAAAAATCATTTCACCCTGATCAAGAGTTTAAAGCAATTCAGAGATTTACATGAAAGCATTTTTATCATGATTAGCAGTATAATAAAACATATTCAAACAGTTAACATCGTTTTTTACTGCATTTTAAACTTCATGTGTGATCTGACATGAGGACTAGTGCTGCTCCGCTCCTCTAAGACATAGTTAATGGTATCAGACTCAGATCATCGCACAAGCGTGGTGAAATACCAGAAAGGGACGTGATAAGTGACGTATGTGACATCTTCTGTTGTAGCAGACAACCAGCTACAAAAACACATCAGAAGAGTTACTTAATTTAGTGTTCCATTGCAGCTGATGTGGGATCTTGTCATTAGAGCGTCTGAGAGCAAAAAACTGTGTATTCTCTTATCTTTTACAAAAGACAAGTTGTGGCTCAGCTCAGTTTTTTTTTGTTACTCTTTTTTCCAGGTCTATGAGGTAAAAGAGGAAACAAATTGTTCTTCATGAGTCGGTTTAGTGATAAAGTTGCATCAATCGTTCATTTCTCAGTGTAGATAAAGTTCTCTTAATGGCTCCAACAAACACAGCTGATGATCTTGTCCTGTCAGAGTCCGTCAATCCATCCATCCATCCATCCATCCATCCATCCATCCATCCATTTTCTATACCCGCTTTGTCCTTTGAAGGGTAACAGGGGTCTGCTGGAGCCTATCCCAGCTCGTATTAAGGCGAGAGGCAGGGGTTCACCCTGGACAGGTCACCAGTCCATCGCAGGGCCCTGTCAGAGTCTCAAAACTTAATTTTAGCAGCTTGTCACTGTCTAAGGATCTTTTTTTAAAGGAATCACCTCTGATCCACCTGTGGAAGAATTTAAACAGAATTAATTCCAGAAATCTTAAACATAATTATTTACAGAAAATGCTTTCATGTTTAAACTTATTTTATGCAAAATTATGTTTACATCTTTGACTCACTTGTATTAACTACTGCAAATACCGTTAAGAGTCTAAACCAGTTGATTATGCTTAGATGCACTTAGTAAAAGACATTTACCGTTGGACTTGTCTGCAACGGTAGAGTTGTCTGCATGAGATCTGCTGAAACAAAGAACAGATCAGGAGTCATTGTGACATTATCATCTAATTAGAAAGTTGTTAAACTATAAATGTAAATTTTATAAAATATTATTTGGGGATTCTTAATCATCTTAATAATTCACCAAAAGTTACTGTTTAGATTTTGCTTATATAATATTTTTTTTAAATAAAATATCACAGTGATGTTCTCTGGTAATCAGCCTTCATAACTGAAGGTAAACCTTGATATTAATTTGTTCATGTACAATAAATCAGCTTTTACCTTTTTTTACTTCTTTTTTTGTAAACTATGATGCCTCCAACTGCAGCCACCAGAACCACCAGACCCACCACCACTCCTACAATAACTCCTGCATTGATTGCAGCTGAAAAAGAGAAAAAAATTAAGTGGACTTAATTTTTAACTGCACCTTTTAAAATGAAATATATTTTTTGATTGCAGACTCTGATTCTCTTACCTTCAGTTATGTGAAGAAAGGTGTCTTTAACGTAAGTTTCCTCGTTGTTACTGAGTTCACACGTGTAAGTTCCTGTCTGGTCTGAAGATAAATCCTTCAGTGTGAGACTTCCTGTCTCTGACACGGTCGCCACGTGCTGCTTCCACCTCTCTGAAGGTTTGTAGGTGTCTTCATCGCCGCTCTGTGTCAGGATGATCTGACTGTGGTTGAATCTCCAGGTGAGATACGTCAGAGGAGTCTTGGAGGTCCAGCAAGAGATCGTTGCTTCAGAGTCTGAACTATTTATAACAGCTGGAATTGAAATGAATATCAAAAAGAATTAAAGCTGCAAGCAGCGATGAACGGGCCCTCGCACTCATGGCCACCGTCCCCCATAAGCATATCAGAAATGACACCACCCACGACTTCCTATGTCAAACCATTCAAAAGTTATAGCAGAAAATAGGGACAACCAATCAGAAGAAGGGGCGGGGCTAATTCAGTCCAATTATGGTCAAGGACTCAATACAGCGTCCGATGACACCACCCACGACTTCCTATGTCAAACCATTCAAAAGTTATGGCAGAGAAAAGTTTTCTAGGGGGCGCTGTTGAGCCGTTAGGCCACGCCCATTAATGCAAACCATGAAATATCAAATTTATCGCCGGGCCTTGCTTGCATGTAAAATTTGGTGACTTTTGGGGAACTATCAAATATGGACCAATCTGATGAAGGGGGGGGCGCGGTAACACTTTTGAAAGAGAAAAGTAATGCGCGTAGTCGCAGGATGGAGACGCACATTTTGATGTATAACACATCTGGGTTCACGTTACGGTTCGGGCCGTATTAACTGTCGAAGGAATGGCATAAATTGCTCCAAAATTACGCGATTAATTCAGAATGTTCAAAATGGCCGACTTCCTGTTCGGTTTCGGCCATGGCGCCAAGAGACTTTTCTTTAAGTTGCAACATGATACAGGAGTGTACCGATTTTCGTTCATGTACGTCAAACCTTATTGTGGGGCTTGAGGCAAAACGTTTTTTTCTGTCTGAACCAATCAGATGAAGGGTGGCCGCGCTTTTTGGCGTCTAGCGTCGCCACGGTAACGCTTTTGAAAGAGAAAAGTAATGCGTGTTGTCGCAGGATGGAGACGCACATTTTGATGTATAACACACCTGGGTGTACGTTACGGTTTGGGCTGTATTAATTGCCGAAGGAATGGCATAAATTGCGCCTAAATTACACAATTAATTCAAAATAGCAGAAAATAGCTTCATTTTTTGTTTTATTGTCCATTATATGATGAAGCCAGGAAGTTTTTGTTTCAGAAAATGCAAGATTGTAAACCTGAGTTGTTTTGGACTGAGGATGATGTTAAGTTGGAGTGGTTTTTTAGAGAGGAGGTTTTCTCTATAGCTACTTTTGTAAAGAGAGCCTGGAAACAGAGAAAGGACAAATTGTATGACAATTGAGAAAGGATCTGATCTGTAATGTATAAGTGGATATTATAATTTTGTGTTTGTGTTTTTTGTTTGTACGCAGTTGATCTTCGTTTGCTGGCGTAGGGTATCTGTGTCTTGTAAGCCCTTATAGGCTGGGCACCTTAAAGGTGTATGACACATAAATAAACAATTCATTCATTCATTCATTCATTCATTCATTCATTCATTCATTCATTCATTCATTCATTCATTCATTCATTCATTCATTCATTCATTCATTCATTCAGCAGACTTCCTGTTCGGTTTCGGCCATGGCGTCAAGAGACTTTTCTTTAAGTTGTGCCATCATACAGGCGTGTACCGATTTTCGTGCATGTACGTCAAACCGTATTGTGGGGCTTGAGGCACAAAGTTTTCCGGGGGGGGCGCTGTTGAGCCATTTTTCCACGCCCATTAATGTAAACCGTTAAATATCAAATGTTTCGCCAGGCCTGGCTTGCGTGCAAAATTTGGTGGCTTTTTGGGCACATTTAGGGGGGCAAAAAGGCCCCTCCTTTCGTCAGAAGAAAGAAAAAAAAAATCCTACAGATACAATAGGGCCTTCGCACTGTAAGTGCTCGGGCCCTAATGAGGAAAATCAAATCACTCTCTAAAAGAAAATAAAACAACAATGAAGGACAAATATTTTGTTTATCCATGATTTTCAGTTACTGGGTCGCGGACCGGTTTTAGTGGGTCGAGAACCGTTTCCTCAGGTGAAGGTAAAGCTCTCAGCTAAACCAACATTGTTTTTGAGTCTTTACTAAGTAAGTTTAACCAGGAAAGTGTTGAGAACCAGTGTTGTAGACAACACTGACATCTCATGCAGCTTTCTGCGGCGGTGAGAGCCACCACATAAATACTTGAACTCCACCATCACCTGGTTTCATCAGAGTGGATCTCCTGCTGTTTGCTGCAGTGCTGACGGTGCAGATGTAGTCCAGGTCTGTATCATTATCTGAAAGAACCAGAGAGCTGTTGATGTTGTAAAGCTGCTGTTCAGTCTGCTGGACTGTTGGTGGTTCCTTCTGCAGGTTCCTGCTGGATGGAGGTCTGGTGGTCCAGGTGAGTCCAGGTTTAGGATAAATCCCCTCTGAGCTGCAGGTGATCTGGTTTTCTCTCTGCTCAATGTTGACCTTTTTGACTGGAGCTGAAAGAGAAATATTTAGTTGTAAAAGTTGTTATTGCCCCTAAACGCCTCCTTACTTTGGCCTGTAAACAACAAGGTCCGGTCGGCTCTGGACCTTCTCTCAATGTGCCATGTATATTACACACAAAGAACTAAATGCCAAGCAGATTGTTGTTGTTTGTAGCGTCATGTTTTTGGTTATCTAACTAGCATGACACCATGCGAGGCCTTTCCTAGGCACCGCCCAAACGCCCTGTGGCGGTCCGACTCACCTCAACTGGCTGGACCTTTCTAACCCTTCCCAACATTGCCGGTCATTGCTCAGTGGAAATGGGGCTGAAGTGCACCTGGTCCCTGTATACTTTTTATGGATTGTGGCATCTGCAGTGATGCAGACTCTGTTGCATAATGAGAAGAACTGGCAACACCAGGAAAACCCGGTGCAGGTCCAAAACACCGGGCCCATATATCTTTCAGCTAGCTTGGGAACGCCTCAGTACTCCCCATGAAAGGGCTAGAAAAGGTGGCCAGGGAGAAGGACTAGACATCTCTGCTCAGGCTGCAACCACAACTCAGATAAGTGGAGGTTAATGCACAGAAGGATCGATTATAAAATACTAAATTAACACACTAAGGGCCTGATTTACTAAAGGTTTGCGTGCGTAAAAACGTGTGCAAACTTGACATCACCCGCAAACCAATGTGCCAGCTGATCTACTAACAGCGTGCAAAGAGGACTGCACCTCTCAAATGAGCAAAATAGCACACGCTGTTCATTTAGTACTTTTGCCCTGATGAATAATCAATATGGGGCGTACCCGCCAGAAAGCGCTAAATACTGGGAGAGGAAAATGCAAATAAGTCCATTTACCACACGCAATGAGATTTACCAAGCCTGAAAGTTTTTGCGGGGATTGTGATTGCGTCTGTATTTAATACGTTCGAAAGGAAGGTGCTAATCCGCCCAGCATTACGCAGGGATGCTTGTTGGTGCCGGATTTGAGGACTGGGGTGGGGATTCTCCACATGCAAAAGGAGAAATATTTTATTTGAATGTTAAATCGAGTATTATTCAGCAAAAGGTTGCCACAGGAGGCACATTCATTTTTTTATTTGTGATAATAAATAAATCACGTGTTTTCATGGAGAAAAAAGTGTTTCTTATTGTGCGCCTATACTTGTTCTGCAGTTGTCATACCCCGGTGTTGTGCCGTATTCAGCACCCCTGCCGTGAAAAGCACCCCCTCGTCTGACAAAAATGATATTCTCATTCCGTGTCATGTTCTGTTTAGCGTCCAGTTTTGTGTTAATGATTCATGTTTAAATGCGCTCATGGATTCCACAATAGTCATACTTTCCCACAATCACAGTCACAGATAACAAAAATCGGGTAAATGGTTATTGATGTCATTAATTAATAGCCTGCTTACTGTGTTGTCTTCCATAATATTTGTAAATATATATAATATAAACTCCTAAGTATGTGTTTGTGTGAGTGTGTATATATAAATATATTGAAGTGTCAGTGTGTTGTTTTTTTTCTTGGTCTACTTATCATTGAATATACGAGGGGGTGCTTTTCACGGCAGGGGTGCTGAATACGGCACAACAATTTGCCTCTTCCACTAATATCTCTAACTCCAACTCGTCAAATTTCATTTTGCGCTTGCAACTATATCCTGCTTTCCATCCAGACTCTCCATGGCGCAAACCCTAAGACACGCAACACCTCATTTAAATACTGCGGTTTGCACCTGTTATCAATTGCGCACGCCATCTTAGTTGATCACCCGCAAAACACACAACAACAGCACGTGCAAACTTATTCAGTGCACACGCAATTTAGTACTCTTTATTTAGGATCTTAGTAAATCGGGCCCTAAGAGTGGTAATACCAAACATTTATGAATCAGGTTGGATCAGGTTTTAAACACTTGTTTCTGCATTTGTTTTGTTTGTTTTCTGGATCTAAAAAATTACATTTTCCTAACTCTTCCTGAACTCTTTCAACAATCTTTTTCACCACAGCCACCTTTGTTTTATGGGAGGTTTGCAGCTGCACTGCAGCTTTTTCACAGGACAGATAAGGGTTGCTTCTCAGTATCTACTTACTTGCATGACCTTGGACGACTCCCCTATAATTCCTTCCTGGGAGTGAAAGCCTTCGACCCACATGTCTGGGCCCAATACGTCAACACAGATCCTTGAGTTTTTATTGTACTGTATGAAACATTTAACACTTAACTTTAAATCCAGTCAGGTTTACCTGGCAATTACCTGATTCCTTTTCACCAAAACAGACCCGAGAACTTTGTACCAAGACTCAGAGGCAGAGAATTTAATTGCTCCTGAGTTTTAATGAGTCATTTAACTTTCTGGGCACATCACGTCTGCATCTGGTAAATATGTAACTGAATCTGTCATAGTTTCATTCCCACTTACTTTGATGTTCAGACTTATTTAAACAACTAGTCACTTGGAGTTTATTCTCTGAGGAGTTTTTGTATCCGAGCAACAGACAAAGCAGCAATGGACTGCAAGTTTAAGTTTCACTTTAGGTCTGAGTTGTGCAATACAGACTGGGTCAAAGTTGATTTGTTAAGCTAATGCTGCTTGTTTAAAGTTTTGAAAAATAATAAAATGTATTAAACACAAGCATATCTTCTCTCTTTCGCTGAGGTTTTTATTCTCCACGTACCGTTCACATTCAGGTTGATGAAGTACTCCTCATTTCCAGCGACGGTGCTGGTGTAACACAGATATCTGCCCTGGTCCTGGACCGTCACTCCTCTCAGCAGCAGTGAGGAGTTTCCTCCAGAGATCCAGTCCTTAAACAGGGACGTTCTTCCTCTGAACCTCTGGTCCTGCTCTCCCAGTTGGTCCTTGTTGTAATAGTAGGAGTGAACACGTAAGTTTGCTGGTTTCTTTTGATACCAGTGGATGAGGACTTCATCAGCAAATCTGAAACTGCAGGGCAGGATACACGTCTCGTTGAACTGACAGGAGACCTCTGTGTCTGCAGAAACATCAGATGGACAGAAGAGTTACAGAAAGGCCTGAACAGGAAACTCAGCTACCTTGAGAATCAGTGTGCCGTGGTGTTAACGAAGCTCGACATGATGCAGTTAAAATCCCTGGTACGAATTTACAAACTTTTCTTTCTTTACGTAGAATATTTTTACGCTTTATAAAACATACCGATTACTTTAAAACCGTAAGCAATATTATTTTAGTGTCCATAGACAGCTTGATATAATCACAAGCGGTAAGACTGGGAAGTTGGGTGGTGAAAAGTTTCTACATGTCATTCACACGTCACAGATCAACTTTCAAATCAAACCCAGAATTCTTCCAATATTGGGTTTCACTCAGGTTGTTATTTTTTCACTTTTGATTTTTTTTGTAAAACATCAGATAAAATTTTATAAATATGATAATATGATCAAATATTTGTATAATTGGAGGTGCGGTCTTGACTGCAAGCCGGCACAGCCGGCACTAGCCAATCATATTTTCATGAGAACAGAACACCAGTTTTGAACGCCGGGAACATTCAAACAAACTGTAACGTTAGTTAGCATCACAGGTATCCATAAAGTCAGTCAGCCAAACTAAAATAGATAACTGTGACTGACATAAAGTGGGCGTGTTCCTTCTATTTATTAACTATTTATCACCCGTTTGTAACATAAGGCCATGCAGCACGGGTGGTGCAGGCAGCCGGTTACTTTTTATCCTGGAGTGTTTCAGGCCTGTCCAACCCTCGAGGCCGACCGGGACAGTCTGGGGAGGTTTTAATTCTCAACTGGGCTGGAAACACCTTGGACCTCTCCGTTTAGACCACCAGCCCTTGTGGTCCAAACTGGGATAAGTGGAAATGGATGGATGGATGGAAGAAGAAAAAATGTAATACAGTAAAATGCAGCTTATTCATTAGGAATGAATTAAGACGACATTTAAAGTAGTCAAAGTGTTTTGGTACCTCTCTCCCATTCACTACGGGACTTGGACAGACTCAAATATTTTTTATCTTTGCAGCTTTGTGTCTTTCAGGAAACTGAAAGCATTGCTGAGATGTTAATCAGCAGGTTTTACAACATTCATATGATACCTTTTAATCACCTGAACAAAGGTTTTGGTATGTACTGTAGTCATTTTTAGTCTTTTAAAGCCCCCTTTAAAAGCGAGCCATGATACTTTCTAACAGAATAAACAACAAAGCTGGACTTCACCCTCAACCATGAAGTATTATACTTCTATCTGAGTAACACACACTCACTTCGATTAAATTGAACATTTTATCTCAAATAAACTTTAAGCCAACTGTTCAAATGTCCTTGGAGACTCTAACATGCTTTAAGTCAACTAACTATTATTCATTTAGTTTCCTGGTCTTTCTGCTGTGAAAAACCAGCAGTGACGGGGGTCATGCTGTGTCACAATGTCTGTGTGTGTGATTAATATTTAGACCAGAATAAATGCTGAGAGACGGTAAAGGCTTCACTCACCTGCTCTGCTGAGAGTCCACGCAGCATTCAGGACCACCAAAACCAACGTAAACCTGACCATGATCTCCCTGATCTGAACACCACTCCGGCAGACTGCTGCCACTCTGGCGATGGCTGCGTTTTACCTGGAATGCTGAGAATGAAACTCAACAGATCATGACTTTTGCTCCACCTACACTGGTCCGACAACTTTTAAGTCATTAAGAGATTCCAGAAAACAACATTTAGCTGTTCTGCTAAAACTTCACCCAAGCTCTTCAGACTCTGACATACAGCAGAGTAGCAGAAGGTTATGATTAGCTGTGCGGTGTGTGTGTGGCTGAGAGAGACACTGCAGGTCAAAGAGGCATCTATACTCATTAACTAGGCGCTTGAACCTGGAGACTGTGTTAGGGGGGCTGATAAGAGGGAAGGCGTTGAAAATGAGGGAGGTGTGGCTATCAGCAAGTGTGGTGTGAGCGGTAAGTCGGTGAACTTTGCCCCAGAGCTACTCCTCCGCCATTGTCCTTGATGTTATCAGACGTAGTTATGATACAGGTCCACAGATGTCCTGAGGGGGAGCAGAGCATCTTGTTTTCACATGACTTCTTAAAGCAGTACAATGTAACTTTTCCACCTTAATATAATATTTCCAGAGTCATTGTGATGGTACATCAACTTCCAACAGGTTTAATGACACCTCTGTCATGGTCTGAGGGGTCTGTATCGCCTTCACTGGCACTATGTAACTTTGAGGAGCATGGTAGGAACCCTGCCACACTACTGGTAAAGCACTACCGCTTTTGTCCAAAGGAGCCGCCAAACTCTACAAAAGCTGAAAGTTACATTGTGCTGCTTTAAATCCCACTGCACTGCAGTTTACACCTGAAGTTTAGAAGGTTCCTGGTTCGAATCCCAGCAGGGAATAGCAGCCATTGTAGTCAATGAGAGTGGTGATGATGAAAGTGATCCAGAGCAGTCAAGGAGCATCCTTGAAGGGACTCTAGTCCCCTTTTAAAAGCCAAATAATAACAACCTACCTTTTTAAACAGGCTTTTATGTAAACTGCCTTGTTTTAAGTTATTTTAGTTTTTTTCTTTTCTATCATGTATTCTATGTATTTTATTGCTCTAAACTATTTTTATTCTGTAAATGAACTATATACAAGCAGTCCAGGCTCTATAAACCAGCTCATAGCTCTCTTTCCAGCCTTACGCGTTGCTAGGCAACGAGTACTACCAGCTGATTCCGAACCGTTTATGAATACGACATTAAATCCAAGCTCTGCCAAAATTATCACATTATCAAATCAATGTAGTGATGATTCTGAAATGATTTGACATTAGGCGAAAATGTTGGATGCAACGTTATTAACTCATTTTGAGATACAGTATAACAAAATCTAAATAATATTCAGATATATCAAAAATAGCAATGCAAGAGGTTTTATATTGTTGGCCACATAAACACTAAACACATGTTCAGGTAAAGGCAGCAAAAATGAACAAACAGTGAAAACAGACAACAAACAATGGTATTTTATTGACACACACACACACATATATAAATACATATATCTATATCTATATACAATGGTAGCACCAAGAATAAAAAAAGTGAATAAGCTCCTCTGGACAATATGATAAGAACAATGAAGTTCTGTCATAAAGTGGTTTAAAGTCATTTCACTCTGAAACAGAGTTTAGTCTGATACGTAAACAAAACATATCAATGGTCTTATCCAGGGCCACGACAACAGAAGTTAGGATTACTCTCAAAACAAACCTTGTTTCCACTTCCTAGCTTGACAAACTGTTGGCCGAGGCCATTGCCATTAATGGACGTTTATTAGTCAGACTGACTCCGCTGGTGTTCTCATCAAGACAGCAGCACCGGGACACAGCTGAGCATCTTCCTCTCTTGAAGTCTCACTTCAGCTTCATGTCAGCTGATAATCAGATTAAGTCACTTGGTTATTTGGGATTTTCTGCAATCTTTATAAAAAAAAATAAAAAAAATGAGCCTCTCCTCCTTCATCACTGCAAGAGACGTTTGGAAATTAATGTAGCAGTACCACTTATGACCACACGGGGGCATTTAGATCTTGGGGGCAGATCAGCAGGTCCTTTAATACGGAATACAGATAGGTCGAGGCAGGAGAAAAATAAAAATAATATTTTAGAGGAAGATTTTTTTTTATTGTGCACTTCGAGAAAAAAGTCGAAATGTCGAGATTAATGTTGAAGTAGAATTTCAAGGAAAAAAGTTGAAATGTTGAGAAAAAAGTCGAAATGTCGAAAATAATGTTGAAGTACTTTTTTGAGAAAAAAGTCGAAATTTATTTCAACTTTATTCTTGAAATTTCGACTTTATTCACAAAATTTCGACTTTATTCACGAAATTGTATTTCAACATTAATCTCGACATTTCGACTTTTTTCTCGAAGTGCACAATAAAAAAAAATCTTCCCTTCTCAAATATGTTTTCTCCTGCATGGCCCTGATACTCTTCCGTACTTTACAGTTTTTTCTGAAAGCTTAGGCGCTAATTATGTTCTTGTAGCACAATTTCTAAAACTATTAACACACATGGCAAAACCAATCACTGAGTTAGCGAAATTAAAAGCACAAATACTGCTATGCACTCAGTTTGTAATTTTGTAACACACACTTTGCAAAACTGTAGGCACAACTCACTGCTTACACTCAATTACCAAATTTCCAAAACACTCCTAGCAAAATTATACACATGTATGGCTATTATTTACACTATTTTGCCAACTGTCTGGCACACTTTCACATGTGAAAACAATTTCAGAGAATTAGTTCACTTTGCAATCAGCCTAAGCACTATAACTAAGCCACAGGTAAGCTGTCTGTGTGGAGTACAATGGAAGGAGCAAGAAGAGTAAGAATCAGAGGAGGCCGAGGAAGAGGACGTGTAGGTGAAGAAGCAAGAGGGAGAGGACGTGGAGGTGAAGAAGCGAGAGGGAGAGGACGTGGAGGTGAAGGAGTTGGAGGAAGAGGACGTGGAGGTGAAGAAGCGAGAGGTTTAGAGGAAGTTAGAGGAAGAGGACAAGGAGCAGCAAGAGGAGGACGAGGAGGGGGAAGAGGAAGGGCCAGAGCAGACCCGATATGTCATCATATGGGACAATGTTAGTTTCCATAGGGCTGCTTTGGTCCGCAACTGGTTTACTGATCACCCACTCTTCATGGCACTCAACCTCCCCCATAATCTCCATTCTTACAGTAAATCCAATTGAAGAGTTCTTTTCTGCCCGGCGCTGGAAAGTCCACGACCGCCTTCCCCATCAACACGCAGCCTTTTTACAAGCAATGGAGGAGGCATGTGGAGATATTGAGCAGGCATCATGTCAGGCCTGGATACGGCATGCAAGGAGGTATTTTCCCCGGTGCCTTGGACTGGAGGACATCGCATGCGATGTGGATGAGATTTAGTGGCCGGACCCAGAGAGACGGCATGATGGAGGCTGATTGTCTTTTTTTTGTGAATGTATTATTTTGTGTTCTGTGCTGTGTCTTTGTTTTGACGAGTGTGAATAAACACCAATACTTGAAGTTTGGATCCCTGTGTGTTTACAGAACTATGACAAAAGTATGACCTCAAACTGACCTAGCCACCTTGTGCACAGAAAAAGCAAAAGCCAGATGTGTTTTGTATTCATACCATCAGTGTGTAGTTGGCACATTATGTGCTTAGTAAATGATGGCATGTGTTTACTGTCTGATATGAAAACACCATTTTTACTAAGGTGTGAAGAGTTAATCAAACTGTGTTTGATTTTGCAAGAGAACTATAACGTTTTGATAATTTGGTGAAAGGTTTTCTCATTTGTGTGTAGAGTTTAGCAAAAATAGCCAATGTTGCAAAAAATGTACTTAAGCATTCAGAAAAAACTGTAATACCACTTTGTCCCACTGCAGCTTTATTTTCTTTCACTAGAGACTTAGAATTCCCACGTGATATGCCGCCCCCGTGTGGTCATTAGTGGTATTTCTATATAGAGTGATCTTAAAACATGTAAATGTGGTTGACAAATGAAAGTACAGATGTAGTCTATGTGAATAAATGAAGTAAAATTAAATCAAATGATTTAAATATAAATCTAACCAACATCAGCCACACAATCAAGGTGAAAAAGTATGAGCTGAGGCGGGTGAAGCCGAGGAGGGCTTCAGGACCAGATGGCATGGCTGGACGGGGGCTGAAAGACTGAGGAGACTGATTATAATCTTTCTTTCAACCAGTCCCTGTCCCAGCCCACTGTCCCGCCCTGCCTTGCCTTAAGTCCTCCATCATTGTTCCACTGCAGGAGATCCACGAAGGACACCTCTGAAAACTCAGAAATCATCTCTGATGCACCTGTGAAAGAATTTAAACAGAATTAATTCCAGAAATCTTAAACATGATAATTTACAGAAAATGCTTTTATGTTTAAACTTATTTTATGCAGAATTATTTTTACATCTTTAACTCACTTGTATTAACTACTGCAAATACAGTTAAGAGTTTAAACCAGTTGATTATGCTTAGATGCATTTAGTAAAAGACATTTACCGTTGGACTTGTCTCCAACGGTGGAGTTAACTGCATGAGATCTGCTGAAACAAAGAACAGATCAGGAGTCATTGTGACATTATCATCTAATTAGAAAGTTGTTAAACTATCAATGTAAATTTTATAAAATATTATTTGGGGATTCAATTCTTAATAATTCACCAAAAGTTACTGTTTAGATTTTGCTTACATAATCTTTTTTTAAATAAAAAATCATACTGATGTCTGATGATCAGCCTTCATAACTGAAGGTAAACCTTGATATGAATTTTTTTCACATACAATAAATCAGCTTTTACCTTTTTTTACTATGAACTATGAATCCACCAACAACCTGTTGTAACTGCCCCCACAATCCCCAGACCCACCAGCACTCCTACAATAACTCCTGCATTGATTGCAGCTGAAAAAGAGAAAAAAATTAAGTTGACTTAATTTTTAACTGCACCTTTAAAATGAAATATATTTTTTGATTGCAGACTCTGATTCTCTTACCTTCAGTTATGTGAAGAAAGGTGTCTTTAACGTAAGTTTCCTCATCGTTACTGAGTTCACACGTGTAAGTTCCTGTCTGGTCTGAAGATAAATTCTTCAGCATGAGACTTCCTGTCTCTGACACGTTCTCCACGTGCTGCTTCCACCTCTCTGAAGGTTTGTAGGTGTCTTCAGTGCCGCTCTGTGTCAGGATGATCTGACTGTGGTTGAATCTCCAGATGAGATTCAACAGAGGATTCTTGGAGGTCCAGCAGGAGATCGTTGCTTCAGAGGCTGAACTATTTATAACAGCTGGAATTACAGAAGTATTAAATAGAATCATGAAAACCCAAAACACCTCAGACAGAGGACATTATAAATCAGTTATAAAGAGCAAAAGTTTTCTAGACGACATGAATACTTGAACTCCACCATCACCTGGTTTAAGCAACATGGTTCTCCTGCTGTTTGCTGGAGTGCTGATGGTGCAGATGTAGTCCAGGTCCGTATCATTATCTGAAAGAACCAGAGAGCTGCTGATGTTGTAAAGCTGCTGTTCAGTCTGCTGGACTGTTGGTGGATTCTGCAGGTTCCTGCTGGATGGAGGATCAGTGGTCCAGGTGAGTTCTGGTTCAGGATAAATCCCCTCTGAGCTGCAAATGATCTGGTTTTCTCTCTGCTCAATGTTGACCTTTTTGACTGGAGCTGCAATTGAAATATTCAGTTGAAGTGTCAATGTCCCCGACATTTAATGATTCTCACAGGACCACATGCATCCTTATCACACTGCAAACCCCCCCTCTTTTGTTTCTCCTAGCCTTTTCTGAATATAAATACCTGGATGAACACATTATACATTTCTTCACACACACTACAACACAGCAGTCGTGGCGGGGTGTCTCAACGACACCCCGCCGACCTCGCAGTAGAGACATGGAATGTCACCTTGCTGGAGGGGAAGGAGGTTGAGCGATACCGGCTAGAGATAGTTGGGCTCACCTCCACACACACTCCAAACTTCACCCATCACTGTCTTTCCTCCTCTTTTCTACTTTTTCAAGTTTCACTTTTGGTGATCTTAGTCCTCTTCAACAGTTTAGTTTCTCTTCTTTATCATTCCTTTTCGTGAGGGACTAATACAATATAGTAGACTGCCAAGAGGGCTGATGAAGGAGACACACTCACGCACACAAAACAAAAACATTTGTTTAAAGATTAAAATGCACATATATGCTTATGGTTTTTACCAAACTTCGTATTATCCATTAATATATATGCAGACAAGGGAAAAAAAAGTGTCAATGTCATTCAACCATTTTGTTGTTGTTTAATTAGTTTTGTGATATGACTTGTTTCAGTTTAAGTACAGAAGAGTTATAGACTTCCTGAACCATTCTTTAGGACAGAGGAGCTGAATGAATCTTTTGGAGAAAGAGCTCCACGTCCCTGTCCGACGATGTTTCCAGACGTGCAAATCAGTCTGTCAATCCTGGCTGTTGTCTCTGACACTGATGATAAATCAAACTGGGCGTTCGGATGTTGTCGCAAACACCTGGATTTGATCACGTACCGTTCACATTTAGACGGATGAAGGTCTCCTTATTTCCGGCGATGGTGCTGGTGTAACACAGATATCGGCCCTGGTCCTGAACCGTCACTCCTCTCAGCAGCAGTGAGGCGTTTCCTCTGGAGATCACTTCCTCAAACAGAGATGTTCTGGTGCTGAACCTCTGGGCCTGCAGTTCCAACTGGTTTCCATCGTGATAGTAAGAGTGAACCTGAGACTGTGCTGGTGTCTTTTGATACCAGTGGATGAGGATTTGATCTCCAGCTGTGAACGTGCACGGTAACATGCAGCTATTCCCGAACTCACAGAAGACTTCTGCATCTGTAAAGATGTTAAGCACCAATTACTAAACAATGTTTAATTTGTAAAGAACTTTAAAAACATCAGTTGGCCCAACATGGGATGAAAATGTGAAAAACAAATATGAAACATGAAATAGGAATAAAACAGTAAGCCAGGAAAATCAGAATCAGACCTTTAAAAAAGAACTCAGCTGCATTGCTATGAGCGAACAATAGTTTTACTTCTGTGTCGATGTGGTGAGACGTGCTGAATTAGTATTCATTGGCGACTGGGCAGTCTCGACCAATGGCGTGCGTCGCTGGCCTATTTAAGGGAAAAAGCGCGACTATTCGCCCCCGCCCACTGCAGTTTCCGGTGGTTGTTTCCTGTCTCGTTCCTCCCGTCCACCTGTGGCCGTGCTTCCACCGCTTGGCTTTGGCCAGCTCATGTCAGCAGCGCATCTTTCGGCGAGATTTCATGCTTAATTGCAACTGGTACGTAGTCTATGTTCCCAAAAATTGTAACTACAAGTCGAGGCGACGCAGACCAAACGCAGACGAGAGGGCTGTGATTGGTTCGCTTGGTAGCAACGCATTTCCGGTTTCCGGTTTGAAGCAGTCGTGAACTTTCAGCGCTCTTTTCTTCGTGTATGTGTGATTTTTTTGGTTTTGTGGTTTTTTTGGTGTTTTGCACAATAGTTGTCCTTATCTCTTTGATTCACTGTGACCGGAAAAAGTCGGATAAACCATTTAGGAAAAGATTGCGAATAAGCGGTCACTGGGGGTACTGCACTACGGGGAAATGGAGTGACGGAGAAGTTCGAAGGGTTCACGACGGCGTCACGGTGACGGCGTAGGCACGTGTCGATTTGACGCAAAACCATAACTCAGGCTTTAGTTTTAGCAATTGTGTGCGTGTGTATGTGAGAGAGAGAGGGTGTGGTTGTGTGACTAGTGTGTGTTTGTGTGTGTTTGGAGTATGGTGTGGGGGGTATTCCTCTCTTGGGTTATCTTGGGTTTGGTTGCTCTTGTTAGATTGTCTAATCTGTATTTTGTGCGTGGTTAGCAACCACATTGGCCAACCTTTTATGTTTGTCTCCTTCCATTACTTCTGTGCTGTTTATATTCGGTTTTGTATGGTTGTGTCCTTGATTGTTCGCCTCTTAATACCCCTTTTTTTGTTATTTGTTTTCGAGGTGTTGAGCGTCTACGGCCGGGTGGCAGCCAATCCTCTTGGTGGTGTTCTACTTCCGTGTGTGTGCATTCCACGTATGCTTAGTTTTCTTTAGGTCGTTGTGCTTTTTGATTTATATTATCTCACGTTTGCAGTGTTTTTGGTTTATTCGATTTACCTCCTTTTGGTTTGCAGTGAGTGTGACACGTGTGTTTGCATGGTATGACTCTTTGGACCCTTGCTCCATCCCTTTAGTGTCTTGCTCCCCCTGCTGGTGGGCCTCAGCCCTGTCAAGAGCGATTATCCTTTCATCCCTGCCCCAAAATATTGTTGAAGTGTGATTGCATTTTTAGTGACCTTTTGGTAACGTGTTTTAAAAGGATTGTGATTTTATTGACACTCAAATAAAATAACAGATTGTATTTTCATAACAGTTGGTCTCTGGTGTATTAGTCAAACGAAATTTCACGTGCCCTTAATGTCTTTAAGGCCACATCGACGACAAAATAACCTCATTTGTGTTTAATACCGAGATAAGAAAAAGTGCAGAAAGACAGTGAAGGTTGAACTCACCTCCTCTGACAAAGGCCCAGACAACATTCAGGACTATAAAAACCTCAGAGAACCTGCCCACAATCATCGTGTGGTGAGATTTATCCCAGAACTGCTGTTAAATACGTCTAGTAGGTCTCAAATTCAGCCGCTAAGGCTCATTTGGCTGAGCAGAAGGTTGGAGAACTTCTCCCTTCAGCCATGTCCCGAAGTCCAAAAATAGTGTATGCAGACAGACTGTCATATAGCAGGGCTTTATTTAGCTTCTGTGAGTGGGTGCACATGGGGGAAGGCTGAGGTTGGGGGGACAAGCAAGACGACTCCAACCGTCGAGTTTGCTGAGAGAAAACTCAGCTATCAGTCATATGTTGGAACAGAGATACATGTCTCGGGCATAAACAACAACATCCAGTAACGCTGAGCTGTGTGAGCCAGTAGAGTAAATTATAAAATAAATATGAGTACAGCAGCTGACCACTTGGTGGCCTTGTTCATGCACTTTGACTAAGGAAGACCGAGCGGACATTCCTTCATCACGATAAAAGTGATTCTATATAACCCTGGCTTGTCAACAACTTTATGAGGGACGAAAAATGACAAAACAACAAATAAATATAAAAATAAATACACATATAAATGTATAAATACATAAATCAATAAATGAATGAATGAATAAATGAATGTTTTGCTCATGAAAAAGGCTCTTTTTTACGTGTTTGTCTATTTATTTATGTATTTGTATATTTTATCATTTTTTGTGTATTTATAGATTTATGTATTTCTACATTTATTTATCTATGCATTTCTACATTTGTATGTGTATTTATTTATTTTATACTTATTTATTTATGCATTTTTCTACATTTATGTGTATTATAAATTTTTATATTTATTGATTTATGCATTTATACATTTATGTGTATTAATTTTTATATGTATTTGTTTTGTCATTTTTCGTCCCTCATAATATTACACCGTATATTTGTTCACCTGGCACGCCTTAGGATTTTGGCACCCAATGATTTCAAAATAGTTTAACACGTTTATAAAGACTCAAAAGTTATGTCGACGGCCAGTAAAAGTCAACGACTTGTTTTCACCCAAAAAAGGGGGGGAGAAGTCGTGGGAAAGTAGAGATGGCTGAGTTTAACCCAGCGTTAAACCCTCGGCACCGTCATGTGTGTCTGTGGTTCAATCAAGGCAAGTTTATTTATATAGCACAATTCAACACAAGGTATAAATAAATACAATTAAATAAAATTATGAGAAAAGAAGGTTAAATAATAAAAAGCACAAGTTGCTGAAAACTAAGGGCAGTAGAGTACAGCAGGTACACATTTCATTCGCGGTTTTCAGAAAGTATTTAATTTAAGAATATGCTTCAGTAAACAGTAATGTTTTTAGGCCTGATTTAAAGGAGCTGACAGTTGGAGCAGACCTCAGGTCTACAGGAAGTTTGTTCCACCGGTGAGGAGCAGAATAACTGAACGCTGCCTCACCTTGCTTGGTTCTGGTTCTTGGGAACCACAACAAACCAGATCCAGATGAACCTCAGGGGTCTGGGAGCTTCATAGGAACTAACAGATCCAGCATGTATTTTGGTCCAAGACCATTCAGGTCTTTGTAGACCAGCAGGAAGATTTTAAACTCTATCCTTTGACTCACTGGAAGCCAGTCTAGTGATTTCATGACCGGTGTAATATGGTCCAGTTTCCTGGTGTTTGTAAGCGTTCTGGATCAGCTGCAGCTGCCTGATTGATTTCTTGTTAAGGCCTGTAAAGATGCCATTGCAATAATCCAACCTACTGAAAATGAATGCATGAATACGTTTTTCCATGTCTTGTTTAGACAGAATCCCCTTAATTCTAGCAATGTTTTTAGGTGGTAATAGGCAGATTTAGTGATAAACTTTAAATGGCTGTTGAAGTTCAGGTCTGAGTCAATAATTACACCAAGATTTCTGGCTTGATTCGTAGCTGTCAATGACATGGAGCCAAGGTGAGCGCTGATCTTTTCCCTTTCATTTTTAGGGCCAAAAAATGATCACCTCTGTCTTTTCTGCATTTAGCTGGAGGAAATTCTGGCACATCCACTCATTGATTTGGTGACTACAGTTACTCAATGAGAGCAGGGGACTGTAGTCATGTGGTGACACTGAAATATAGAGCTGTGTGTCATCGGCATAAGTATGGTAGGAAATGCTATGATGTTCCATAATCTGAACTAGGGGTAGCATATAGATGTTGAATAGAAGTGGCGCGAGAATAGACCCTTGAGGAACCCCACATGTGATCTTGGTTCTCTCAGACTCATGGTTCCCAATTGACACAAAAAAGGCCCTATCATGCAAGTAAGATTTAAACCATTGAAGCACAGTGCCGGTAAGTCCCACCCACTTTTCCAATCTGCTGAGTAGTATGTAATGATCAACTGTGTCGAATGCAGCACTGAGATCCAGTAATACCAGAACAGATGATTTGCCTGCATCATTATTCAGATGAATATAATTTAAGACTTTGATGAGTACAGTCTCAGTGCTGTGGTGTGGCCGATATGACCTTCAACCCGCCTCTTAAAAATAACTACAGGCGATGTCTCAGAGGGTTTGTCCAGTTGTTCTTATACAGCAATCCTACTCAATTTAGCTTGGCGTTAAACTCAGATGTTGAGATTCACATAGCTACATGTGGGACCACAGCTAAGTTAACCCTCAGGCTAACCAACTGCATTTCTGGAGTTTTTTGATTAATCTAAAGTAGTGAGTAGTAGAGATGCACCGATCGATCGGCCCCTGATCGGTTTTGATCGGAGATCGGAAAATAATAGTTCAGAGCGGCCGATCTGATGACGTTAACAACAACAAACCCGCCACCCGCGCGGGCGTTCCCGCATCTCAGACCGAGTGGTCCTGAGGAGGCGCCGGCCTCGCCGGTATGGGAGCTTTACAATGTCTGAAAAGGACAACAAATTTGCAGTTTGCAAAGTGTGTCCAAAGGAGATACCATGAGTAGTAATGTTACAAAAGAATTTCAACACAATGAAGCTGATAAGACATTTGAAAGTTCTTCACACGGACTATATTGAGTTTTCAAAGCTGGCTGCAGCAGAAAAAAAGGGGGAGAAAAAAAAGGAGTGAACTTTATGCATCTGCTCAGAAGGCGAACTTTATGCATCTGAAATGCTATGCTCACACTGTCAACTTAGCCTCACAGATAGCTCTCAAGCTGGCAGCGCGCAACGGCACTAACTCAGCTGTAACACCTGTAACAGAGACTTATAAACGACAGGAAGAAAAATAAAGAACTATATCGTAAGGTAATGAATTCATATGCTTTGCTCATCAACCGCTTTCAGTTGTAGAAGACATCGGGTTTAAACACGTTCGCGGTGCGCACTGCCGCGGTGCGCGCTGCCGCGTCGTAGTTGTCGGAGTTTTACCAGACTATTTACAGTCCAAACCCTCACGCAGGACGACAGTCGTGTCAGTCGCTTCACGAGGGACATTTGGAGTTTTAGACTCACACGCTGCGGATGCTACCGCTAAAGCTTTCACAAAGCTTAATAATTCATAATTAATTTTTATTTTAAGATTTAATTCCTCTTGTCACAGGAAAACTAAGGTTTATAGTTTACAACTTGTATCAACTTTTAGAGAGTGACATGTCTGCTGTTGTCTGTGTTGGTCACATGTACATAATTATTACCACAGGAAAGCTGAAGCTACTAAACTACACTTACTCTTTGTAAGCCGTGTCTTACACCTAATCTCCTAATTTTTATACCTAATAATACAATGTCAGTGTCGTGTACATGAGACAACAATATTGACGAATTTATGGATTTCACGCTGTAATCGGTGATCGGCAAAATCGTGATCGGCCGATACTGGTTTTCGAGATCGGTGATCGGCCCTCAAAATCCTGATCGGTGCATCTCTAGTGAGTAGCGGAGAAGAGTAAATGGAGGAGCATGTGAGAGTTGTCGGTCCAGTGAATCGGGGAATTTACATTTCTAAACCACACCACACACCGCACCTTTGATAAAGGTAGATTGATATGTGTTCTTTGTGAGAAGGACTTTGTTTACCACCGAAGCAGCTCAAGTTTAGCCACATAAACAGCATCTATTCAAGTCTGTTAAAAAGAAATTACTTTATAAACCCACTTTTTTTTTCGTTATATATCAATCTTTTTTTCTGCCACAATAATGTAATGAATTTAAAGGACAACACCTCAAGCAAAACAGTCGCTTCTCCTGCAGCATCTCATCAACCTCCATACATTCGTACAATTGCAGAGTCAAACGCAGACATCTAGTAAAGAATCAAATATCACTGCATCCTCTAAGTCGGGTTAAAAAATCCCTTTATTGACATAACTTCTATAATGACACATTGTGAAAGACATTTAGTTTCTCATAAAACATGTTATTAAGTGAATTGCTGAGATTAAAGCGCATTGCAGTGTTAAGACAGCAGGTTTACCTTTAATTTTCTACTTATCATCACCAGTCACAGCAGTGATTTACTTGATTATTCATTCATTTTTATCAAACAAGACATAATTTGACCTCATGATCAATTCTTTGACACAGATGAACACTTATTAGTGAAGAACTGTGTGATGTCAAGAACAGACAACAAGCATCAGGAGTAACAACCACAAGGATGTTTTCTACATCTTTCCAACCCGTGAAGTAAAGCAGGAGCTCCTCTGATGCCCTTTTCATTGGACTAGTTCTGTAAACTGGATCAGGAGCTGGAAGCCACCCGTTACATCATCATGCCTCAGTTTTCACTGCTTCCATCCATCCTCCGGTTTCGCGCTGGCGTTTGATCCCAGCTGTCATCAGTCGAGCGGTGGAAGCCTGGACGGGTTGCCGGTGCATCACCAATCATCCGGGTACGCATGTTTTTCAGGGATGAAGCTCACTCAGGCCCGTAGGGGAAACTAACTCCTCGCAGACAGACTCCAGCTCAGATTCCAACCAGCAACCTTCTCGCTGGCTGGTGACAATCCATTTGTCCTCCTGTCCTCGTGGCACTTAGCATTTCTTTATTACTGGCAACTTAGAACCTCGGTTTTAACAGAGAGGCCTCGAGTTCAGAGTGATGCCTCTGATTATGAGCTGTGTTTCACATTAATCTTCTTCTTTCACATTTGTCCAAGCAGAAGCTGCTCTGGGTTCAGACGCTAAATGTGTCTACATGAGTTTTATCCCAAAGTTAAAGACCAAACATCTTTAATAAAGCGATTTGTTATTTCGAGGAACATGTAAGGGTTTTAACGGACCTCCTCGTATTCATCAGGGTTTGTATTTAGCTCGTGTGTCAATTGATGCAACAACTTGGCCTAAATTTGGTGCCGTGAATGGATCCTGACTCATGCCGGTTCATTATTTCCCTTCATGACCAGGTCTTGAAGCTGTAAGTCACACATTTAGCCAGGCACGTGGGTTATTTCAGGCCACTGGAACATTTTTCCCTGAGCGTTGACTTCTTCAGGCCAAGACCTGTGGATCAGCAACGTGAAGCACGTTTTCAACCTATAGCATCCACAACGTAAACAGCCCGGTGGGGTTTTTGTCTTTGTTTCAGAGCTAAAAGGTCGTCTTAGCCCTGAGTCTTTCTCATTCCACTGGGACCAAAGCTATAAGATCGATAGATGAAAGCCGTTGTTCCTGCCATTGTCCTCTTATTTTAATGCTCTCCTGATTCAGTCTGGAGCTCTCCTTTGATCAGCTTTGATCAAATCCTGATAGATATTATTCTGATTTCTTTCAGTCTGATTGAAACAGTATAAATATGACTTGTTTACTGGAGGTTTAAGTTCAGGATATCCTTGAGTTATAGTAGACATTAAACCAGAGGTGTCTAAGGCAAAAGGCAGAAATAAAGGCCGGGAATACACAACCAAACGGAAATGTTCAGCGGTGATCTCAGAGGCATGCACTTCCTCCCAGCACTGCTTCTGGAGGCAGAAGTTCTCCCTCGGTTCCTTTGGTGTTCTGTAAATGAAGGCACGGAGGAAAGCGCAGAGAAGACCTTCGTTCCAGCAGTAGTTCCAGTGCAGCTGCTACCTGTCGAGGTTCAGGTCAAGCATCGGCTCTCTGTCGGGATCTTCATCGAGAAAATGTTCATCAGAGTCGCTGGACTTCCCGCCGATTCAAACGTGCAGCATCAGGGTCCGTGAACCGCCACTGTAAACCTCTTTTGATATGCATATGTGATACGTTATGTTTAAGTGTTAGCATTTACAGTCTGAAAGTAGCTGCTCATCTGGGTTTCCTCTCCAACGTGAAGACGACCCGTATTCATGCCAGCCGATGTGCTGTGAAGTTAATACTGTGATCCATTTGCAAAAAAACAACCTTAAAGATACGTTCTGTCTCTGAGAAACTCGTGGTTCAGTGTTAAGCCGTGTTTGTCCTGTTAGTGCTCGGTTGGCTTTGGGTGTCGTTCCTGATTGTCCTCAGTTTAACGGAGCGCCAGTCTGTCATCCTGAGTTTCCATCGTCTGAAGGCCTGAACTCGTGGAAGTTACTGTCCTCTTGCAGCAGCATCTGAAACAACAGAGGCCATGCAGTTCAGCGTTTGTCCTGTTTAGCGATAAACTGGATGTACTAAGATGAAAATCATGATTTCTATAGAATATTTGTACACATTATAAGCTCTTTTTGTTTCTTGAAGCAGATTAGACCAACCTATTGTCACAATCCATATCTGTGTCGGGGCTATGAAAATATATACAGCTGCTTTTATCATTTTATTTTTATTTATGTTCTTTGTCTTAGTTTCATATCAAGAGGGGAAATTCAGGTACTATAATTTTGGCTCCACACAGTCGTCAGTCTACTTTCTGTTTTGTTTTGAGGTCTTGACTCCAGTTCAAATGAAACATAATACCCCGCTGCTGAAGGAGAAGAGGTTCAGTTAGTAGTTTTTCCTGCTCTAGAGAGCTGTTGATTTAACTAAATCATACTTTGGAGGTTGTTTAAAATGTTTTCCCTCCAATGAATCCCAATGACGTTTCAAATGTACATTTAAATGTGTCATGTGGCTCCATCTAGTGGCCATTTATTGTTACTACGTGTGATGGTTTGATTTTGAGGACCAACCTTTGACCAGGTTCAGCTCCGTCACCTCCTCAGGGTCGTTTCTGGGTTTTGCAGATCTTCCTGCAGACAAAGAAAAATAAAGATAGAGAGAGAGAGAGAGAGAGAGAGAGAGAGAGAGAGAGAGAGAGAGAGAGAGAGAGAGAGAGAGAGAGAGAGAGAGAGAGAGAGAGAGAGAGAGAGAGAGAGAGAGAGAGATCATGTGAGTGATCCATAATCCTCCTGATATCCACTCTAAATTTAACCATGAATGTGTTTTTACTTTTATTTAGTAGAAATAGTAAAAAATAAATTGCATGAAAAAAAATCTTAAGAAATCTTTAATGTAATTAATTAAATAATTAATCAAACAAACGTGTACATTTCTATATATAACAAAAGCAGTCAACTCTACATTTCAAAAGCTGCAGAGGTTTAAATAAAAATAGGTCAGTTCAAAAATGAGAAGTGCAAAAGCCCATCATGGTGACACGAAGCGGATTGGCCGGTTTATCTGAATGCAAAGCTGGTATATATGATTGTACCGCTGTACGGGGAGATAATCAGGAGGAGACACGGATGCACAGATGAATCATGGCTGACAGCTTTTAATCAGACCGTGGAAATGTAAAGCAGCTCACAAACACACTATGATCTGGTCTCAGAAAACAACCTCGAGACGCCACCATAGCTGCATAACATCGGGACTATCTATGGATCAAATCTCCCTGATATCACTACTGTTACTTTACTGTTGCTTTATTTTACTCTATTTTTAATTTTATTAATCTTATTTTTTACAAAAACTTGCAGTTTGCATGTAAAAGGACATCATTCAGCTTTTTAGTTTGACATCAACACCAGTTAAAGTATCTTAGGTTCCTCAAACGGCCGGGACAGGTCGACTACATAATATAAAACCACAAACTTGTGTATAATAGTAGGTTTGATTGACAGCCGTTGCTTAGCACTTAGCATTTTTGATGAACTGAGGTTTAAACAAAGAAATAAGAGAGAATAATCAGCTCCATCAGCAGCTCCTCCACTCAAACTGTCCTCCAGGTTGACCTGGATGAACAATCAGACCTCCAATGGGGCCGAGCCTTGATGGAGATTCAGGAATCCCCCATGACCCCGTGGTCTGTCAGCTGGGCGTGGGCTTGTTCATGTCACCGGGGAACTTGGTTGGAGCTCTAGCAGGCCTTGTTTAGGCTACAGAAGTATATTTGTTTTAAATAAAAGGGTTTGATCAACACTGGTTAGACCAGGGGTCGGCAACCCAAAATGTTGAAAGAGCCATATTGAACCAAAAACACAAAAAAACAATATGTCTGGAGCCGCAAAAAATGAAAAGTATAAGCCTTAGAATGAAGACAACACGTGCTGCATGTTTCTATATTAGTTATAACTGGGGGGAGATTTTGCACTTCGAGAAAAAAGTCGAAATGTCGGGAAAAAAGTTGAAATGTCGGGAAAAAAGTTGAAATGTCGAGAAAAAAGTTGAAATGTCGAGAAAAACCGTTGAAATGTCAAGAAAAAAGTCGAAATTTGGAGAAAAAAGTCAAAAATTCGAGATTAATGTTGAAGTACAATCTCGAGAAAAAAGTCGAAATGTCGAGAAAAAAGTTGAAATGTCAAGAAAAAAGTCAAAATGTCGAGAAAAAAGTCGAAATGTTGAGAAAAAAGTCGAAATGCCGAGAAAAAAAAGGAAGAAAAAAGGAAAAAAAGAAGAAAAGAAGAAAAAAAAAGAAAAAAAGGAAAAAAAAAGGTCAAACATTTTTGAAAAAGCTCCAGGAGCCACTAGGGCGGCGCTAAAGAGCCGCATGCGGCTCTAGAGCTGCGGGTTGCTGATCCCTGGGTTAGACTGTAGTGACTGATCTTGGATCAACCATGGTTGGGCGTATCAGCTCCTGCCGTGATGGCGGTTTAAAAGCTCGACAGACTCAGGAGGGTCGTTCATCATGTTGTTCGTCCGCCTAACTCCTGGTGTTACAGCAGTGGTGGACAGTAACGGAGTAAATTTACTTGAGTACTGTACTTAAGTACATATCCAGAGGATTTGTACTTTACTTGAGTATTAGATTCCTTTGGTACTTATTACTCTTACTTGAATACATTTCCAAGACAAATATTTTTACTTTTACTCGAGTAAATTTCTAGGAAGGCTGAAAAGTACTCGTTACTTTCAGGTCTGCTCTTTTTTCTTCTTCCCTAAAATCCTATTGGACACAAGCTGTTTTTGTCAAAGGAGGAGACCTATCACAGTGCACGCTCTCCACTGGGATGTACATAAAGCGGAAATACGTCAAGCCTCCTCAAAACGATACCGCCAAAGTAGCCTGCGTTTGTCAAGACAGAGCCGCAACAAGTCAAGACATAGACAACAATGGCTACGCCTGCTTTTTTTGTAAAGCAGTGGTCTTTGAGGGGGGTCCAGACTTAGTTGGATGGTGCAGGTTCATTTGGTTTCAGTTCATGATTGTTAATAAACTCTGCATCATCTGCTGTCCTCTTATGATCCCATTCATTTGATTCGTTTTTGGTGTTTCTGCAGGTTTTATATAACATTGTGGTTCTAAAAGCACCACATCAGTGCAGCTGGTTTCAAAGAGTTAATTCTCAGACACAAGAGTTAAAAGATCCTTAAATTAATTTAGAAAAAATATAGTAATTTACTGATGTGGAAAATAAGAAATTTACTCTTACTCTTACTCTTACTTAAAGTAAATTTAAAAGCATTTACTTTTGGATACTTAAGTACCTTTAAAAAGCAAGTACTTTTCTACTCTTACTCGAGTAATATTTTGACTGAGCTACTTTTACTTGTAACGGAGTAAATTTTGACCAGTAGTATTTGTACTCTTACTCAAGTACTGGGGTCGAGTACTCTGTCCACCTCTGTGTTACAGCAGCAGCTGGTGTCAAAGTTCAGGTCTCACCTCTCAGCTTCAGGTAGACCAGCATTCCAACCAGAGCGAGAGCCAGCACCCCCACCACCACGCCGATGATCCACCAGTAGGATGAGTCCTCTGACGTGCTCCGCTGAGCTGCACACAGAAACCAAACCCACTGACGAGACTCATATGAGGATAATCCCAAAAGCCAGAGGTGTCAAGTAACGAAGTACAAATACTTCGTTACCTTACTTAAGTAGAAATTTTGGTTATCTATACTTCACTGGAGTAATTATTTTTCAGACGACTTTTTACTTTTACTCCTAACATTTTTACACAATTATCTGTACTTTTTAAAATTTTAAAAACAGCCTTGTTACTCTATTTCATTTCGGCCTTTAAAAAAAAACTATCCAGTTAAATTGCGCCATCCGGATAGAGTGAATTTGGTTGTGGTTGTGGCACAGATGTTCTTGTCCAGTTTTGTTCTTACATCCGTTCCCTCAGATTCCTGCAACTAAACGTGGATGTACATTCCAATAAAGGTTTGGATAAATGATAACATGCCTCTGAAGTTTGACTTTTTGCACCATTATAATACTTATAGGCAACTAGTCATCATATCTCCTGCTCTCTGAAACACATGTTAATGCTCAATAGTACACATATATGGTTCTTTAATATATTTGCATTATACTAAGATGCATTCATTTTGCGACATTGCATGGAGGAAGGGGACAGTACCGCTGGGGTGGCAAACCGGGGTGGTGGTCCCTCTGTTTAAAAAGGGGGACCGGAGAGTGTGTTCCAACTACAGGGGGATCACACTTCTCAGCCTCCCGGGGAAAGTCTACGCCAGGGTACTGGAGAGGAGATTACGGCCGATAGTCGAACCTCGGATTCAGGAGGAACAATGCGGTTTTCGTCCCGGTCGTGGAACACTGGACCAGCTCTACACCCTCCGCAGGGTGATCGAGGGTTCATGGGAATTTGCCCAACCAGTCTACATGTGCTTTGTGGATCTGGAGAAGGCATTTGACCGTGTCCCTCGTGCCATTCTGTGGGGGGTGCTGAGTGAGTATGGAGTCCGGGGCCCTCTACTAAGGGCTGTCCGGTCTCTGTATGATCGAAGCAGGAGTCTGGTTCGCATTGCCGGCAGTAAGTCAGACTTGTTCCCGATGCATGTTGGACTCCGGCAGGGCTGCCCTTTGTCACCGGTCCTGTTCATAATTTTTATGGACAGGATTTCTAGGCGCAGCCAGGGGCCGGAGGGGATCCGGTTTGGGAACCTCAGGATTTCATCTCTGCTTTTTGCAGATGATGTTGTCCTGTTGGCTTCATCAGACCGGGACCTCCAGCATGTGCTGGGGCGGTTTGCGGCCGAGTGCGACGCGGCAGGGATGAGAATCAGCACCTCCAAGACCGAGGCCATGGTTCTCGACCGGAAAAGGGTGGCATGCCTTCTCCGGGTGGGTGGAGAAGTCCTGCCTCAGGTGGAGGAGTTCAAGTATCTCGGGATCTTGTTCACGAGTGAGGGGACGATGGAGCGTGAGGTTGACAGGTGGATCGGTGCAGCGTCCGCAGTTATGCGGTCGATGTACCGGACCGTCGTGGTGAAGAGGGAGCTGAGTCGAAAGGCGAAGCTCTCGATTTACCGGTCAATCTACGCCCCTACCCTCACCTATGGTCATGAACTTTGGGTAGTGACCGAAAGGACAAGATCGCGGATACAAGCGGCCGAGATGAGTTTCCTCCGCAGGGTGGCTGGACGCTCTCTTAGAGATAGGGTGAGGAGTTCGGTCACCCGGGAGGAGCTCGGAGTCGAGCCGCTACTCCTCCACATTGAGAGGAGTCAGCTGAGGTGGCTTGGGCATCTGTACCGGATGCCTCCTGGACGCCTCCCTAGGGAGGTGTTCCAGGCATGTCCCACCGGGAGGAGACCCCGGGGAAGACCCAGGACACGCTGGAGAGACTATGTCTCTCGGCTGGCCTGGGAACGCCTCGGACTCCCCCCGGAAGAGCTGGAGGAAGTGTCTGGGGTGAGGGAAGTCTGGGCATCCCTGCTGAGGCTGCTGCCCCCGCGACCCGGGAACGGATAAAGCGGGAGAAGATGAGTGAGTGAGTGAGTGAGCATTCATTTTCATTGGCTTTTGTCCTTAATGGCTTTTTCCCCCTTACATTACTTTTACTTTTATACTATAAGTAGTTTTGAAACCAGTACTTTTATACTTTTACTTGAGTAAAAAACTTGAGTTGATACTTCAACTTCTACAGGAGTATTTTTAAACTCTAGTATCTATACTTCTACCTGAGTAATGAATGTGAATACTTTTGACACCTCTGCCAAAAGCATCTTTAAAGAATTAAGTCTAAAACTGGAAAACTCCACCTTGGAAGTTTTTACCGTCAACAAGAAACGCAGGACTGGTGTTAGACCTCGTCATTTCTAACTTGCATGCATTGTGGGTAATGTGACCAGTTCATGGGATCCGGTTGGTGTTTTTGCCCTCACCATCAGCATCGTCGATGGTCACCTTGTTGCGTTCGGTGTGGGTGCTGTACGGCACGGAGAACTCGCAGGTGTAGCTGCCCGTGTGCTCCTCGTGTTGGGGGTCCATCAGCCGCAGGGAGCCGTCTCCGAACGGGATCCTGAAGGCGTCCACCTCCACGTGGTTGTCCCAGGGCGGCGAGGAGATGCTGCGCTCCGACCGGCTGTCGTAGCTGATGATGCGCGACAGCTCCTCGCCGTTGGAGAAGGTCCACTGGAGGGACGGGTTGTTCAGGTGGGAAGGAGCGCTGCAGGGGACCGTCAGGTCCTTCCCCTGAGATCCTCGGATTTCTGGAAGAGTAAATAGTGGTGCTTTTTTCACTAATAACAGAACCTTTCCCCTACACAATCAAAAAGTGCATATTAGGCTAACATTAATACAGACAGCAAGATTAATTATTAGAAGACAATTCCCCTGATAGCGGCCCAAAGTAAGGGATAGCTAGAGGGAAGGGTTTGGGGGAAGAAGTTTAAAGTTAAAGTAAACTTATATCACTCATATCACAATAACTATGCAATAATAATAATAATAATAATAATAATAATAATAATAATAATAATAATAACCACAATCATATGCTGTAACAATGCACCTTTCCATAACCATGTCTACCTCATACTGCTGCACCTTTCACTTTAAAAAAAAATTGTATATATGTTAATAAGAGCTGTCATTTGCCTATTTGCCTATTTACTGTACAGTGAGTGAAAATAACCGAGTCAAATTCCATGTCTTGATTGACCTGATTTGGCCAAATAAACATGATTCTGATTCTGATTCTGAAAATAAAAGGAAAAGAGGAAAATTCCCGGTTGGGGAATTTGGACACATTTTCTGCTTCAAGTCAATGGGGGTGTGTGTTCGGGCTCTTGACTGGCAGGAAACATACCAAATTAAAAAGCAAATTAAAGGGGAAAAGGAAACAAAAAAAAAAAAAGCACAAACAAATGAATGTATTTAACTCCGCTCTGGCTCTGCCGTCAGGACCAGTTCCTGCAGCCCCTGCGTTTTTGTTTTGCACATTTGTATTGTTACCTGTTTTGTAAAAAAAAATAAAAATTCCCCCTTCTTTTACAACAACCCATTTCCATCAGTATCCAAATATGACACAACATCTCCCCATCTTTGGTCAAAGGTTTCCATTTTCATTTGCATCTTTGATGTAAACCTGCTTCAGTCTCTGCTTCCACTGTTATAGTCTGTGATTTAGTGCTCTTCCAATTCACACTCATAATTTTTTTGGCAATCAGTAACAAAATCTTATTGGACAGCCCCAAAAGATATGTGCATAATTCCCAATTCCTCGACAATTCCTCCAACACATTTCAATCAAAGGTGTCTTAACATAGAGTAAAAGAGTAAAATTCCCGGTTGGGGAATTTGGACACACTTTCTGCTTCAGTCTCTGCTTCCACTGTTATCGTCTGTGATTTAGTACTCTTCCCATTCACACTAATCATTTTTTTGGCAATCAGTAACAAAATCTTATTGGACAGCCCCCAAAAGATATGTGCATAATTCAACAAAGAAATACTGTATTCAGAGGAGTGTTAAAATATCTCATTCTTAATTTCCAATCAAACTCTTTCCACTATTTAATCCTTTGTGAATAATTCCAATTCCAATTTTTCCTCAAATAATTCTTCCCACAGATTATCTGCAATTTTTTTTTTTTAGATATATTTTTATCCCGGTTTTTTTCCCATTTTTACCACCCCGTGCTCCTACCTACTGACAGTCCTGGGCATTGCCATCCTCTACCAACCCCGGGAGGGCCCTGCACTGAGCTCAGGTCTCCTCCTTAACCTGAGGAGTGAGCAGGCCGCATCTTTTCACCAGGGGCTTCTCCGGCCGAACGTAGCGCGTGGAAGGATCACGTTATTCCGGCCGGATCCTCCCCACCCCATCTGGCGCCCCGGTTGGCCAGAGGGGGCATGTGTAGCCCAGGACTGTGTGCATGTTTTTGTGAGGGTAGCTCACATTAGCTCACACCAGCTACCCAGGGGAACACGGGGAGAACATACAAACTCCACACAGAAAGATCCTTTCGCCAACCCCACCCATGGTGTGGGCACTGAAGTCATGGGGGAACTAACACGCACTTCAGCACCCACAGCGTCCCCCGGCGGGAATCGAACCCAGGACCTTCTTGCTGTGAGACCGCTGCACTACCAGCTGCGCCACCGTGCCCCGGATTATCTGCAATTATAATATTTAGTTCCAATTCCAATTTTTCCTCAATAGTCAGTGTGTTTTGTGTTTCAGTTGAGATTCTTTTATATATCTGAGATACATGCTTTTTATTTAGGATATCCTTCTCTATTATAGAAATGAAATATTCTTCAATTTTATTTGGATTCCTACTAACTATCTCTCTCTCCCTGTGGCTTGTCAGATCTTATTTGGAAATATCTGTATAGGTCATTTGATATAATTCCAAATTGTTCCTGAACTTGCCTAAATGATTTAATTGCTGTTCCATCAAATAATTGATTTATTGTGGTTCCCTTGGCCCGTATTCGGTATCCACCATCCCCTATTGACATATTAGTGCTTTTTATCTAGACTTTTGTGGCTGTAAATATAATCTTTATAGAAGTGTTCATGCAGGAAAAAGAGGGAATTAATAATACTTAATAATTCTTGTAGTTGTTTCAGAGAACAACTTTAGGAGAAGGACTAACAACCACATTAGTGTGTTGTATTGTGCAGGCAACAGCAGGCTCTCTAAATGTGAGGTGATCATTTTGTAAGTGTTTTGCCCTGCAATAAAACAAACAAAAACCAGAAAATTAAAAAAAAAAAATGATGTCCTTAGGCACACAAAAAAGAAAGAATTGTGAGACTGGGATGTAATAACTCCTCTTGAACTTCTTCTAAAGTTTCTTGCGTGCATATATTTGAATTCTGGACATAAAACAGCTGATCTGAAGCATGCACACCGTTAAGGAAGGTTTTAGTGAGAAAACATTTGAGATGTTGGCGTGCATCCACTCCATCCGGGCCAGAAATGATGTTCCTCCCTTCAAAGCAGGGGAGGGATTCATTTCCTCTGTTGTGAGACACTTTGAACACACAAACCCACCAGGTCTGCAGCGGTGGTTTACCTCCTTCCCTCAGCGAGGCGGTCCAAGCAGGACCCCCATACGCAGATGTCACTTTACAAATGTAGATGAGGTCTGGCCGACCCTTTAGCCTCCTGAGTCGGCTGTCAACCGTGTAGAGACCCTTCTTGTCAGCTTGCATTCGTGTGACCGGTCGTAGGTCTTCAAATGTGGGTGGTTCGGTCGCCCAGGTTACCCGAGGAGCTGGGAAGACATCGCGGACGGAGCACTTCATCTCCTCGTAGCCGCTCAGCCGGGACAGCTCCAGAAACAGGCCTCGGATGGGCGCTGCACACACACAAACACACACAGAAAGACACTCACAGCATGCTGAATGTTTCCCAGAAGCTCTGGTGATAGTTTAAATGTCAGCGCTTAATATAGCCTGCTATTCAGTGATATCATTGTTATGCAGATAAAATTAGACCTCTGCAAAAAGAATATGCTTAAAGTCAGCACAGAGTGTTTTAATACTTGATGATGCTGTCCAAAGTGAAAATGACATCAGGGTCAAAAATCTATGTGCATGATCTGCAGATAAAATTCACAAAGTTTTAAAGTTTTAAAATGGGACTCTACCTCTCCAAGACAAAAAGAAAAACAAAAAAGAAAAAAATCTTATCTTTTACTTTAAAGATTTAGGACCGAAGAGGACTGATGATGGAAATTAACCTGCTTTTACATTCAAATAATGATCACATTACTACTTCCTTCGTTTTTTTTTTTTCAGAATATATTCTGAAAAAAACTCACTCTTTTTACCAAGATATCTGCTATTTAATGAAAATCGATTCAGTTTCACTTTACTTTACTGCTGCTCCAGACTGGTTGTACATTAAAAGCCACAATGAAGCAGTACCACATCTGTCCACATGGGGGCGGACAGAGCTGCTATGTCCACATGGCGTCTTGTAATACAACTTCATCCCACCAGACGTGCACTTTGATGCGTCTTAGGCCACGGGCTGGAGCAAAAGCCGTTTATTAAATTTTTACTTGTCTGTTTTTGTGTATTTGTGAAACATCAAAGTCTGGATGTTGACAGTCAAAATATACGTTTTATCGGGGAATGGAGACTTGTGTGGACTGGAGGCGGCTAATGCAAAGTATCTATCCCTGAATGCAATTTACATCAAAAAGCAGATGTAATGCAAAAAATACAAAACCCCATATTACGATAAGCTATAATCACCTTTGCCAGAGGAGTCCATGATCCCTTCTCATTTTTTTTATGCTCAGTGTTTATTTTTTAGTTCAGTTAAATTCTGCAAAATGTTTAAATACATGTTTGCGTGTACAGAAGTACACTGCTGTTGCATCTGTGTCCTCTCATGGTGAGCTGGCCAAGTCCGAACTACCACGTACACAAGTCCAAACTTAGGGCCTGATTTACTAAGATCCTAAATAAAGAGTACTAAATTGTGTGTGCACTGAAAAAGTTTGCACGTGCTGTTGTTGTGTGTTTTGCGGGTGATCAACTAAGAATGCTTGCGCAATTGATAACAGGTGCAAACCGCAGTATTTAAATGAGGTGTTGCGTGTCTTACGGTTTGCGCCATGGAGAGTCTGGATGGAAAGCAGATAGTCGCAAGCGCAAAATGAAATTTGACGAGTTGGAGTTAGAGATATTAGTGGAAGAGGCAAATAAACACATTCATGAACTACAGCAAAGAAATTTAAACATTACCAAAAGAAACGCAGTATGGGAGAAAATCTGCGATAGAATAAATGCAGTTGGTAAGACAAAAAGAACGGCAGATGAGGTTAAAAGAAGGTGGCAAGATATAAGGCGAAGAACTAAAGAAAAAGTGGCCTTTAGTAAAACTTGTGCAACCATTTTTAAAATAGCATGCAGCAGAATAAAGACTCTCTCTCTGCGTATTCTTTGATTTTGGCGATGTCGCCTCCTTGCCACAATAACAGCAGCCATCGGTGCGTAATGCTGGGCAGATTAGCACCTTCCTTTCGAACGTATTAAATACAGACGCAATCACAATCCCCGCAATAACTTTCAGGCTTGGTAAATCTCATTGCGTGTTGTAAATGGACCTATTTGCATTTTCCCCTCCCAGTATTTAGCGATTTCTGGCGGGTACGCCTCATATTGATTATTCATCAGAGCAAAAGTACTAAATGAACAGCGTGTGCTATTTTGCTCATTTGAGAGGCGCAGTCCTCTTTGCACGCTGTTAGTAGATCAGCTTGCACATTGGTTTGCGGGTGATGTCAAGTTTGCACACGTTTTTACGCACGCAAACCTTTAGTAAATCAGGCCCTTAGTGTACTTGGAATCGGGATATGCTGCCCCCATGTGGCAGGAAGTGGTATTGCTACATAGAGCGCTTTGTTTCATAGCATTATTACCATTTTAACCATCAAAGACAAAACTAAGAAAGCCTGGTACCTAAACTCACCTTCCACCTTCAAGATGACCTTTGCATCGTGTTCTCCGTCTGAGGTTTCTACGTGACACCTGTAGGTTCCTCTGTCCTTGAGACCACTCCTCCTCAGGATCAGCGTGGCGTTGCCATGGGATACCTGTCGCGGGGAGACAAAGGCGCGTCCCGCCAGCTGCTCATGCTTGAGGTGCTCTTTGCTGCTGCTGTCATCGTCATCGTCCTGCCTCTCGAACTTGTACACCACCACGTCCTGTCTGAACCACTCCACGGTCTCCTCGCCACCCGGCTGGAAGCTGCAGGGAAGCGCACACTCCTCGGACACACGGCACGTCACCAGCACCTCTGAAACACCACACAAAAAGTTGTGTAGACTTTTCTTTGTCCTCGTATCAGACTTGAAATGCTCAAAGGTTTTTGTTTAGAGTTTAAATGTGTGTTTTTGTGCTTTCCACTTCACAACTACATCATGGTTTTGTGGCTAGAACACTGAAAGGCTTCTCATCGGTTGGTCATCATTGGGAGGCAGAGAAGGAACAACTCTCATTCATTGTAAATGTCAGTTGTCATCTGTTTTGAAAGACTCCCATCCTCCCCTTCACCATAAACCAACCAAAACCACCAGTTGGCGTTGCACCAGCGGCTGGGTTCAGTCAGTGTGCTGGTTCATGCTGTCACATCACAGTCTGGGGAAATGCTCTGCAGAAACTACAGAGCAAATGTGGCGCAACAGTCCCTGGCTCCGAGCCCAGCTTCAGCTGTGGTTGCATCATGAAGCTGTGAGTTATTTTACCAGTGAAATCGGGTTTTGTTTTGAAGCATAGATACAACTTTTGCACCTGCATCACGGATAAATCACCTGAACTGTATTTCTGTAGCGACTTTAAAATACAAGCACATCGTAAAATGTTTTCTCTACAGCTTAAAACAACTTTTCTTCCATCCATCCATTCATCCATCCATCCATCCATCCATTCATCCATCCATCATCCAACCATCCATCCATCCATCCATCCATCCATCCATCCATCCATCCATCCATCCATCCATCCATCCATCCATCCATCCATCCATCCATCCATCCATCCATCCATCCATCCATCCATCCATCCATCCATCCAATCCCATGTTGCTGAAAGTGAATAATTAGGCACAGAAGCCTATTCTTCAAAGAAAAAATAGTGTTTTGACGACAGTAATGGAGAACCTCTTATAGCCGTTCAAATGACCTCAGACTTCATATACTGTATATGAATGACGAATATTCATCAATACAAACTTTCTGCCTCAGTGATAAATGTTTATTTGTAATTGCATGAAGCCGACTACGAAGAAAATTGCATGAAAAACTGCGAAACGGGATGAGAATACAGATAATTTAAGTAAAACCGAGACAACTTTCTAATAAACTGGAGCGTGCTGCATGAAAGGAGCCAGTGAAGGAACACCGTGATACAGAACTGGTATTTTATTGCAGCTTTGAAGCAAACCCCGCCGAGGCCACGACAGAAACGATAGCCGACTTACTGACGAGTTGAAAAAAAGTAATCAGCCGTGTAGTCAAAGTCCAAAATAGCCTTGTCCATAAACATTCAGCGACCCTCCAAGCCCTGTAGATTTTTGTCCAGGATTAGATCCCTCAGAATAGTTTTGTGGTGACCCCTCCCACCAAGAGAACAACTGGACTCAGGCCGTGCCACCGGATCTCCTCGAGCCAGGGGTCAAGCATCCGAGCCTGCTGCTTTCCCCAAATGACCCGTCATCCCAGGTCAGTTTCATTCACAGTTGCTAGTGTTTTTCCACCCTTTCTTTCTCCATGTAATTGTGATAACCTGACAGCAGACTCCTGACAGCCTCACGAGGAATCCCTTATTGGTTTTTCCAGACAGACATCTGCAATCAGAAGGAGCTGAACTCAAATACGTGCTTCAAAGCATGGCAGCCATCAACTGTGACATCATGACATCAGCATCTGTGGGGTTTCTGTTGAACTATGACTTTCCTCTAAATTGTTGCACAACTCTGAGCTGGTAACCCCGACTACAGTAAATGCTCTGTAGATAAACTCTGATTCACCCAAGAGAGCATTTGAGTTTTCCGAACTTAAGATTTCAACTCGTTTCACACCGTTCTTGGAAAAGAGGAGCTTCTGTTTGATCTGCACTTCTTAAAACGAACAACGCTCCAAGACTGAGAACGATACCTGGAGACGTAATAACTGAGAATGACACCTGGAAATACCTGATCTGAACACCAGAACAGAGCATCACTTAGTCGAGCAAAAACAAACCGAGCAGCATTCCCACCTGTAGGCTCGACAGGAGACGTGGGTTCACAAGAAGTAAAAACCTAAAAGAGTAATGACCCTGTCAAGAATGGACCAGGGTCAGATTAGGGTCAGAATTATTCACGGGGTGTGTTTCAAAGGTTGACCAAGTCTTAAAATCAGCAAAGCAAGAAAAGACAATAAGATAAAGTATAGAAACACAACAATAAGGAATAAATTAACCATACAATAGAAAACTGGTGAAGCCCAATCAGAATTTAGTTTGAATTACATAAACTACTCAAGTGAACGGGGGTCATGTTCTGGGTCTCTGGACAGCGCTGAGAGACAACTTGTACTGTGATAGACGCTTTATAAATAAAATTTAATTTAATTTAGTTGGTGGTTTCATATTTCCTTCTACAGCTTCTTTTATTCTCCCTTAGTTTCAAGAAACGGGTCAGATCTGACCCAACTGGCGTCTACCATCATCGTGGAAGTGGAGATGCATGCAGGTCCTCTGATGACCACTAGGATCTGGCTCCATTCAATTCAATTCAATTTGATTTATATAGCGTCTAATACAACAGATGTTGTCTCTAGACGCTTTCCAGAGATCCAGAACTTGAACATAAACATAAACATAAATACGGTGGCCGAGACCCGCCATTGCGGAAAATTAAAGAAACGCTGCAAATAAAAAGAAACGCTGCTGCAAAGAAAATAAACGCTTTGCAAATAAAATAAACGCTGAAAATATAAACAAACGCCGCTGCAAATAAAAGAAACGCTGCAAATATAAAGAAAAGCCGCTGCAAATAAAACAAAAACAACACAAATAAAAAAGCCACAACGGAAGTGAATTACCGGGGGCTATTTTTGCTGATGCACCGGTGTTTTTTGCGTGAGAGGAGAAGAAGAAGACGAAGAGGACGTACCGGTAAGTGAAAAGGAAGAAATAAGAAGAGCGAGGAATAAGAAGAACAACGAACGAGAAAATAGGTGAAAAGGTTAGTGTTCAACGTCACTACGTGTAATTTTTAATGTGCAACACCGGTGCATCGGCAAAAATAGTCCCCGGTAATTCACTTCCGTTGTGGCTTTTTTATTTGCGTCGTTTTTTTTATTTTATTTGCAGCGTTTCTTTTATTTGCAGCAGCGTTTCTTTTTGTTTGCAGCGTTTCTTTTATTTGCAAAGCATTTATTTTATTTGCAGCGGCGTTTGTTTCTGTTTGCAGCGTTACTTTTATTTTCAGCAATGGCGGGTCTCGGCCACCGTACATAAACCCCCGAGCAATTATTACATAAACAATGGCAGGTAAAAACTCCCATAGTGGGAGAAAAGCCTTAACTCCATGACTCCCAGGTAAAAATGTTCAACTTTAAAGAAATAAAATAAAACTTGTATCATGTTGTAAAAAACAGTTTTTGTCTCCAGAGCTAGACTGGACATCTTTAAGAACTCGAAGTTGCAGTTTTATGCATAAACCTGTGATCTTTTGAGTGACAGGTACGTTGCAGACTGTGGTATCAATCTGGGCACTGATCAACTGGACGTGGGGACCAGGAATCGGGAGCTGTGAGAGTTTAATCAGCCCGATTTTAGAGGGAACATTTCTTGTTGTGCTGTTTACTGTATCAACAGAATGCCAGGGCGGTCACTAGAGACCGGTACCAGCCTTTCTCCTGCTCACTCAGCTGCTCCCATTCAGCCTGCCAGAACGGCCCTAAGTTGGGTGTCAGAGCTACAGTAGTTGCCTTTGGCCAAGGTCTGGGCCAGGAGCTGGAGGTGGAGCTGGCTGCTCAGGTTTCCTTTGGCCGGGGATGAAGGATGCTGACTGTCTGCAGAGCAACCACTCATCTGCTTCAGCCAGACTGCAGCAAGGCTCTGGGAGAGCTCAGCTGGAGCTCTGCAGACGCAACGTTGACTATTCAACAATGAAAAATGATCCTGAACGAATCCATGTACTGTGATTTATGATGCAATCATCTTTCCTTGGTTAATCAATACCACGTTTACCACATAAGAGTAGCTGGAAACTTGTTTGTTGACACAGACATATAAAAGGTATAATTAGACATAATTTAATCTCTGAACATGGGCTTATAAACATCAAATTAAATGCATTCCTTTCTCCTTTGAAACAGGGATTTAAACTCTTCAACGTGAACTTTTCACTGCTGACACTTGGACCACATCCGAGCTGAAACGTCAACTTTTGTTTGTTGCCAAAAACCTGAGGTGGAGACGTGTTGTTCATGGATGAACAGGTTAGCGCATGCAAGACTGCATCAAATTATCTTTTTGAATATACAAAAGAAACACTTGTAAGGATAAAACCCTCAGCTGAGGAGATCGGCAGCAGCGCTGCAGGAGAATCACCGACCCGCCTGAGCTTGTGTGAGTGGAGATGAGTCACGTTTAGTCATTTCCGCTGAGAAACGTTCAGGCAGAACGTTTCCAGGCAGGGAAAAACTCACTGCAGAGCAGATTAAAAGGTTCGCTGACAAATCCTGCAACGTGGTGACTTTTCTCCTCTCTTTCAACTAGAGACGCAAATCGTCACTGGCCTTCAGATTTAAGTCAGTTACGATTCACCTATTGAAGGTTCGATGCATCTCAAGAGTCTTGCATCCTTAAATGTGTATCGTGTTGACACTAAACACACAATTAATCCTTAAACGTAAGTTAAAATGATGCGGTATGAATTACTACGACGACAAAGCTCAACAAAGATGTAACGGAGGATGTTTTCGTAGCCGAGGACGATCTCAGCTGGAAATTCTGCAGCTCAACATCCAGGTTGAGTAAATGTCCTTGTGCAGTCCCACATGACAGTTTACTACGAATCCCTGTTAAACCCATTAAAAGTGATTTCTTATCTGAGAATAAATGATGTTCTGAGCTGCCTTTCCCAAAATAACAGTCTTTTTGAAACATTGAGCAAATCCTCTCCACTGCTTTCACTACAGTTCCTCTTTATTGGCCGGTTTGCACCGGAGTCGGAGAGAGAAAATATCATATTTCAGACTTATGTGTAGTCCAGCTGCCCCTGTATTCGTCTCTTGCTTTCATAAGATAAGATAAGATAAGATAAGATAAGATAAGATAAGATAAGATAAGATAAGATAAGATAAGATAAGATAAGATAAGATAAGATAAGATAAGATAAGATAAGATAAGATAAGATAAGATAAGATAAGATAAGATAGTCCTTTATTGATCCCCAGAAGGGACATTCAGGTGCTACAGCAGCTCAAAGTCGGAAACATGAACTCAGACTAAATAAACGATAAAGATAAATTATAAGTATGAAAAATAAAAAATAAAAAAATGAAACTGAACAAGAGTATTGTAATGTAATGTAATGTACTGTAAACATAGTAAGTACATAATATAATAAATAGTGTGTTATACTAATATAGTATAAAGGAATAGCGTGCGGCCCTGCGTGGACTGGTGATCTGTCCAGGGTGTAACCCCTGCCTCTCACCTGAAATGAGCTGGGATAGACTCCAGCAGACCCCCGTCACCCTGCAGAGGATAAAGCGGGTATAGATAATGGATGGATGGATGGATGGAATAGTGTGCAGTTGCAGTCTTATTATAAATACAATCGATGATCAGTGACATCGTTTTTTTAATTTCTTTCTGAAGTGATTTAAGCTTATTCTTGACTTGTGTTTTGCTTCTGTAAACACCTCTTTTTTTGGGAGTATTTCAGTAGTTTCATCTCGGATGACCTCATCCCTGCAGCTAGCAGCTCCTTGATTCCCTCGTCATCCTGACATTTGTCCACATTTGTGACGGGCCTCCTCTTGAGTGCTGTGCTGTCATTAGGGGTTCAGGGAACCAACTCGTGTTGTTTCTGTCAGCCTGTTTCAATTTTAGTTTTAGTCTAGTCTTTGGGTCAAGCTATCATTTTAGTTTTTATTAGTTTTAGTCACGTTCATTCTCCTTTTAGTCGTGTTAAGTTTCAGTCGACTAAAAGTCTGAGCATTTTAGTCTCGTTTTAGTCAAAGATTGTATTTAGCCAAACCCATTTTACAAACAAGGTTATCTTATTATTATTATTATATTATTGTTACCTTATAGACTCAAGAATAGATTCATTCCAGATACAGAAGACTCTAATTTGAGTTTACAACATATTTATTTTTCTGCATTTCTCCCCATCTTTTTCTTTTTCAACGACACATTGGGTTTTCTTTTCCACGTAGGAAAGTGTAACCAAAGATGGTTCTTCTTCTTCTCCCAGCCTCAGAGCAGATACCCGTTTTGGTCAACGAAGCAGAGTTTTTATTTTGTAATCTACATTTTAGTCTCGTTTTTATTCCTCTAAGATATTGCATTACATATTTAATTATCATTATCGTCACATGACCAGCATTTTCATGGCATCTCGTCTCTTTTTCCTCAGATGATAAAGGTTCATTGACGATGATATTTAGTCATAATTTTCATTGACGAAAGCAACTTTAGCACCAACGAGTGTTTTTTTGGAAACGTACACAGGCCTGTACCTGCTTTAGGTTGGGGTTGGGGCTCTGCTGAAGGTTGGTCAACTCAGAGATGATTAGATGTTCTGTAGTCAGCAGATGACGCTGCTCCGTCAAGACCTCTCCTTCATGGCCTCTGCTGCTTTGCGTGAAAACGGCACACAGAAACGTGTTGCCGGCTGTTCGTCCTCTTCTTGTGCAACTCTGGCAGCAGCTCTGACTCACACCTGACTGACGTCACGTCGACCCGCCTGACGAACCCGTGAGCCGCTGGTTTCCCAGCCGACTGCCCCTCACACTCCTGCGCTACCGTGCGCGCCCTCCTGCAAGGTCTGGCAGCGAACCTGAGCAAACTCGGCTCCTTTCAGGGAACCAGAGGATATTTTATTATATCGTGCATGAATGCATGAATATGAAGGAGACTTGAGCTCAGTGCAGGGCCCTCCCGGGGTTGGTAGAGGCGAGCAATGCTCAGGACTGTCACTTAGGTAGGAGCACTGGGTGATAAAAAAAATGGGGGAAAAATGGGGATAATAAATATAAAAAAAAATATCCTGCATGAATCTGAAGTCTACGACGGAGTATTAGGGCCAAACTAAGACAAAAAAAAATGGAAATTACGAGAATAAAGTCATAATATAATGAGAATAAAGTCGTAAAATTACGAGAATAAAGTCGTAATGTTGCGAGAATAAAGTCGTAATAGAATAAAGTCGTAATATTATGAGAATAAAGTCGTAATATTACGAGAATAAAGTCGTAAAATTATGAGAATAAAGTCGTAACATTACGAGAATAAAGTCGTAATGTTGCGAGAATAAAGTCGTCATATGAGAATATAATTTATGAGAACTCTAACAGGAAAAGCTTCTTCTCCCTGTGTTAAAATGAGGAATATTGAGCATCTTGTGAAGTTATATTTATATATTTATAATTTATTACGACTTTATTCTCGTAATATTATGACTTTATTCTCGTAATTTTACGACTTTATTCTCGTAATATTATGACTTTATTCTCGTAATTTTACGACTTTATTCTCGTAATATTATGACTTTATTCTCGTAATTTTACGACTTTATTCTCATTACATTATGACTTTACTCTCGTAATTTCCTTTTTTTGTTTTTTTGTTTGGCCCTAATACTCCGTCGTAGAAGTCATCCCAATGCCATGGGGGAACGAGAAAAACAATGGTGTTAGAGAAACAGTTACTGCTGCACATCAGTCTGGACCAGAGCATGAAACCGTTTCCATAAAAGTGGACGGAGGTGGACAGAGCCAGACCTCTCTCTCTCTCTCTCTCTCTCAGGAGCAACGGGATGTTCCCAGGCCGGTCGACAGATTTAATCTCTCCAGCGTGTCTTGGGTCCGTCCCAGGGCCTCCACCCGGCTGCAGAGTTGGCACCCGCCTCCTGGACAGCTCCCGAGGGGGGAGTCAAGCAGATTCCCAAACCACGTCAGCTGACTCTTCTAGATGTGCAGGAGCAGAGACTCTCCTCCCTCCTGAAGGACAGAACATCTCATCCTATCTATAACCACAAGTTCACCCCCCCCCCCCCCTGGGGGGAGGGGATTATTTTCAGCTGCTTGTACCTGGTAAACAGAAACATCCTCCCAAACACTTGGGATTTAGAGGAGGTTTAGAGGAGCTGGTCGTCGTCCCTGCTGCTTCTCTCTCTCGAGCAGCGGAAGATCGCAGCTTGATGAAGCCAACAGGACCACATCATCTACATAAAGCAGACGTGGAACCCTCTGGTCAGGGGATAAGTCCGCTCTCGGCCCCTTGGCCACTCTGAATGACTCCCCAGACCGAACCCTCGCTCTGTCTGTACAGGAAGTTCAGCCGTTCGTTGGTCAGGTCACACAACAGATGACTGGAACCACGCCAGAAAATCTTCCTCCAAATAGCTTTTTAAGACAATGATTCAGGTCCATCAAGTCTCCCGGCGAGCCGTCACAGTGAGTGAGTCAGTGTCCACGTCAACAGGAACTTGGAACCTGAGCGCTTACGTGGAATTTATTTGCTTTAATGTGACCGCTCAAGCCCCGCCTCTTCCTGCTCTGCAAGCCAAACGTGGAACTTTTGACTTCCGCTTCTTCTCCCAAATGATTTACAGGCCGTGAAAATGTTATATTATCTCATAAAATACGACTAGTTTTGGATGGAAATGAGCTCAGGCATGCTGAAGTAATCGCCAGCTCGACACTGAGAAGACATCCAATTTCAAACATTACTGCTCGTGCGTTTCCAAATGCTACTTCAAATTCAAATGTGACGACATTAAAACCACCTACTGCAAACCCCTTGACGGACGTGCAGTCCTGCACGTCCTGGCTCTCGTAAAACGTCTGCACAAACACCGGCAGAGAAAGTCGCCAATTAAAAGGATTTTTTTCCTTTCACTCGCTGCAGAGGGAGAATGTTTCCACGCCGAAATCCAAACTGACATCAGAACTTAATTCAGAGGAAAAAAGAGGATTCTGCCCGCCGACTAATAGAAAACAGTTCCTTACTCCAGGAAGATAACTCTGCAGCTTTCAGGGTTAGGATGACCTTATTTCTGTGTGTGTGTGTGTGTGTGTGTTTCTGTAAATAAAGCCTTGCAGCGAACGTCTCCCTGCTGACGGATCAGCTGAGGCAGCAGGACAAAGAGGTGTTTGTGACTTACCTGGGGTTTTGTCCTGTGTAGCAAAGCTGATACAGAGGAGGAAGCCGGCCCAGGTGTGTATCGCTGACATGATTTCCTTTCAGTTGTTCGCAGTTAAGATCCAGAAACACACACACACACACACGATCAGCCGGGGAAGCAGATACAGACGGGCTCTGAGTCCATATGGTGGTTCCAGCTGCACGTTCCCGCTCTTACTTCTCCACTTGCGGCAGGTTTGGCCTTGGATCTCTCTGGGTGGTATCAGCATCACGGACGCAAATATGAGGAACAGGGAAGAGAAAAAGCATAATTAGAGACATTCCTGGTGAAATGGAAACTAGGAGATGCTGGAGACGGGACAGCATGACAGAATATTTGAGATCCTTAGATGAGCACAGAGGATTTTGAACTCATTCATCCATCACAAACTCCTAAAACCTACAAGCCCTCTTTATTTTCCTCTCAGCCATTCCTCTCTGTCCATTCCGTATCCTCAAACCCTCCTTTCATCTCTGAAATAGTTTGGATATTACATGAAAGGGAAGAGGATGCATCTGTCGGTCACGCTGGAGAAAAGCCCACTCCTGCTATCTCGACACTATCGAGGCTCTAACGCAAACACAGGTGAAGCTTTCGCCACGCTTCAAAGGCAGCGAGGAAACGTGGGCGGGGGATTAGTCTAAAAGGTTAAAAAAGTTTACGGGAGCCTCTTTGAAATACGTGAAAGGGGAAGTAAACGACTTTATGATGAGTAAATGATGAAGTGTAGCGGAGTGTTTTAGTGCTTTCACTGGATCCTTCCTGCGTCCAAGCTGCAGACAATGCCGTCTCTAATGTGATGCACTTCAGAAGAAGCTCAGCATCACTCATTATTAGCCTTCTGGCTTTGTTTAGTAAAAGAAAAGGACACACATCTGGATCTTTTCCAGGGTTTATTTCCTGGTTAAAGAGAAACCCTGCAGCACCACAAGTGCACTTGTTTTTTGGAAAGTGTGCAACAAAAAAACGAAACAGAAACACAACAAATGACTGCTAGGAGTACTGCTGGCCATTTAAAAAAAAAAAACAAATCTGAAGAAGAGATAAAGCCACATCAACGCTAAAAGCACCAAATGTTCTGGATTCATGCGTCTCCGCGTCCACAGAGCTCCGCTATGACTAAAACACATGTGGCTTTTGTTGCACTTGGTTTCTGCTGCGGCACATTTGGCTGAGCAGCTGCTTCAATACCACTGATGCACCGTCATACGGTTCTTGTTTAGTCTGTAATTTAAACCGGTGACTTGGACAACTCCAGCGGGCCTCTTTCATCTATCTGTCGCAGGTTGCTCTTTGTTTGTGGAAGACGTCCATAAGGAGGCGTCAAGGGTTAAACTGGAGGCACTGAAGACGTCCAGCCTGAAATGACCTGGCTATGATCTGATCTTAGGCAAAATAACAGGGTTAATAAACTAAATGTGCTTAATGAACACAGTCATTAATGATTCACAGGAAGGAGGAAGTGAATCCATACGCTCTTTATCTAAAATAAAACTAATCGAAGTCAGACTGTTTCCACACCTGCAGTGCGGTTAATGAAATGAGGTTGGAGGTGTAGTTTAGAGGCGCTTCGACTAATAAAAGACATGTGGAGTTCGCTGCTCATGGGGAGCATCCCGCCATGTGCAAGATGCATCCCAGAGGGGGTTTAGAGATCTAAGAGATGCTGGCTTCCTAAAGGTCTTTCCCACTGCCGTGGCAATTTTTTATAGATTGCACAGAGTAAAACACAGACCCATAACCAACTACAACATCAGTGATTACAGAAGTTTATTGATGCGCAATCAGGAAAGTCAACATGCATGGGAATGTGTAGGACCTGACAGGTCATTGGAAGCTAGTAACATGAAAGACAGGAAACCTGACAGGTCATTCCAGGGACACTGGCATTTACACATCTCAGATCCCCCTCTTTCTATCCTGTTTCTTACAGCTGTTGGCCTTTTGTTATAAAGCATTTACTGTTTGAATTGTTTCCATTACAACCACTCACTTCTTCCTCCAGCTCTCTCAGGGTTTCACATTGAATGTTCGATAAAGACACAAGAATAAGTTGGTTTTCACATTATGATCTTAACTTAAGCACATTGCGTTTGTCGTCAGTAAGTTAAATCCAAGATGCTCACCCACTGTTTTATAATACTACATTTAAAAGAAATAATGTGGAAAATAGTGTCCAAAACATTCGAAACTCTCTTAATCACTGCAGCTCGTTTATTTAATAGGTTTTATCTCACACTGATCATATGAAGAAAGCCAATAAAAACTACATCCTCTCATCTTAAACAAAAGTGACCAAGAAGTTGTGATCCTCTTAGTCTGAATCCGTCTTTATGACTGTTTCCCTCTTTAATTGACGGAAACACAATTTAATGCAAAGTTTTGTCTTTATGCTCCATCGTCCATGTAGCTCTGCTGCTTTTGATGGTGATAAACTTGGAAAAAAATCCCCACACATTTTAACTTTAATGCAGTTATATGAATCTGACAGTGAAAAAGATCACTTTGATGCATTTTTCTTTCAATAAATAACAGAAAAAAGCTGCATATGTCAGTACTTACAGTGGTTCTCAGGCATCATCAGTGATAGATTCAGAGGGTCAACTTTTCCTACACTGACGTGATCACGTAGCGCTGGAGTCAGTGGCGTCAGTGGGGAGACGTGTGTGTGAAAGCGGGAAAGACACACAAAAACGCAGAGCCTTACTGTGACTCAGCTGCCGTTGAGATGAAACTGTGGAGAAACAGGGACCCACAAGTAGAGCAGAGAAGATCCCAGCCTGCTCCTCCAGAGACCGAGCCTCAGCCTGACTGGATCAACAGGTTATTTAGAGAATAGGCTGCACACACACACACACACACACACACACTCTCACACACTTCAGCCCACACACCTCCCGTGGATGGGTGGAGTTTGGCCGTGATTGGCGAAGCCTCAAAACACACACGCGAGACCCTCGGTGAGAGTCAGTGTTTCCTCCACGCATGGTGAAATGTCAGAGGGGTTTGTTTTCAGAGCACGCAGCTGATTTAGTGCGTGCTGTGAGGCGTGAGCTATGCGTCGCATGCCAGACAGGCAGCAGAGGAGCTGTCAAATACCTGCTGAGTCAAAAAGGCTGGAGCTACACTGGTTTACTTACTCCAGGCTTAAGATCATGTGCAACAAGCAAACAAACAGTGAAAATGCTTCAAAACCTGGTCAGCTTTAACGTGACTGACTCTAAGAGAAAAGTGAGTAACCTTTACTTAACCTGGGAAGTTTTGCAGTGCATTCTTCTGCTTTTTCAGGGAAGCCCCACCACGGTTAGTCATTTCCCTGTTAAAACCAGAGCCCGGGCTGGTCTCGGGGTTAAACGCCACGGGTTCCAGTAAAGGGCCGATAAGAGATGGAAATTAGCGAGGGACACACCTCCAACTCACTTTCATCTCTTTATCTGCTCTAATGACTGCGAACCCTGATAGTACCGAGATAGTTAAGTAACCAGGACCGGCAATTTCTTAATCAGGAAATGAGCGAACACAATATCTCAACAAGTACAGTCAGGCAAGCGCCTGGGAGATCGGCGTAAATAACCTGAAATACCACACACGTCTCAAGGCAAGAACACACCACTTGGCTTGGTATTCATCGCACTTCATGGTCTGTGGGTAATCTGTGATGTTTCTGATGCTATCAGATAAGAAGAACTGGAAAACCCCTCTGCCATTTCATTCACAGGTTTTCTGCCATGTCATGTTTTCTGTGACGTTAATTTGAAGCCAGAATTGCTGATGCCACGGACGACTATCAGCTTGTCATAAAGGTCCATGCCAGGGGTGGTAAAACACACCTGATGGTTGTCAGCAGCTTGTCATCACGCTCTGCACAACTCTGTTTGGGACGCACCTGCTTGTATCACGGTGTGCTGAGGCAGGGAAACATCTAAAGCATGCTGGCTCTCGAGGGCCGGGATTGGCCAGAGTCCAGGACGGTACCGATGCAGTCAAGTTCCCAGGTTCTTGTCAGCCTGGTAGACTTGTAGTCAAGACCGCCTAAACCGAAACCAAGACACTACCAAAACCAGAGAGTGTGAAGATCAAGACTAGTTCAGCTCAAGACCGAGACCAAAACAAACCTAGTAATGTCCTGATCCTGCGTGATTGTAGAACATCAGCTCCATCCTGGTTCAGCTAGTTTCCACATGAGCTTGTATTCAACTGCAGCACAATAACACAGAGAAGTGGATGATGATGTTGAACTCACTATAAATGTTTTCATCCATCAGCTGAGATCAGATATGTGTGGCGACTGCACTACCGCTATTTCTACACTATTGGAGGATTGACTCCAGTGCTTTTAAGGATTGACACGACTACTAACTAGTCCCAAAGTCCTCTAGCAGAATAACCAGCTCCAACACCCCCCTCCACCTCAGAAAAGGAATGAATAGTAAATGTTACTGATTTAAATTGGACTTAATTTGCAGATGAAACCTGAATTTTAAATATTAAAGATACAATTATCGACTTGAAATTGCATTATCTGACTTCAGCGCCCACTGCTCACTCCTCAGGTTAAGGAGGAGACCTGAGCTCAGTGCGGGGCCCTCCCGGGGTTGGTAGAGGATGGCAATGCACAGGACTGTCACTTAGGTAGGAGCACGGGGTGGTAAAAATGGGAAAAAAACCGGGATAAAAATATTAAAAAAAAAAAAAAAAAAAAGAAATTGCATTATCTACCATTATAGTAATCAGATTACACTGTATATCAGCATCACTGAAATGGACCTGATGCTTAATCAATCACAACGATATGCAAATATTATTCATATATTTATTCAAACAAGGCTGTTATAAACACAAAACTGTAATTAAATACAGACACACATGCATATGCACCAAAACATGAAATCAAATGCAAAATACAAATACTTTACAAAACTGTACATTAAAGGAGCATGAGGCAGGATTGAGGCAGGATTTATGAAAAATATTTGTACACGTTTTAAGTTTTCTAGTAATAATGTCAGATGAAGCGTTCCAAACCCAAAAGAATGAGCCCTCTAGTGTATCTCTCCGTTGCCTTGAACAGGCTGTGTGCTGCAAAATGTGCTGCAATTCGGTCCCGAGTTTCCCGCGCTGTCCTGCGGATGTGACGTCACATGACGCTGCATGCGCGTTCTCCCCGTTCTCCCGTGCCGGCTTCACTGTTGGCTGCAGTACCCCCAATGGCCGTCGTGGTGAAGGGTGGCGCTAGAGAGTCTCATTTCTTAAAAGGAGCCTCATGCTCCTTTAAATCAAATGCAAAATACAAATAGTTTACAAAACTGTACATTAACAAGAGTAAGAACTGCTGATCACCAGATTCTGTCACCTTGGTGCAACGGCATCTCAATGATCCGAGACCGAGACAAGACCAAGACCACATAAAAGTGGTCTCAAAACTAAAGTCTACAGCCTGTTGGGTTTGGGAGTCTGCCCCTGATGGTCATCTGAGGAACTGCGTTGTAAACTGACTTTTTAAAAGAAAAAAAACAACCAGCTTGGTACTTCAGCAAATATAAAAGTTATGAGGTCAAAGTTCACTGCGTATAATTGTGTGAGCTTCCCAACACATTCCTCCTGCTTGTTTCTCATTTCCCTCCTAATTAGGCATCTGGTTAGTCACGATTGTGTAACAACCAACTGTGTAAACCTTTATTTCAGGGGCGTTCCAACTGCTACAGAAACTGGTCCGTGACGTAAACGTGCACTTGCGTGTCGCTGCAGGACCAGTCGGGGTGTGTGAGCGGGATTACGTCTTGCAGGGATGATTTCTGTGTTTATTTATTTATTTGACAGGGAAGCTTGCAGCTGATGTGATGCATGTAGAGTTTAAAGCTAGTGCTAATTCTCAACTCCAGTCCCCAGTTGGCCTCTTCCACAACATTGCAGTACGATATAAAATTCATATACGCCAATTAAAAAGACCATAAAATTCAATAATACAATAATGCAATATTACATTTACATGATATAAAACATTTCCTCACCCACTCTCCCACACAAATATACACACTCTTTACAGGTGAGTACAGTTTTGATTTTTCTTTAACCAGGTTTTAGTTTTGGCGATGGTAACATGTTAAACTCTGAGATGGATTTAATTTCTGATGGCAGTGAGTTCCAGAGTTTAAAGCTCTTATAGGAGAAGGCTGACTGTCCAAATGTTCTCCTGCAGAACGGGATTTTGCAATTGTTGTTTGAGGAGGTTCCGGTGACTCTGTTGCTGTTTTGTCTCTCAACAAATTGACAAAGTGAATCATTGGATACATGAAGAAGGTGCGAGGTGAGTCTGGATTAGTCTGATTTCACTTCTGCTCCAGGTCCGATTAATCCCCAGCGGATGTTCACAATCTTCACCAGTTTGACCGGTTTCCAAAGTCGTGATTCAGTTTCTGTCACAAACATCTCTCACGTGTGTGTGGTGAAGGTGTGGCCAAACCTCAAATAATCAGAGCAGGTGCCTGCTCTTTCATTGTCCCACTGAGAAAAGCCTGATTGCTGATGGGTGTGTGCGCCACCGTTTGTAGGTTAGTGAAAGATTGCTGTGGCAGCAGATAAGAGGATTAGGGTGGAATTAGTGTCATTCCTCTATCAGCACGAGGAATAGATTCATATCGATTTTAATCAGCGATAGAACCACAGAACCGGAGACGGAGCAGACGGATTCGAGGGTGAGGGAGAAGAGGAAGGTTCTCGGAGGCTGGAGGCCGAGGAGCCGGGATGTGAACCTGCCAGGTCCCCCCCCATGTCTTTGCCCCTCTCTGGAGTCTCGCTCACATCCTGGAGGGAGCGTCTGGCTGCTGTGGGATGTTCAGCGTGGATGCTCTGACCGCAGACGCCTGGAGGAGGAGGAGGAGCGCGCCGGGCACCATGGAGCTGCGTCAGCTCTGGCACCTGTGAGAGATGAAGGTGGACCTGCTGATCGGCCTGGCTCTGGCCGCGGCCAGCCTCGTTGCCATGGCGACCGCCACTCGCAGCCCGGGCCGCAGGAAGCACAAAGAGGTGTTCCTCGGGGAGAGCAGCAAGTTCAATTTCGGAGGGTGAGACACACACAGAGAGAGAGAGAGCTGGAGAAGCTGCACACATTTACTCATCAACGGTCACCTCGAACCCTTGACAGACGCTTCCACTCAGCACCAGTTCAGCCTATAAGCATGAAGTTAATCTCTAGATTTGGCAGTTAAATGTACATTTTGCATGTGGTCCCAAGTCATACTGCAACCAGAGATGAACAGAGATGAGATGTTGAGTCTTTAACAACCTGCACAAAAAAAGTTTCTGCAGCTTTCTGATGAGCAATGAGGGTTTAGAGAGGAAAATAAACTGACTGTGAGGGTAAATTTAAAGCATGGTAAACGGCCTCACTTAAGTTAAATGTAGGTTACCCGATTTAAAGTGCATTTAAATTAGATTTAAAGTAAATTTAAATTAGGAGGTTCCCTGTCTGTGTATGCACACGTGGCCTCCTGACAGTGAGCAGGGTTTTCAAAATCACCTTCATTTTACTGCACAAGTTACTGGTTGCACATTTCATTTGTCTATAGTTTAATTATGCCATGATCTGTTATCCTCTTTTTGATGGGACAAACTATATATTTCTATCGTTATGACATTTAATAAGAAACATTGAGTCTTTGAAACAGGTTTTTATTCACCACTGCTACAACACTTTAGTCAAACACCTTTAAAGAAGTGAGAGATGAGCTCAAAGAATATCCTGGCCAGCTGTAAATCCATCCATCCATCCATCCATCCATCCATCCATCCATCCATCCATCCATCCATCCATCCATCCATCCATCCATCCATCCATCCATCCATCCATCTATATCAGTTCAGGTAAATGAATAAATAAATAAAAACAACTCAGAAGACAACTTAAAAAATCCCAACAACTAAAGCTAAACAAGCGAGAAGAAAAAGACTCATGGATGACAGGCATGTATGATTGATTTGTTTTAAATCATTTGATCAAGAGAAGAAAAAGGTGATTGTTCAGTGTGACAACGATAAAGTTGCATAAAAGCAAATGTGAACGACGTTCAGGAGGCAGATTTAAGCTTTTTATCTTCCCATGAAGATATTCCTCCATCTTCTCTTTTGGATTTTTTATTTATCTGTAATTTTTGCTTCACTATTCATCATTAAACTGCACAAATGATACCGTTTTCCCGTCACTCACCTATGATTCAGCAGGTGTACTGATCTTACTTACAACACGTGTGATCTTAAGTTTTTAACAGAATAAAACATATTTACCACCAAAACCGGCAAAAGTGATACACAAAATAAAGAAGAGAAAAGACGATAACGCACGAGAAACTCATTCAGTCTTCTTTCACCGCCTCTTGAGGAAGCTGATTAGTGACTGTAATCGATCAATGATGAGTGTGTTGCAACGGTGAGACTCTGGAACATGCTTGAGTGACAGGTTGTGCAGAAACAAAATCGTCATTAAAGCGGAGCAAATTTGAGATGACTGGTTCCTCTAATCAGCAGTTAGCTGGCAAGGTCAAGGTCAACTTTGTTTTGATAGCAAATCTGCAAACAACAAGTTATTTACAACAGTCGTAAAAAATGTTGGAACGATAAGTCTTAGTTCTGTACGTCCAGAGTCCAGCGACGTCTCCAGAGTCCAGCGGCGCCAGCAGAGGAACACAGAAGTGTTTCACTGAGCGCTGGGAGAATAAAGCTCCCGTTGTGTCCTGGGTTTCCCCGAGGAGCGAAACTCCGGACCGGAGACTCCCGGAACGGCTCCCGGGAGGCATCTTAGATTACCGGGGCAGTGATTACACGTGATTGTTTGTAAACAGGTCTGCGTGGAGAAACAAATGGTGGAAGCTGCTTGATTACTGATTTGTAATTAACTTTATTTATTTATACATCACTTTTCATGCAGGTAAAATGCAACACAAAGTGCTTTACATTAATAAGTGAAAAGAAACAATCCCCCTCGACCCCCCACTCCCCGTACCTTCATTCATACAACACACACACACACACACACACACACACACACACACACACACACACACACACACACACACACACACACACACACACACACACACACACACACACACACACAGCATACTATTCAGATGCATACCCCCAACTATCCAGACCAGGACAGCAGGACCCCCAACTATCCAGACCAGGACAGCAGGACCCCCAACTATCCAGACCTGGACAGCAGGACCCCCAACTATCCAGACCTGGAGCAGGGCCCCCAACTATCCAGACCAGGACAGCAGGACCCCCAACTATCCAGACCTGGACAGCAGGACCCCAAACTATCCAGACCTGGAGCAGGACCCCCAACTATCCAGACCTGGACAGCAGGACCCCCAACTATCCAGACCAGGACAGCAGGACCCCCAACTATCCAGACCTGGAGCAGGACCCCCAACTATCCAGGCCAGGACAGCAGGACCCCCAACTATCCAGGCCTTAAGATGGTAAAAACCTAACTTTGTGGTGTTTCTGATGTGTGGAATAAAATTAAGCTCAGAATCAAAAAGGACGCCCAGGTTTCTCACGCACTGTGAGGCTTTCAAATCATTCAATTTTGGTAAAGGTTTCTCTCTCTTGCCTTCAGGACCAATAACTAAAACCTCTGCTTTGTCCTGGCTGTTCAGAACACGAATGTAATTTGGACCAAGTTGAAGATCTTATGTGATGAAGAGTAGCTGCCGACCCCCTTGCTCATATTGTAATTCCTCTTTTATTGTTCATGTCCTTTTCTAAACAAGACTTTGGGGTGAAGATGAGGTTTCTTGCAGATTTTCTTCATCTTTTTTCCAGCTGCATCTTCTCATTTTGTCCATTTGTTGAATTTGGCCAATAAATATAAACAAAGTCTGTTTTTTTCATGTGGAAATGACGTGTAAGTGTAATTGCATTTCCCATAAGATGTGATTTCCCATTTTGATCGTTTGTTTGTGATGTGATCCATTAATGGGGTCATAAAACTATGCGCTTTTATAACAAAACAGAAGTGGTTGTTGTTGGCGGTAGAGACAGGTCACCATCCTAACCGTTTCTTCTTTTGCAAAAGACCAAATCGACGAAAATCGTGTCAGTCAGGGAGTTGATTGTGCTTTACAAGTATAACATGCAGCATCTAATTTATTTTTTTTTTTTTATTAACATACAGTGCAAACAACAACAATAGACAAACATCAGTATGTGTGTGTGTGTGTGTGTGTGCGTGCCGTGTGTGAGTGTAAATAAGATGATGAAAATAGATACATAAATTGAGAATATTAATTCGAGAATAAACAAATAAATAATTAGCATATAGAGTGGTGTAGCATGATATTATATAAATATAGCATAATAAATATAGTAATATGCTAATATAACATAATTTTTATACAATATTATAACATATAACCAAATTATATCACCATATTATTATATATAACAATATAATACTATAGTTTAACATCCCATGTGATTTCATAACTTAATATAATAATATGAAACAATATATCATGATAATGCCATAAATAGTTATTAGAGTTAGAATTGGTAATTTATGTTTTGCAATGAGGGGTGACGTGCAGCATCTAATTTGAAATAAAATATAATATTCTATTGATCCATGATGTTTTATAGGAATATTTTTGATTTTCAAAGCAATGATTGATACAGAAAAATAGCAAATGTCAAATTTTCTTTACTAATGAAAAATATTTAAAGGGGACCTATTATGGCATCTAATACCTATTTTAAACAGGCCTTGAATGTCTTAAAAACAAGCTTTTGATTTTTTTTGCTAAATAAATTAGAAATTCAGCCTCTAAACCATGTCTTTATCTTCCCATTCTCTAACCTCATTATCTATGCAGGATTCTGAGGGGCGGGGAGGCTATGATAATGAGGCTCTGTGCTGATTGGCTGCCTGAATGACGCGATACACCGCTACGAAAAAATGGTGGAAGCTCTGGCCGGCGGAGTCAGTTGTGGGAGTGGTTTCATGCATCGGCGGCCAACCTATGTAAATCGCTCCGTCGTTATGTAGCTTCTCCACGTAAATCTCTGTCCAACTTCACCTCATGCCGCAATCGCACAAAGCTGGAAGATGGATTTCCAAAATAGGCACAACTCACATGGGAGAGAGGAGGGGCTGAGGGGAAACGCTGCCCCCTAAAAACCCCGCCACCTAGAAACCTGTATACCAACATGTCATTAAGACTTCAGGAAATTGCATCAACTTGTATCATGTAATAACAGCTAAACTGTCTCCATTGTGGTAGCAGCTCACACCACTACACCTCCTCCACCGTGCATGGGTGTCCTTGGGAGGGAGATCCATAACACAGTCAGGGTACCGGCTGCTGGGAGATGCATCCCATGATACTTCACGTAAAGCCGCTGTCACAAAGCCGGCTGACGTCTGATGATCCAGCACGTCACACATCTGGAGTGAGGACATGTTGAGGTCACCACGAGGAAATAAAACCTGAGTGAAACCCACAAAGCAGAAGGGAAAAGATTCCTATCTCTCTGTGTGGATAAACCCTGGTTCCCGTGTGGACTAATCCATTCTTTTCATCCAGGTTTTGAACAAATCGTATTGTTTCTTCGAGTCCAAGTTGCAGTCAAACCACCGCCATGTGTGACCACTGAATAGCAGCATGTGTGGGCACGAGCAAACAAACACAGGATCTAGTTGTGGTTCCGCCGGGAGATGCTGCTGGGATGAAACTGTTCACTATTACAGCTGAACTCCTGCAGTTTCAGTTCGTTGTGATTATTTCTTATCTTTTCCTCGGCCGATGTTGCTGCCGGCTCTTCCTTTAGTAGACTTGTAGTCGAGACCAACTAAACCGAGACCAAGACACTACTAAGACCAAGACCAAGTGAAGACCAAGAATAGTTCAGCTCCAGACCGAGACCAAAAAAACTTAGTTATTTCCTGATCCTGCGTGATTGTAGAACATCATCCTGGTTCAGCTAGTTTCCATATGAGCTTGTATTCAACTGCAGCTCAATAACACAGAGAAGTGGATGATGATGTTGAACTCACTATAAATGTTTTCATCCATCAGCTGAGATCAGATATGTGTGGCGACTGCACTACCGCTATTTCTACACTATTGGAGGATTGACTCCAGTGTTTTTAAGGATTGACACGACTACTAACTAGTCCCAAAGTCCTCTAGCAGAATAACCAGCTCCAACACCCCCCTCCACCTCAGAAAAGTCATGAATAGTAAATGTTACTGATTTACATTGGACTTAATTTGCAGATGAAACCTGAATTTTAAATATTAAAGATACAATTATCGACTTGAAATTGCATTATCTACCATGATAGTAATCAGATTACACCGTATATCACTGAAATGGACCTGATGCTTAATCAATCAAAACGATATGCAAATATTATTCATATATTTATTCAAACAAGGCCATTTAAACACAAAACTGTAATTAAATACAGACACACATGCATATGCACCAAAACATTAAAACAAATGCAAAATACAAATAATTTACAAAACTGTACAAGAGGAAGAACTGCTGATCACCAGTTTCTGTCACCCTGGTGTGCAACGGCATCTCAATGATCCGAGACCAAGACAAGAGGACCACAAAAACGTGGTCTTGAGAACTACAAGTCTATCTTTTAGTAAGTTAAAACCTGTTTGCACCTGCGTCCTCAGCATGCACACCTGGCACTGTCTTTCACTTCCATCATTACAAACATTCAACCCGCATGATGTTTTAAAAAGCTTCACTTTGAAATCAAAGGTTCAAATAAAACTTGTAAAAGCGATTACTGCTGCTCAGTCTCAGGCCGGCCTGTTTGAACTTGATGATGGGCATTTCTTGAAAGAAATCCCCTCCATGCAGCTGCTTGTTGTGTCTCTGCAGCACAAGCCGTGCACGACGTGCGCTGACATATGCACAAGCTTTTGTTTGTTCAGAGGAGCCGCAACACACCTTTGATTGTGGTTTAACCATTCCTGCCTTTGTTGTCTCTGTAGACGAATCGACTACAAGCTGAAGCGGCAGGATGCCACCAAATCACTGCTGATAAAGAGTGAGCAGCTCCTGAGGATCGAGGAGCACGACTTCGCCATGAGGCCAGGCTTCGGAGGTCAGAAACACACACACACACACACACACACACACACACACACACACACACACACACACACACACACACACACTCTCACACACACACACACACACACACACACACACACACGCGAACACACACTCGTCGTTTAACAGACAAAGCCTCTGCTGGACTTGTAGCTGAGCCCACATGCTTTAATCCACTCACATCATCCAGCGGAGAACATCTACAGTGTGATGATGGGCACTGGGTCACCCAGACAACGGATGTGTCGATCCAAAAACTCACCACCACTGACCCAGATTGCAATGCTTTGTGGCTCGCTGGGCTCGCTCAAATGTGATTGTGAGCTGCTGGGCGTGTTTTTGTCCTGCAGCGGGCGTGTTGCTTGTGTACTGCGTGAGTCAGGTTACAGGGGGGGTCGTGTGCATTAATCTGGATTATATGGCAGGTTTGGAGCAGATGGAGGGAAACAAACTACTGTTTCTGATGATCATCATCGGCGTCAGACGCACGACAGTGCAGTCATGCAGACACAAGATACCTCCACGACCAGAGGTGTCAAGTAACGAAGTACAAATACTTCGTTACCTTACTTAAGTAGACATTTTGGTTATCTATTCTTCACTGGAGTAATTTTTTTTCAGACGACTTTTTACTTTTACTCCTTACATTTTCACGCAATTATCTGTACTTTTTACTCCTTACATTTTAAAAACAGCCTCGTTACTCTATTTCATTTCGGCCTTTAAAACAAAAAATATCCAGTTAAATTGCTCCATCCGGATAGAGTGAATTTGGTTGTGGTTGTTTCAGATGTTCTTGTCCAGTTTTGTTCTTACATCAGATTCCTGCAACTAAACTTGGATGTACATTCCAATAAAGGTTAGGATAAATGATAACATGCCTCTGAAGTTTGACTTTTTGCACCATTACAATACTTATAGGCAACTAGTCATCATATCTCCTGCTCTCTGAAACACAAGTTAATGCTCAATAGTACACATATATGGTTCTTTAATATATTTGCATTATACTAAGATGCATTCATTTTCAATGGCTTTTGTCCTTAATGGCTTTTTTCCCCCTTACATTACTTTTACTTTTATACTTTAAGTAGTTTTGAAACCAGTACTTTTATACTTTTACTTGAGTAAAAAACTTGAGTTGATACTTCAACTTCTACAGGAGTATTTTTAAACTTTAGTATCTATACATCTACCTGAGTAATGAATGTGAATACTTTTGACACCTCTGTCCACGACACGCGCCGGGGATTTACGTTATAACCGTGCATCTGAATGCTCTCAACGGGATAAAAGTCGTAGATCTGTTAATATATGATCGTTAAGGGACATTTACCCTTAAGGGGTATTTAAGGGACCAGAGCAGACAGATGATATCGTTCTGGAAGAGCATCTCTGCTTCGGTTGTAGCTCCCTCGACTCGATGGACGGACCGACTAGGAGCCTCTCATTAGTAGAAACGTCTTAATTTTTTTCCTGCTTAATTTCATGTATAAATACTTGAATTTCTGGGATGTTTTTTATTGAATTATCTTCACACATCCAACCATCTTTTACCCTTTAACAAACATGCAATCTGGCTGCGGCCTTTGTGCTGGAGGTCGTTAGTGCCTGACACATGTTCGGAGGAGCATAATTACCGCTGGGGTGGATGGCGAGCCGTCCAATCACAGACCTGCGACAGCGTAGGCTGAAGTTTACATCCTCCTTCCGAGGTTTGCTGAAATGCTCCGGTTAGGAGACGCTTTTAAAAGCTTCACCGACCGACGCCGGAGGAGGCGGAAGCGTGTGGTCACTCCTGTTTGAGTGTTTTTGAACATTAGAGAAAAGCTGAGTTTGATGAAACTTGGTGGAGAACTGGCCAACGGGCGGAGAAAGATCCCTTTGAATATCTGTGCCAATCAGGATTGATTTAAATTAATATTGCAAAATGTACAACTTTACTGCTTTGAAAGGATGCCACAGCTTTTTTCAGAGAGCAGAGAAAGGTCTTTAGTGTTTTTATTGATATGAACCAAAGCCTCCATGTCTAAAACTGGCCAGATAACAGAATGAGTTAAACTTCTCAACTTGCTCGAGTCTCGTGGTTATTAATCAGCAGGTCGGTTAAAACAGGTTATATCCAGTACTCGAGTTGTAAAAGAAAATCAGGGGGGATGGTGGATTTTATCATTTGGGGACAGATAATTTGTGCTGATTACAAATAATATAATATATTACAAATAATAGCACTGACCAAAACACCTGCAGAAATACTGCAGGAATGACACAGCAGCAGTTAAATGCAGCCTTCTGTAAGCTTTAAATATCCACTGGGCTTACATCAAATACATCAAAACACAAAAATAAAAAACAGTTTTCTGAACTTATCAATATGACTCTGTCCTTCACAGGATAAGTAAAATGGATCACTGCAAAAACTCAAAATCTTAACAAGAATATTTGTCTTATTTCTAGTTAAAATGTCTCATTTTAGTAAAGAAATCTCATTACACTTAAAACAAGACTCATTACTGGAAAAAAACAACAATTTTCACCTGTTTCAAGTAGATTTTCACTTGAAATAAGTAGAAAAATCTGCCAGTGAAACAAAAGTTTTTTGCTTTTAATAAGAAGTTAAATCTTGTCCCTTGTCTTTTCCTACTTATTTCAAGTGAAAATTTACTTGAAACAGGTGAAAATTGTCAGATAAGTTATTTTTCTGGTGTTGTTTTTCTTTTTTTTTTTTTATATTTTTATCCCGGTTTTTTTTCCCATTTTTACCACCCCGTGCTCCTACCTACTGACAGTCCTGGGCATTGCCATCCTCTACCAACCCCGGGAGGGCCCTGCACTGAGCTCAGGTCTCCTCCTTAACCTGAGGAGTGAGCAGGCCGCATCTTTTCACCAGACAGGGTGGGGCTTCTCCGGCCGAACGTAGCGCGTGGAAGGATCACGTTATTCACGTATACGTGATTTTGACCATTTTTATTTCAGGGGGGATGCCGTCCCCCCTCATCCCCCCTCAACTCGAGTACTGTTTATATCGCTCCGTCTTGTAGAAATGTTTCTGTGTACTGATGACCTGCAGTAAAATGTGACGATTTTCCTGCGGTGCCAGAGTCTCCAACGGCTATGACCTTGAGCATGAAATACAGCATCCATTTCCTCGAGCAGTGAAATATAAAGTCCTCATCGAATGACTTGGCGCAGTATCGTCTTCAGTGACGTTTTTCCGAGAGGTTTGTGCAAATGGAGCCAAAATCACAGGAAATATGCTGTCTTTCATTTGTTTGAGCTGTGATATGATCAGATTATGTTGCAGTTATAAAATCAGATTTTGTCAGAGGGGTCCAACGCATAACCGTAATTCATGACTGGCCTCTTTTTAGTGACATGTCAGACTTGTTTCACAATCGAACAAAACTGACTCCAAGTTTTTAGCTTTATTAGGAACTCAGTTGTATTAAAAACCTTTAAAAGTGCCAACGTAGAACAGAAAGAATGCTTTTATTTCTCTAATAAAGAGTTAAAGTAAGTTTTTGATTATTTTGTTTAGGTTATGTATATCTTTAATTTCCTAGAGGTACCACTGGACTGTGTTGTTATTTGGTACTAGTATTAGGTACCAACTTATGATTGTATAACAAGAAATATGTAAAGAGAGAAGGGATGTGGGGTGGGATGGGATGGGGGGGGGGGGGGGGGGTTAAAACTGTTAAGTCAGAACTAGATGTGAAATGTCCTTTTATTGTAATATTCTGTTTGTAAATGAAAAAACAATAAAGATATTGTTAAAAAAAAAAAAAAAAAAAGAGTTAAAGTAAAAAATGAAGGTTGTTCCACATTATTTTGTGCAGCATTATACTTTGTATATATTTCAGTTTTACAGCTGGCGCTTGCTGCATCGGATCTCTGTAAGTCAAGAGAGATGAACAAAGAGCTTTTTTACTTGTTGAAGGACGAACTACCAGGAAACGACTGCCCGTAAGAGTCAGGACTCACATCCTCCAGACTTCTTTCCTCCCTCGTTATTTAAGAGACTTTAAGAGGCTGAAGACACCAAAACGTAAACGTGTCTCACAGTTTTTGATCTGAGGACAATGCTGTCGTTTTTCTGTGATGACAGTCTCTTCCTTTTATTCTACCAGCAATCCAGCCTCATCCATCTTAAACTGCTCTCTTCTCCTTTATAACATTTAGGGTTTTTCTTTCTTTTGATCCCACGACAACCCTCAGCCTGGCTGCCATCACGGCTCCGTCCATCTCCTCCATCTCCTCCGTCTGTCTGGCGTCTCTGTGGTCTTCCTGCCCTGCAGGGTGGGGACGATGAAGTCTCCTGTGTCTGCTTGACGGACCTGTGGCATTTCCTCGCGCTATAATTTCATACGTGGAAAAGTCCCCCTAAGATGATACTGTATCTGCCGTGTTTACGCATGTTTGACCCAGCTGAGGAATCCAAACCCTCCCGGATCCTCAAAGGGAGGGCTGCTGTGTGACCTCACTCAGCCCGAGCTTCAGGTGTCAAACACCATTTCAGATTCAATTTGCTGATTCTTTTTAACGGACAAGAATATTTAGGATTTTTAAATACTTGACATGTTTCGGCGATTACTTACATGTATGCTTCATCAGAGTCTTCATTTGGACTCTGATGAAGGTGGCTGTAATCGTTGAAACATGTCAGGTATTTAAAAAACCTAAATATTCTCGTCCGACGAACAGAATCAGCAAATAAAATTGTAAAGCCATGGACAAAATGAACTTTATTGAATCACCATTTCATATTGTCGGATACGTGGCTGAGAAAACTGAGAATAATATTCCCAATAATGGTGATCTGGATTTTTTAGCCTCTAAAGTAAGACACAAAATGTTTTCCAGACAAAGTAAAACTTGAGTTCCCTGAAGCGACCCGTGGCAGTCCCCCAGGTATTTCTAGCAGGGTATGGTATGGCTCGGGGGTCAAATGACCAGCCGGCCCAACCCAACGGAGGGGCGTGGAGAGCACGAAGGGCAGCTGAAAGTTGGCCAACAGTCAGAGAGGTGAGATGTGTAACCCACAAAACATATTATCTCTTTACGTCAGCGTCGTTCAGGGATCATTGTTTTAGTTACACGCCATTTTTGAAGGATCCAGCTAAGAGAAATGTGGCTCTCGGTTCGTCAGAAGGTTATTTTCACTTAAACCAAGAGGTTTAAATTAATGATGGCATTCCCGGACCGCTCAGAGCTGTAGGATTGGTCGTGAAGGGTGAAGGTATATAAAATCAGAGAGATTTTGAAATTGGCTATCCAACAGTTTACAATTGCCTTTCCGCCTTAAAGGGGCCAAATTTCACAATCTTTGTCGATTTGACCCCTATAAATGTCAAAAACCCTCAAAATCTGCCATTTTTTTGCAGAAATTTCATCACACAATGAAAACACTGAAAATACTGCGTTTTCATCAGTTTGTGAAAGTGTCCTGCGGTGGAAACAGTTAATTTAAGAATAAGAATATCCTGTAATAAGACTGTTTTAGCCTGTTTTTGAAAGTCATTTAATAGAAAACTGTCCTCTCAGGAGAAACTCTGACGTAACCTCCTCACATGAGTCACTTCCAAAGAACAAACCTGAAGCAGAAATTATTATAATGAGCCCAACAGAGACAAAAATGAGTCATGAAGACCTCTCAGTTCCCTGTGTCATTCCTTCTTTCATGAAAGTTTGCCTCTACTTAATAAGTTCCACTACTCATATCTTCTCACTTTGCGGGGGTTTTGACTTTCCCAGATCCACAGTTTTGGGATCTTACAGCATTTTTGTGTGACAGTTGCATCTCTCTGGTGCACTTGGCTGTAAACGTTGGACTCTTAGAAGTGGATACCGCCGTTGTTTCACACCATCTGCTTCTTTCTCCTTCGGGCTTTGGCACAGGGAGATGATATCCATTCTTAATCCTCCTTATAAAACTCAGTTGTTCTTCCAGCCACAGAAACAGACCACAGCTGGAGCAACCATAACCAGATGTGTTTGAGTCACGGACAAAGTATGAGAAGTGGGCACCCATTCAGAGGTGAACTGCTCCTGAACCGCATGAGGAAGCTTTCTGAAGGACAGATGTGATGTACAGATACAACATACACTTTAAAAAGCCCATAGTAGGAAACTTTCCGTAACAGTGTCATGCATATTTTTGTCAAGGTTTCGTAAATCAGGACAAGTATGTGTTGGCAGAAAACTCATTGCGTCAGTGTGTTATTTCAAGCTGTTGGGTTGAGTCAGACGTACAAAAACTGCAGAGAGTTTGACCTCTGACCTTGTCTTTACTTGAAATTATTCTGATGAAGAGTTGATTCATTGCACAGTTTCGTCCTGCTACTGTTTTTTTTCCTGTAAAACCTTTTTATTTTTGGATCTAAGTCATCAAAAAGGAGGCGATACATAGCTTGTTATGGACGAACAGTTTCGGCTGGGGTTCTTTTATCACCATGCCGCCCTTGGTGTCTAATTTCTGTCTTCAACCTTTAACTACAGGACAATGACATCATGCCCAGAGTGACACTTGCAGGGGAACTTTTGAAGGAATATGGCACTAAGAAAATGTGAGCACAGACCATCAAAACCATCAAAGATCTTCTTGAAGATAGAGAGAGCTGTCAGACATCTAGACAGACAAAGTAAACTTTTTTGCACTTATGTCCAGCCATCATCTGTTGGAGTTCATTAACCTTACCCAAAAGTCCTTGGAGAGTGAGTCTCTGGGCACCAAAACTAGAAACCAGTGACGTAATCTGGATGTAAACGGTGTAGATGGCTGCAGTTACAATAGTGACTTATTCTTTGAAAATTGAACAAAAGGACTCAAATCATTGCTTTACTTGGTAGTTGTATTTGTTGTTTTGCTGAAATCCTGAGGACTTATGCCCATCTGATTGCTGAGGCAACAGTCATAGCTGGGACGATGCTGAGGGACAACCAACTGACCTGAAGTGACTCCAGCAAGCGTTAGAAGGTCTTCCGGCTCATCTGGTGTAATCGAGTTTCATCTGCTGTGGGTTCACGCAGACACAGACCCGAAGGGACAGCCAAGGATTCTTTAGTGCCAACCAGACATTAAATAAACACTCACGAGTCCAGTTGTGGCCTGACGGCTATGGTGGACCACACAGATGCTAGCACACAATGCTGACGCGCTTCGGTGGAGTTGTGCTGATGGTACTGTTTCCTCGCTGTCTGGTTGGAGCTGGTTTGGTTATCTTAACTTCAGCTCGGAGCGGGAAACTGAATAAAGCAACTGTGCAAATGTTTGCAAATAGAGAATGCATGGCTCCATGCATTCTCTATTTGCAAACATTTATGGGTCATAAATGTCATCAAGGCACTGAAGACCTCAGTGACTTTATATTATATTAATAGTAAAAGGAGGTACTTAGGAACAGTAGCACTTCAGCTATGGATCATGTAGTTCCCACTTGAAAGAGAGGGATCAAAAACCGCCACGGCACATGGTCCGTAAAAGCTGCCAGTGACGATGCCGATTCCAACGCTGGAAAGTATTGAGCTTCCACTGGCGTTAAAGTAAACATGAAAACGGTGTGGCAGGAGCTTCATGGGACCTGTTTCCACGGCCGAGCCGAGCGTCGGGTGGATGGGTGGCCGAGGCACGGTGGAAACGCATTCTGTCCAGAAATTAATCACGTTTCTCTGTATGACAGTCGAGTCTGGACGAGTCTGAACAAGTCTTGGGAAGTCTGAGGCCCCGTTTAAACGGAGCAAAAACTGTGGCGTTTTCATGCATTTTGGCCGTTCGTTTACACGAAAACAAAGCTCAAAGTCACCAAAAACGATCATTTCTGAAAATTCCGGCCAAAGGGGAGATTTTCAAAAACTCAGTTTTCACGTTTGCTTGTAAACAGAGGGAAACGGAGATTTAGGCTTCAGAACGTCACATTATGCAACAGAAACGTCAACAGCATTCCAATTGGCTAGCATGACTTTGCGCTTCTCGTTACACTGCCCCCTGCAGGTTTGGCTGCTCATAGCAGCTTAACAGCGTATTTATGCGGGTTCGTGTAAACGAGGGCATTTTTCAAAACGTAGAGGGGGAAATATCCGTTTTTGTAAATACCTATGCTATGTGTAAACATGGCCTGAAAGAGTCTGAGTGAGTCTTGGCGAGTCTGAGTCTGGACGAGTTTTGGCGAGTCTGAACAAGTTTGGGCGAGTCTTGGCGAGTCTGGAAGATTCTGAACAAGTTTGGGCAAGTCTTGGCGAGTCTGGACAAGTCTGGGTGACTCTGAGTGAATCTTGGGAGTCTGGGCGAGTCTGGGCGAGTCTGGGCGAGTCTGAGCTCGGGAGATGTTGGAGACGTGGAGGAGGTATCATGGTATGGGGATGTTTTTCAGGGTTTGTTGGCCTTGGCGTGGTTGAACTTGACTGGTGCACAGAGAACCCAGACCTCAATCCAACCCAGTACCCCTTCTCCTGCAGCCTTAGTCCCTGACCTAATCAATAATTTACAGAATATATTTGCAACTGAATATGACGTCATCACAGCAGATCTCGGTGTCATGCAATCGTCCACTTTTGTCCACACGGTGCAAGTATTTCTCTTTTCTAACATGCATCCCGTTAAACTGATGTCAGGGGCCTGTGGATGTATTTCAGGAATCGCTGTGACGCTGTTTAGTGTTTACACAAGTAATTAATTATGTGTCAGAGCTTCAGAGCTTCGGTTTACATTCACACGGAGCTCTGCTTTATCTCAAATACGTTTTTTTATGTTCCTCCCCTTCTGACTCGTTGATTACATAACCAAAATGACTGGGATGTTTTATTGACACGACTGGAAACATGTTAATATCTGAACTGTGACACGCTGCAGCTCACTGGATGTATTGGATGTTGCAGAAACAGCGAGACGTAGGTGACATTAGGACTTCATACTGAGAAGGTAACTGAGATCTGGACACATGAGGTCACTGGAGACGGTTGTGGGAGCACATTTCAATGCCAGGTGTGAACAGACATCCTTTCCACTTATGAGCCAGGAGATGCGGTAACACAAGCTCTGAACAGCCTGCTAACACCGGCAGGAAAGAAGTCTTTACAACCGGTTCAAGGAACTTTTGTGTTTCGATTTCACGTCTGCAACAACATTACAATAAATGCCAGAGGCTGGTTCAAAGGTGCAATAAGAAAAGAAGGAATTTTACTTGCCGGCTGTCAGACAGAGACAGAGTGGACGAAACTGAATGTTTGGTTAAACAGGCCGAGCAGGAGCCCCGACTAAAGTAAGAGACCTTGAAGCCAACGTTGTTGCAGCAGCGGGAATCTCCTGGTGCAACTATTCACGGGGGGAAAGAAACATCCTGCTGTAGCTTTCTGTTTCATCAGAAATCATCATAAGCAGGTTCATGCTTGCACTGACTCCCGTCAGAAAGGTTAGGGCTGTCAACCGAACCCTACTGGAAGACATTAAGAAGAGTGGTTAAATCATAAAAGAATCTACTACATTTGAAGTATTTTTCTAAATCTGGAATCCATTTCAGATTTATATTTATTGTTTGGGAAAACAATGTCTAGAAATCAGTCCAGTGTGGGCCGGGAACATCGTCACAAAGCTGTGAAGCAGATGCAGCGAAATCCTGCAGCGTAATTTGCACAAACAAAGGTCCTTTATTCCAGGCTTTTGTGTGAGTTAATGTCAGGTTACTAAATAACTGGTTACTTTTCCTCATCGGCAGCACGACGTTCTGCTCTTTTTTTTGTTTATCAGGTAATTAAACATAAGAGACAGTTTTCTTCTTCTTCTTCAGGTTTCTGGCCTCATTCAGGTCAAAATACTACAAACACAGGCGTCATTTCGACCACGAGCACTTTCATCCACTCGCAGCGCCACAAAGCAGTCAAAGATAGTTTACTAAAGCTCTGTGGAGCCAGTCTGAACTTTTTTCCAGCTTCTTGACAACTGCGAGCTGAGCCAACGTCTCAACCCTCTCAGCAGACACAGACTTCCAAACTCAAATGGGATTTCTAAGGAAAATGAAACCTGAGCACATAAAGATTAAATGTGCAATAATTGAAGACCAAATCCGGCAGCCGGCATTGTCTTCCTAGATATTCGGTGGCATCATCGCCAGCGGGGAAGGCCACTGTTCCCTGAGGGGGCTGCAACCCGAGCTTTGCTGCTCCGCGTTGCGGCTGCGTGATCCGTCATGTCAGCGCTTGTGCAGGGCTTAGCGGTGACTGGAGCAGGGAGCCTGCAGGAGAGCATCCACCCTCCACTATCCATAGTAAACACAATCGCATCATTTTTAATGACACGTGCATTCAAAAGCATCAAACAAAGCCGTGTCAGGTTCTGCAGAATTTGCATCCCCTTCGCCCAGGTCACCACTGACCGAGCTGCATTCAGCGACATTCAAGAATGTCGGAAGACTATCTGAGGTTTTATAAGTTTAACAAAACCTCATGAATTCCTCCACTCATAGTCTTTAAGCTGGCTTCTGGAGAATTGATACAAATGCAGATGTTCCATGTTGCTCCAGACGTTCTTGTGGTTTCCTTGACAACTGTGCAGAGGGGAAGCATTTTTGTACCTCATCAGGTGAAATTGTATGTATACCTCCAGACCACACCTCTGACCCTTACCTGTCAAGTTTTGGGTTTAAAAATACGGGAAATTTGCTGTCCCACCGGCTCAACGAGGTCCAGTATCTTACTCTTTAAGACAGATTTACGAGAAAATCTAAAATAACTACCTGTGAACCACTTACAAACTACAATTATGTGCTCAGACTCTGAGAGGCCGACCTTTGTTGACATGAAATGCGGTGGACATTCCTATGTATGTAATTCCTATAAAAGAGCATAAATGATTTTAACTCATGTGTCTCTCTGGCACCGCGCTGGTGCTGCTGACGAACATCGCTCCTTCCCCCGTGAGAGACACTAAAATCTCAGTTCTTCATCTTTCAGAACGTGTAACTCCTCTTTAGAGAAGTACATTCAGTTTCCCATTTTTAGAGATATTTACATGAAGTCTTCGCTTTTTTGGCAGAAATGTCCTCTCTCTCGTTACATCCATCCATCTCTGTATTTGTTGTTCTGAGATTGTTCTCGTTGTTGGCACGAACCTCGTGAGAACTAGGCTGCAGAAAGCAGCAGTTGTGACCACCAGCAGCAGTTAGGCTAGTGACAATTCAGTTTGCTGTTTAAAAATGATTATATTATAAAACAGGAAATTTACGGGTAAATACAAATACGGGAGGGCGGCGGGAAAGAGGGGTAAAATATGGTAGTTTATTGACCAAAATGGGAGACTTGACAGGTATGATCTAACCATGTGTAATTAGGGGTGTAATCTTGTCATCACCTCTGAGTTGTGAATAAAGACCTGACAGACCGTCGTTCATACTATGTTTTGTTGGGCTTTTGAATGCTTGTCCTGGGATTGGTTGTCCTGGGAGAGTTCAAGTAGGGTGGCCGAGACCTGCCATTGCATTGAAAATAAAAGTAACGCTGCAAACAGAAACAAACGCCGCTGCAAATTAAAGAAACGCTGCAAATAAAAAGAAACGCCGCTGAAAATAAAACGACGCAAATAAAAAAGCCACAACGGAAGTGAATTACCGTGGACTATTTTTGCTGATGCACCGGTGTTTTTTACGTGAGAGGAGAAGTCCCTGACCACCACAGCTTCAACTTCACATTCATACAAATAACTATTGTTACCCACGCTTTAGATTATTCTTGGCATTAGTATTAATGATAAAAACAACAAAAACAACAACACCTCTCACATAAAAACAACGGTGCATCGGCAAAAACAGCCCCGGGTAATTCACTTCTGTTGTGGCTTTTTTATTTGCATCGTTTTTTATTTTATTTGAAGCGGGGTTTCTTTATATTTTCAGCGTTTCTTTTATTTTCAGCGGCGTTTCTATTTGTTTGCAGCGTTTATTTTATTTGCTAAGCGTTTCTTTTATTTGCAGCGGTGTTTGTTTCTGTTTGCAGTGTTACTTTTATTTTCAGCAATGGCGGGTCTCGGCCACCGTATTCAAGGACAAAGCTTGTTAACTAAACAGTAGGGTAGGTTGCAAATATTCACTCCACAGCTCCACGGTGGATGTTATCCTTCAACGTTTCTCCGACTAAGCTCCAAGGAGCCTCAGATGAAACTCCTGTGCAACATGCAACATGCAAATCCACCCAGAGAGGCCGGCCACGGCGCCGACTCGGCCTGGAGCTTAAACCACATAATCAAGCCTCATCTCCCATTAACGAATCACCGTCAGCTTGGCATTAAAGTCTGCAAAAGTGTGTCAGTGACCCAGTAATGAGGTGTTGGAGCTGGGAAGCATCTCAAACATGCAGGGCGGCGGCTCCCGAGGGCTCCATTTTTGGTTAGTTTCAAAATACTGCAGACTATTTAGTGGAATATTGTAATCTTTTTATAAAACAGGCTATTTTAAATGTATTTTGAGATATTCTTGCCCGTCCCAGTGTTAAAGTGTGTCCATGTTCTTGAGGCCTCTGGCGGAGATAATGAAAAGACGCGAGGTGGTTTTCCTCAGATAGCCACGTCTCAAAGTTCACTTTCAGTTTTGATGGTGTTGAGATTCTGCTGCTGTAATCTTGCTGCTTGTCCATCATCATAAACCAGACCCTTTCGTTCATCAGTAGTTGTAAATGTGTCAAATGACACATTTACAACCTTTTATGGCGCCTGGAGGCGATGAAACGCGATTGTCTGATTCAGCACAGTAGGAGCTGAGTTTCTTGAGAGGGACTTTGTTGCCTGGACACATTAGATCCTTTTTAAAAAGCCCGGTATCTTCAGAACCGCTCCCTGTTTATTTCAGAACACATGAACAAACCTTGAGAGCTCTACCCGTCCTCCTGAAACTCTTTCCTTTTGAAGCAAACGTCCTGTGGGTGTGTGTACGTGGGGAGATGAAAGCAGACGGTGGGTGAATGACCTGCTCCTCGGTTTCCTTCCAGCTGACAGCCGCCGTTGCCGTGGCTACGCCGAGACTCCCGTCTGCGCCGCTGCTGCTGTCTGCGGCCCACTCGGGGATAAACCCCGACTGAGCCGCAAGCTTTATGGACCTGGCTGTCAGAACTTCATTAAGTAAAGTGTTTATTGAGCTGCTGGCCCGCTAACATTCAGGTTGAAATGAGCACACTGGGGCCGACGGGCACACACACACACACACACACACACACACACACACACACACACACACACACACACACACACACACACACACACACACACACACACACACACACACACACACACGCCCTCCCTGGTGGCGTAAGCAGGAATGAATGCGGTTAAACCACGTCCAGACAGAGGTCACACACCCAGGAGGAAAGAGAAAACCTTCCCGTGTGCTCGGGCACATTCGCCGGGTAGACAGGTTCTTGGTTTAGTTCGAACAACAATAATCCACCTAAAATAAAAGAAAACTCTTAGAAACATGTAGTTACGTGACAGTTTTAACCGCAGAGCAACCAACGTGACTCATGAATGATTTAACTTCAGCCTCCATGAAACCTGAAATTAAGTGATTTCTTTGAAAAATAGACATAAAGCTTTTCTTCATGCAGCTGCAGGTCTGCCGCTCTTTACGTCAGGACAGGCGTCACCTGTCCTTGGACGACCCGGGAACGGCAAGGCCACGCTGCCATGCCAACGAGACCGAAGCCTCATTTTACTGAAGTTCTGCTGTGATGACCTGACGTCAGCTGAGTTTCCTGGCTGGACATGTCGGGTTAACGCTGCACCATTACAGTCGGCTCAGACAAAAGAGCGGCTCTGACTCGACCGTTGAAAAGCAACTTGACATATCGATGCTTAATCCCTTCAAAAAAACGGAAGCATAAAGAAAAGAAAAGCTTCATGAGATCAGATTTGGGGAAGTTGTGGTAACAGACGTCAACCCTGAGTTATGGTTGTGCCCTGGATGGATGGATGGATGGATGGATGGATGGATGGATGGATGGATGGATGGATGGATGGATGGATGGATGGATGGATGGATGCATGGATGGATGGATGGATGGATGGATGGATGCATGGATGGATGGATGGATGGATGCATGGATGGATGGATGGATGGATGGATGGATGCATGGATGGATGGATGGATGGATGGATGCATGGATGGATGGATGGATGGATGCATGGATGGATTGATGGATGCATGGATGGATGGATGGATGGATGGATGGATGGATGGATGGATGCATGGATGGATGGATGGATGGATGCATGGATGGATTGATGGATGCATGGATGGATGGATGGATGGATGGATGCATGGATGGATGGATGGATGGATGGATGGATGGATGGATGGATGGATGGATGGATGGATGGATGGATGGATGGATGGATGGATGGATGGATGCATGGATGGATGCATGGATGGATGGATGGATGGATGGATGCATGGATGGATGCATGGATGGATGCATGGATGGATGCATGGATGGATGGATGGATGGATGGATGGATGGATGGATGGATGGATGCATGGATGGATGGATGGATGCATGGATGGATGGATGGATGCATGGATGGATGCATGGATGGATGGATGGATGGATGGATGGATGGATGGATGGATGGATGGATGGATGGATGGATGGATGGATGGATGGATGGATGCATGGATGGATGCATGGATGCATGGATGGATGCATGGATGGATGGATGGATGCATGGATGGATGGATGGATGGATGGATGGATGGATGGATGGATGGATGGATGCATGGATGGATGCATGGATGCATGGATGGATGCATGGATGGATGGATGGATGCATGGATGGATGGATGCATGGATGGATGCATGGATGGATGGATGGATGGATGGATGGATGGATGCATGGATGGATGCATGGATGGATGGATGGATGCATGGATGGATGCATGGATGGATGGATGGATGGATGCATGGATGGATGCATGGATGGATGGATGGATGGATGGATGGATGGATGGATGGATGCATGGATGGATGCATGGATGGATGGATGGATGGATGCATGGATGGATGCATGGATGGATGGATGGATGGATGGATGGATGGATGCATGGATGGATGCATGGATGGATGGATGGATGGATGGATGGATGGATGGATGGATGGATGGATGGATGGATGGATGGATGGATGGATGGATGGATGCATGGATGGATGCATGGATGGATGGATGGATGGATGGATGGATGGATGCATGGATGGATGCATGGATGGATGCATGGATGGATGCATGGATGGTGCAGTGATCAGCTGCAGCAGTAGTTTATCGATTTTGAACGTGGGGATGATTTTGAGAAGGGAAGTGAAAAGAGGTGTAATTTTAACTGAGATTTAAACACTGGTGATGCAGATTACTATTCCAGTCTCAGAGCTGCAGAGGCAGAAGTGAAATCAGCCGAGGTCACAAATCTGGATCTGAAACCAAGGGTCCCCTATAAAACTTTGCACCTGCCAAAAGATGAAGGAGGGTTGTCACTCCCATGCTTGGAGAGCTATTACAAGGCAGCACAACTGCAGTACGCCATCAACTGGTGTGATGAGAACTGCGATGCAAAATGGAAGGAACTAGAGCTGAGCCAACTTGATATCCCTCTTCAATCTTTACTAGGTGATAAAAGCCTCAAAAACAAGTATGCAAGCTATTTAAGTGACCTTACAAAAGTTCCCCTTAACATCTGGTTCAAAGAGGTCAGTAATTCGCACTTAGAGATGAAATCAAGGTTACTAAGGTGGGTCGAACATGACAGGGATTTTAAACCAGCACAACTTGATCTGAGATTTAAAGAAATGACCCGAAAAGGCATCACTTCATATTGTGTAATCTCATCTGAAAAAGGTCTGGAAAGTTTTCGACAAATGCAGGAAAAATATGATTTAGACAAGCAGGACTTCTATAGATATTTACAGCTTAGGCATCATTTTGATAAAAATGTCAAAACATCAGGTGATTCTGACACGGACCTTATTAGCACGCTCACTGAAGCCTACAAGGTTAAAATCAATAAGAAAGTGGTTTCTAGAATATATTCATGCCTGCAATCCTCCAAAGCAAAGTCAACATTCTATGTTAAATGTATGTGGGAGAAGGAAGCAAAAATAACACTGTCAGAAGATGAATGGTTGAATATATGTCGAATTAACTCCTCCACTACCAGTTCAGGGCAGTGGAGGGAAATTGCATGGAAGAACATAATCAGGTATTTCACAACCCCGAGAAGGACATATCTACAAGGTGGCAGAACTGAATCTTGATACTGTTGGAGACAATGTAATAATACAATGGCCGACCACTGTCATATCTTTTGGTGTTGCCCAGTGATCCAACCTTACTGGCTGGATGTTGCTAGAGAGATAAAATCAATTCTTTGCTTTGAAATTGAGTATAGCTTGAAATCTGTTTATCTGTGTAATCTACCAACTGAACTCAATCCCCAGGATGTATACCTTTTGAAAATATTGCTTATAGCCAGAAAAAAGTCACTAACAAGAAAGTGGCTTAAGAGGGAACCACCGACGGTGAGAGACTGGATAGCCACTGTGGAAGAAATACGTGAAATGGAATTGCTGACCTTCTCCCTAAGACCGTGTGGTATTAAAGGGAAAGTTCGTTTTTTTACAACCTGGACCTTATTTCTGGCATTTTTTATGGTCGTATACTCACCCAGGCAAGTTTGGTGTCATTTGGAGTCCTTCGGAAGATATTAGGGGGTTTTTTGCGAGCCGCTTCTCCATATAATGGTAGCACATGGGGGCACAGCGGGACACAGACGATGCAGCGTCTAAATAACACATGATTGCCGCGAAACTCTTCATTTCTTTTATGAATCACTAGATCTGCTTCCAGGACCTGTTGTCTTCATCCGGGGCTTTGTGTGTAACAAATAAATCAGTTTGTAAACAAGACCTCTGAACTCATGACGTCATCTCTGTGCGCGCATCCCGGACAGGTACAGCTAGAGCTCTTCAGCCGTATACTCCGGCTCAAAACGGTAAGGACGTCCATCATATTTAAAGTCGTCGTCCACAACCTCAGAATTTGACAAATATTCAGACATGTTTCAAATAACTAACAGTAAACTAACAGTAGCGAACTCCAGCTGTACACGGAGCTGTGTGTGCGATGCGCGCACAGAGATGACGTCATGAGTTCAGAGGTCTTGTTTACAAACTGATTTATTTGTTACACACACAGCCCCGGATGTAGACAACAGGTCCTGGAAGCAGATCTAGTGATTCATAAAAGAAATGAACGAGTTTCGCGGCAATCATGTGTTATTTAGACGCTGCATCGTCTGTGTCCCGCTGTGCCCCGTTCACTACCGTTATATGGAGAAGCGGCTCGCAAAAAAACCCCTAATATCTTCCGAAGGACTCCAAATGACACCAAACTTGCCTGGCTGAGTATACAACCATAAAAAATGCCAGAAATAAGGTCCAGGTTGTAAAAAACCGAACTTTCCCTTTAAGGCCCAGAAATATTGGGGGAAATGGCTAAAGTATATGAGTGAGAGACTGTTATAGAGCGATTCCTCCTGTGTTTAATTTCTATACTATGATGGATGTTTATTGTCACTTAATATCTTGGACTGATTGGAAATCACATTGGCATTGGAAATTTCCTTGTTGATATCATTACCCACGATTGTTTTAACAACTTTGTTCCCCTGACTGGTTTTTACTCTACGGATTTACCTGACAAGACACCTTCCCCACTCTACATATTGGATGGACTTACTGTACACTGGAGGGACTCGCACCCCGGGCTGGCTGGCCTCTCCTCTCACACCCAGGAACTATAGTAACCCTTTATTACCGAGAGCAATATCTGTTTTTTGGTTTTGTTTTTTCGATACAACATAATACACCCCCTTCGGTGACCTGTATGTTCCGTGCTGTTTGATTTATGTCATGTTTTTGACAGCACATAAAATTCTGTATTATAAAACTAAAAATAAAAAGTAGAAAAAAAAAATCTGGATCTGAAAGCAAAAAAAAGGCAAATAATAAAAGCAGATAAAAGCAAATAAAAGTGTGGTCCTGTAGCGGCCGACCCGTGAACCCGGCCTCCCGCTCCTCTACTTCTGTTTAAACGCAGAGGAATCGTAGTAAACAGGTCGAGAGGGGGATAGTGATTTCCTGGAAGTATCCATGAGACCGAAAGGAAAATCACTGTGAATGTTTGCGGTGGTCTGCAGGTCACGGTGGAGAATAACTCCTAAAATTAGCCGGGTGCATTTACACACCAGATGAAGAACTCTAAACACGACTAAAGTCGGCTCTGGGATGGACAAACATCCTGAAAACCCAACATCGTCAGCTCCTGATTGCTTTACAGAAACAGAGCAACGGCCAGCTATTTCTACTCTGTTTGTGTGCACAAGTCAGGTTAGAGATGTTTAATCTGCTAATGAGGCGGGCGGAGGGAGGAGGGGGGGGCAGGGCAGATGTTGGTGCTGCGGTGAACCGCTGGCGCAGATGAGCAATGTCACAAACCAAAATGAGCTCTGCGGGCCAGAAAAGAGATTAAAGCCGGAGTTGGCTGAGGGCCTAATTGCTTTTTAATTATTCTGGGACCGACCAACTGCTTACATGGCCTGGTGCAGAAGTTTGGGCACCCGTAATCAAAGTTGCTGATAATAGTTTTGAGATTAGAAGATGAGCTGATGAGCTGAGAGGCCCAACCTGCACGAGTTTAAGATAAATCATCCTTTTCCAGCATTTTAACCAAGATTAGTGCAAATGTAGATCTTAATTATCTCGTCAGCGTTACATCATAATCCCATTTAGGAGGAGCCTCGTGGGAGTCATCGCATCTAAAGGTTGGCCACTTGGGTACAAAGTTTGTTTGGGCCTCAGATGAGAGGTGGCGGGGGGGGGCAGCATCACCATGGACATGCAGGCAAACCCACTTTTAGCTCATATGAAATCTGGCTGGGAAGATTTTTTTTACATTTTTAACTCAACTTAATTTTATACATGTACAGTTTTCAGTTAAGAGTACTATTTAAAAAAAAAACAACACATTTAAAAAGACTTATTTTTTCACAATTTTTCAATAGTTTAACGGTTTAAGATCCAATTGAAATGTAAAATGTGGTTGTCTTCAACAGTGCATGAAACATCATCATGGCACCAGGTATTTTTAAAGGTTTGTATGTCACCGGACATTTTTATAAAAGTCCAACTCCAGCCTTGGCCTGCAGCGGAGGTTGCAGCGCCACATCGACGCTGCGTCCTGACCTGGCCGCTCCTCAACCTTGTTCCCTCCGGACACGTAAATGTCCAGCTTTGCTGTGCCAGAATCAAAATTGAGGAGCTGCCACTTCATCTTTGTTCTTGTTTCTTTCTTTATAACCATAAACGAAACTCTTCTTTGAAAACTGTACATTAAAAGAACTAAAAAATAGAGTTTAAGTCTCTCGCACTCGATAAAAAATTGAAAAATCGTTTCAGGGTGACCACAAAACGGGCAGCCGTTTGACACAGCTGAGTTCAGGCAATAGCACCATGTACTGTAGGATCCTCCATTCCAGTTCTGGAGTCTGCTTTTTAACTGGGGGGTTGTGTGGTTTCAGGTGGAGCTATCCCCGTGGGCATCGATGTGCAGGTGGAGAGCATCGACAGCATCTCCGAGGTCAACATGGTGAGCTTCAGTCCGGCATCCTTCAAAGCTTCTTCTCCTGCAAGGTTTATTGGTTCCTCTGAGATGAAGGATGCAGAGGAAGCTGTTGTCATGGCAGCCAGAGATGAAATGACGAGGCTCAGTTTAACTTCCACGTCCGTTGCCCTGCAGGACTTCACCATGACCCTGTACCTCCGGCACTACTGGAAGGACGAGCGGCTGGCGTTTCCCTCTCAGAACAATCAGAGCCGGACGTTCGACTCCCGGCTGGTGAAGAAGATCTGGGTTCCTGACGTCTTCTTCGTCCACTCCAAACGCTCCTTCATCCACGACACCACCATGGAGAACATCATGCTGAGGGTTTACCCCGACGGGAACATCCTGTACAGCGTCAGGTAGATGGATGGATGGATGGATGGATGGATGGATGGATGGATGGATGGATGGATGGATGGATGGATGGATGGATGGATGGATGGATGGATGGATGGATGGATGGATGGATGGATGGAGCAATCTTGAATTTAAAGGTATATCATGGAGAACATCTTAAAGGGGAATTATTATGGCATCTAATACCTATTTTAAACAGGCCTTGAATGTCTTAAAAACAAGCTTTTGATTGTTTTTGCTAAATAAATTAGAAATTCAGCCTCTGAGCCATGTTTTTATCTTCCCAGTCTCTAACCTCATTATCTATGCGGGATTCTGAGTGGGCGGGGCTATGATAATGAGGCTCTGCGCTGATTGGCTGCCTGAATGACGCGAAACACCGCTACGAAAAAATGGCGGAAGCTCCGGCCGGCGGAGTTTTTGTTGTTGATGTTCCGGCCAGAGTTCGTTGTGGGCGTGGTTTCATGCATCGGAGGACAACCTATGTAAATCGCATTTTGGTTACGTAACGACGGGAGCAGAATCTGAACGGCTCGTAGATCCACATCACACTGGACGGCTCATCCGGGCGGCTGTACAGACACTGCAGAATTTGGTTGCTTTCCTCCTTCTCTGAGTTGGCAGGCTGAGGGGAGACCACTTTATATATGTTAAAGCAAGAGAAAACGTGTTTTTCATAATAGGTCCCCTTTAAATAAACAGTGTTTACTCAAATCTTGTAAATCATGCAGAGATTTTAAAAAGCAATCAGTGCAAATCAGCATCAGACACATATATTTGTGCAGCCAGTGGTAGCAGAAAGTGAAAGTCTGCATGAAATGTACAAATACAGCTCGTTCCCACGGCTTTCTGGTCTGCAACCAGAAATTAATAAAACAGACTCGCTCAAAAAGTCACATTTTAAGTCGAGAACTGGAGTAAACGTCCCCCAGAAGGCAGCTCAAGCAGCAACTCTGGAGGCAGAGCAGTCAGGCAATTACATGTCCACACATCCGTTTAATAAAACAGACACGGCAGAGTAGAAAACTAAATAAACATGATCAAGTTTTGATTGAAAACCTTGATTTTTAATCAAAACTGTGTCTGAGAGCTCATTTATTATTTTAAGACACAGATGAAGACGTCTTGTTTTCTGTCTGACTGTTAGTCAAAGTTGAGCAGCAGCTCAGACATGTGTTTATTTTAATTCATCTAAATTCATTGAGGTAGTTGATGGATGTATTTGTGTGGCTTGTAAAGCGTCTTGGTTACCGGACGTTTCGGTAAACAGGCAATTTTCATCAACTTTGACTGGACATGACTTTAAACCTGCAAAACACCTCAACAATGTAGTTTAAATGTCAAACATGGTCACGGTCCACTCATGACTCCTTACATGGGTTCAGAAACGTCTGGTGGGACTCACCTCTCTGACCCGCGTAAATATCTTTAGATGAAAAACAGACAATAACGGTTTTGGAGAAACGGTGTGAGCCGGTTTCCGTGGCAACAGCAGGGGAGGTCCCACCTGAGGGATGTCTGCAGCAATAACTCTGCGTGTGTGTGAGTGTGTGTGTGTGTGTGTGTGTGTGTGTGTGTGTGTGTGTGTGTGTGTGTGTGTGTGTGTGTGTGTGTGTGTGTGTGTGTGTGTGTGTGTTCCAGGGTCAGAGGTGTCAAGTAACGAAGTACAAATACTTCGTTACCTTACTTAAGTAGATATTTTGGTTATCTATACTTCACTGGAGTAATTATTTTTCAGACGACTTTTTACTTTTACTCCTTACATTTTCATGCAATTATCTACTTTTTCCTCCTTACATTTTAAAAACAGTCTTGTTACTCTATTTCATTTCGGCCTTTAAAAAAAAACTATCCAGTTAAATTGCTCCATCCGGATAGAGTTAATTTGGTTGTGGTTGTTTCAGATGTTCTTGTCCAGTTTTGTTCTTACATCCGTTCCCTCAGATTCCTGCAACTAAACTTGGATGTACATTCCAATAAAGGTTAGAATAAATGATAACATGCCTCTGAAGTTTGACTTTTTGCACCATTACAATACTTATAGGCAACTAGTCATCATATCTCCTGCTCTCTGAAACACATGTTAATGCTCAATAGTACACATATATGGTTCTTTAATATATTTGCATTATACTAAGATGCATTCATTTTCAATGGCTTTTGTCCTTAGTGGCTTTTCCCCCCCTTACATTACTTTTACTTTTATACTTTAAGTAGTTTTCAACCCAGTACTTTTATATTTTTACTTGAGTAAAAAACTTGAGTTGATACTTCAACTTCTACAGGAGTATTTTTAAACTCTAGTATCTGCAATGTGGGGGCCCCGCAGGGAACGGTCCTGGCGCCGTTCCTCTTCACCCTCTACACTGCTGACTTCTCCTACAACTCCCCAACCTGTCACCTCCAAAAGTTCTCTGACGACTCTGCTATCGTCGGCCTCATCACTGATGAAGACGATAGCGAGTACAGAGAACTGTCCCAGGACTTTGTGGACTGGTGCCTGCAGAACCACCTCCAGATCAACGCGGGGAAAACCAAAGAACTGGTGGTGGATTTCCGCAGGTGTAATGAATCCCCCTCGACACCGGTGAACATCCAGGGAAAGGACCTGGGTGTTCACCTCAACAATAAACTGGACTGGACTACTAATTCCTCTGCACTCCACAGAAAAGGCCAGAGCAGACTCTATCTGCTCAGGAGACTGAGGGCCTTTGGTGTGCAGGAGAAGCTCCTGAAAACATTTTACAACACTGTGGTGGCATCAGCCATTTTTTACGGAGTGGTCTGCTGGGGCAGCAACATCACAGCTGCAGACAGAAGGAGGCTGGACAAAACAATCAAAAGGGCCGGCTCTGTCGTGGGCTGCTCTCTGGACACAGTACAGGTGGTGGGAGAGAGGAGGATGATGGCTAAGCTGTCATCCATGATGGAGAAGGACTCCCACCCCATGAAGGACACCTTCAGAGCGCTGGAGAGCTCCTTCAGCGACAGGCTCCTTCACCCTAGGTGTGTGAAGGAGCGCTACAGACGGTCCTTCCTCCCTGCAGCTGTGAGACTACACAACCAGCACTGCTCACAGTAGACCACAAACAATACAAACAATCCTGACAATAAAAACCATTCTGCAACGGGCATAAATAACATCTGTAAATATCCATCTGTTTTTCTTTTGTATACTAGAATTTTTTTATTTATTACTATTTTTATTCTCCTTCTTATTCTTCTTCTTATTATTATTGTATATACTGTTTATAGTGTTATAGTGTTTATTATTATTATTATTGTTGTGTGATATTGTGTGATATTGATGCCTCTTGTTTTGCACTATCCCCTTTGCTGCTGTAACCTGGAAATTTCCCCTCTGGGGGACTATTAAAGGATTTCTTATCTTATCTTATCTTATCTATACTTCTACCTGAGTAATGAATGTGAATACTTTTGACACCTCTGTCCAGGGTCACCGTGACGGCCCTCTGCTCCATGGACTTCAGCAGCTTCCCTCTGGACACGCAGAACTGCTCCCTGGAGCTGGAGAGCTGTGAGACCGAGACCCACCATGTTCACCACGGCAACAACTTCATACCCCCACATGCAAGACGGAAAATCTCTCTCTTTTTCTCTCTTGTTTTCTTTCTGCAGATGCGTATAACGAGAACGACCTGATGCTCTACTGGAAGAACGGCAACGACTCCCTGAGGACGGATGAGATCGTCTTGTCCCAGTTCTTCATCGAGCACTTCCAGGCCTTCAGCGGCCTGGCCTTCTACAGCAGCACCGGTCCGTGCACCACCCGTCATCTGTCCATCCATCCATCAGCTGACTGTCCCTTAGTCGGGGTCCCCGGGCCAGCAGCCGGGCAGAGACCTGCAGACCTCGCTCCCTCTCCTTAGACTTGTAGTCAAGACCGCCTAAACCAGGGGTCGGCAACCCAAAATGTTGAAAGAGCCGTATTGGACCAAAAACACATCTGCCTGGAGCCGCAAAAAATGAAAAGTCTTGTATCAGCCTTAGAATGAAAGCAACACATGCTGCATGTTTCTATATTAGTTAGAACTGGGGGGAGATTTTTTTTTTTCATTATGCACTTCGAGAAAAAAGTCGAAATGCCGAGAAAAAAGTTAAACATTTTGAGAAAAAAGTCGAAATGTCAAGATTAATGTTGAACTACAATCTTGAGAAAAAAGTCGAAATGTGGAGAAAAAAGTCAAAATTTCGAGATAAAAGTCGAAATGTCGAGATTAATGTTGAAGTACAATTTTGAGAAAAAAAAAGAAAAAGAAAAAAAAGAAGAAAAAAAGTTAAAAAAAAGGTCAAACATTTTTGAAAAAGCTCCAGGAGCCACTAGGGCGGCGCTAAAGAGCCGCATGCCGCTCTAGAGCCGCGGGTTGCAGACCCCTGGCCTAAACCGAGACCAAGACACTACAAAGACCAGAGAGTATCAAGATTAAGCCAGACCAAGACCAAGACCAAGACCAAAACAAGACCAAAACAAGACCAAAACAAGACCAAAACAAGACCAAGACAGACCAAGACAGACCAAGACTATAGAGTATCAATACCAAGACTAGTTCAGCTCAAGACCAAAAAGAAACCTAGTTATTTCATCATCCTGCGTGAGTTGTAGATGCACGGATGGATGGATATGTGGCTGAATGGATGGACGTAGGGATGGATTGATATGTGGATGGATGTTGGAAACACGGCTGTTTTGCTGTGTGTTTATGTTCCTGTTTCAAGCTTTATGTCTTTCAAAGAAGCTTGAAAATGTATTTGTGTCACAAATAAGATGAACGGAAACATCGGCCTCATGACCCGACATCTGTGTTGGACATGTTTAATACTCTGCTAATACTCAGATCCCTGCTGTACTGTTTGTAAATATGGTGGATGTACTGACAGCGAAAAGGAAGGAGCAAATTACTTCATGTTTCCTCACCGCTGCCTCTCTGTGTCCTGCTGTCAGGGTGGTACAACCGCCTCTTCATCAACTTCATCCTGCGGCGCCACATCTTCTTCTTCATGCTGCAGACGTACTTCCCCACCATGCTGATGGTCGTCCTCTCCTGGGTCTCCTTCTGGATCGACAGGAGGGCCGTCCCTGCACGAGTGTCTCTGGGTAACACTTGACTTGATCTTAACCAGATCCACCAAAAAAGTCTTGTTCTCCTGCACCAAACACAAACAAGGAAGTGTATTAATACAGTGAACACAAGTCCTTTTATATAATAACTATTATTATTATTATTATTATTATTATTATTATTATTATTATTATTATTATTATTATAAGACGTATTACACAGTTAGGTCCCAGAAGACTTCAACTTGGAAAGGTCCTGAAGTGATGCACCATCTCTGCTGTAGAGATGGAACTGCCAGCGAATGTTTGAGCAGGATCTCACGTTTTAAACGTTTCAGTGGTACAAGCAGAAGTACCTGCCGATGCTCAGATAGCATGAAATAGCTGCTCTTAGCTCATTTTCATCCCTGGACCCTTCCAGACCAACACATCCAGTAATGGCTGTCTGTTGGGAAAATCAGTCAAAGTCAAAAGTCAAAGTCATCTTTATTGTCAATTTTTCATAAAATACAAGATAACAAAAGTATGTTTCCCTCTTGTCCGAGATAAAATAAATACAAATAAAATAAAATAAAAAAGCGGTGCAACTGATTAGATTAAATTCAGTAGTTAAAATAGTTAAAATACTATATACAAAGTGTTTTAAAATGTTTTAAAACATTTAAATGTTTAAAATGTTTAAAAAACAATTAAAAGCACAATAAAAACATAACTCTACTCGGTTTGGTGTTTGTTCGCACCTCAAATTTAATTACAGGGGCCTTGGCTGTGCAAACCACCAATTATAGTCCACTACGTACAGTAGTGGGAAGTGAGGAAGCGTGGTTCAGGTCTAAGCAAAGCAGCAGAGCAAGGCAGCACGTCCAGGCACGAGAGGACGTCAGAAAGTCAAGCTTGTACCAACTTTATGCAGATGAGCAAAGGAAAGCGTCCAGTGCGACGGCTTTATCCATTCATTCTATACGTCACAGCATCCAATAAGACGCTTTTCATTTGGTTTGTTGATTTACTGGGTGTGTTGGAACCAAACACATGCAAACATATGTAAAAACCTGGCTCCATATAAAAAGCCCTGACGGAGAAGCTGGTGCTGGACGTGGAAGGTTACAACCAACTTACAACGTTGAAATAAACTCCAAATGTGGCTCAAGGCAGATTTTTTCAGGTACAGAAAACGAAGTTTTCACCTAAATTAATGTTTTATTTGAGGGACCGTGTGAATACTGTGGTGACAAAAATTGTTGTTCGTTCAATAAAGTGTTCAAAAATGAATGTCAGGACACACTCAGCAGTCTTCCTGGAGTTTTAATGAAAAGAGAAACATTCAATGAATGGAGGACACACAGTGCCGATCTGAGCAGACGCTCAGTCAGCCCGTAATGCCCTAGCAATGTTTAAGCATATACTATCTTATAGTGGCCAGGCTGGGAACAGCTAGACAAAATATCACCATGGCAACCATGCTAGGCTCTGTGTCAAAGGAGCATGACCTCGCCATCGGAATGTTCACTTGAAAACAGGATTTGTGCATTAGTCTTAAAGCATACAGGACAAAAAATATTTTTATACCAAAATCTCCCATTACATTCCACCCTTTTTAGCATTTTATGCTAAACCATAATAAAATAGGAGATTTTGCAATGACCTACCCTGTGACCCTGATGCTCTGTTTATGTTTATGTTTGGAAGCCAGCTGTTCTTTGACGTGATGGGTCACCTGTTGTTTTGCCTCCTGCAGGTATCACCACGGTGCTCACCATGTCCACCATCATCACAGGCGTGTCCTCCTCCATGCCTCAGGTAACACCTGCCTTTCTGTGGATCAGCCTGGCTTCACACTGCTTTTTACAATTATAATCTTTATGAGAAAATAACTAATGTCAGAAATGCTAAATGATAGTTGACCATGAAAAGGAAAATGAAAATCAAGGCAGAGTGTTGTTTTACGATGTGAAGACGTGAGCTGTTGTTTTCTCAGGTGTCCTACGTGAAAGCTGTGGATATCTATATGTGGACCAGCTTCCTGTTTGTCTTCCTGTCTGTGATTGAATATGCAGCCGTGAACTACTGCACCACTCTGGAAGAGATGAGGAAGATGAGGAGGGGCAATGTAAGCGCGGTGGATGGAGGAAACTGTGATAACTAAAAAGAATAGGAGCAAATGTTAACAGCAGTCAGCAGACGGATATTTTATTAAATGTCTCCATCTAGTGGCCGTAAAGGGACATTACACCCGCTAAGTGCATTTTAGTTTAATGCACATTTTAAATTCAATCAAATAGTCTTTTCAGCTCAATTAAATATAATTTCCATTGAAATGTTTTGACTTTGTCTAAAATAGTAGTAAAAGTGAGTTGTTGTTTTTTTGCATATGGCCATTATGAAAGAAATACTCTTTTGTAACAGCATTCATTTTTTTCTTTAAAAGAAAAGAACCCATCAGTATAAAAACTCTTTGCTTTGCTATTTATTTATCAAATGTATTAGATTTGCATATTTTACATTGCAGATGATCACTGATTTCCACCAGCAGGGACCTTTTCCATGAATCCACTTCTTTTAGGGCATCATTCTCTCGCGTCTTTTGTGTTAAAACAGAATCTGAACACGTTGAATAACAGAATAAACCTGCAGTATTGATTAAACTATTAGAAATACGTCCAGGTGCCTCACATGCCACCGGAGGAAGTGTCCAGGTGGAAACTGTGAGGCCGGTTTCAGCTGAGTGAACTTCCTCTTTTCAGATCCCCTCCACCTTCAACGCCAGCCAGGCGATGGCCTTCGACGGCTGCTTCCACGACAACGACATGGAGCTGACTCCGTTCCCCCGGATGGCAGCGACGCTGGCCGACGACCCCCTGACCTCTCCCTCCCCCAGCCCAGACATCCGCCCAACAGAGGGGACCCGCCTCCGCCGTCAGCGCTCGGTGCGCCAAAACGTGGACCTGCTGGTCAACAACAGCTACATGATCGACTCGTACTCGCGCCTGGCCTTCCCTCTGTCCTACCTGCTGTTCAACACCATCTACTGGTGCCTGTACTCCTGATGCCGGGCTTCCCACACACAACCAGATAAATGATGACATTTAAAGTCAACCAACTACCATACAGGCCATTTAATCTTTCCTGAATAACTCCACATCTGCTGCTCGGGACACCAGGGTCAGATGTGAAACTGGAAGTTCCAGCTGTGGAGCCACAACATCTGGTTAACGTATCTTTGAACACAAATGAAACAGACCATCAGGGAGGGATGATGGAGTAACCTGCAGGTCTGGGTTTCCCTGAGCGTTTAGGGAAAAGAGGAGGTCTGGAAAACTCTGTCACATGAAACTGAGCTCATACATCATCAGGGAGGGAATGTGTGGAGAAGGCTTTCTACAGCACATTTTATTTAGTTATATCCATCCATCCATTTTTTTATACCAGTTTATTCCCGTTCAGGGTCGGAGGGATCTGCCGCAGCCAAACCCAGCTCTCTTCAGGTCAAAGACAGGGGTCAGATCTTTTTATTTCATTGTCTTATTTTGTGTGATAACGGACTAACTTCATTCAATTCTTACAAGAGCTGCAAGTGTACAGATGACTGTGACGAAAGAGCGAGGCTGCACATCAGAGAATATGCTGAAAACATCAGTGTATCTGTGATGAAACATTTCTATACAGAAAATGTGAATTTGTAATTATGAACATATGATTGATCATGCAAAAACACTGTCTTTTATTTATCAGTAGTGATCCTAAAAAGTCGTTTAGTGTCACAAGGTTTATACTGACTCCCTTTCAAATGTTCTGATGACTGAATTTCACCTAGTGGGACATACCTGGGATGTACCTGGACCAGATGCCCGAGCGGCCTCACCAGGCTCAGCGGCTCTGCGCTGCCTCCGTCTTGGATGACTTACTGTAGCTTCTCCTCCTGTTTCTACATCCTGTGGAAGAAACTCATTTCAGCCGGTTGTATCTGCAATCTTTCTCTTTCGGCCACTACCCACAGCTCATAAGAGGGTAGGAACGTAGACCGATTGGTTTAGCACGAGCTTTGCCTTTTGGCTCAGAGTCCAGATACCTGTGGACGCACCAACAATCTTTGTAACTAGGAGAAATGTAACTTCATAAAGATGGAAAAGGACATCCAAGGACACCCAAAGGCGTGAAAATGCCCATCAGTCCCACCACAACCGAACACCTTGAGGCACCAGTAGAACTTTGTTGTTAAACCATGACTATTATGTTGGAGAGCCACGAGGCCCACAAAGGTTGTGACTTCATGCTGAAGCACCAGGCTGAGTTAAACCAGAAGAAAAAGGTTCTGGAGCGGCCATCACAGTCTTGTGGGAGATAACACATGCAGTCCAAGCAAGTCTGCTCAAGAGTTTGCATCTTTTCCACATCCGGGGGGCCTCTGTGGCAGCTATGACAATTGTGTTTATGCTAAATTATAAACAATAACACGATTAACATTTAAGAGTATGCTCACTTTTGAAAAGGTGTCATTTCATTTTTTTTCTTTATCACCATGTTTTGCTAAATGATTGTCCCATTCTGTTATTATCTACAGCAGGGTGTCAAACCCATACAAAATAAAACAATCATGTTTTGCCTCGTCTGTCCATGTTTTTCTTTGAAAACACAGGTAACTGATGATTTCTGGAGATTTTTGCTGTGATTTCTCTCTTCATGTCCACATTGATTTATATAGTTGAGCTGTGTGATGACGCAAAGACGTGCAGTCATGACTGCACAGCTTATAAACCAATGTGGACACGAGGAAAGAAAGAAAGACTTCTTTGCAATCATACTACCAAACTTTTTTGTGCTCTCTCAGCGTCAACTAAATGTAGTGGTCATTTCTCATTTTGCCAGCAAAACAACATCTGAAAGGCAATATTCTGCTGCAAACATTTGCCAGCAGCTCTGCAGCTCTGCAGCTCCTCCACTGAGGGCATAGCCAAGCTGTATTTTAATGAAATGTGAGCGTGATCCAGTGGGATTCCCAGGCCGGTCAATTGCACCCATGGGCGACATATAAAACAACATCTGTGGAGCTGCCGTCAGCGGTTACAGCAGAATATACCGTTTAACATGGTGGTTTGACAGAAATGACAGTTATGTTTAACCGCCACTGCTGCTGTTAATACAAACGGGTGGTTTCTTTGCTAAGTGAGGTAGCATGACAACTATAGATGAGGAAGTGATAACATGGGCTAAACCTAATGTCAATCAATCAGATCAGAATTAAACCTTTTTACAAAAACACCCACGTCCCTTAGAGTTGTCGTGGATGTGAAATCAAACAATTGAGATGAAAGCAGGCTGAAAATATGTTTATGTCTCCCATAAAGTTGGACATTTTAACATAGGAGTCAATGGAGATGGACTCACTCATGGAGCCAGTCTCTAGTGGCCAGTCGAGGAACTGCAATAAATTTTAGTTCCAGATGAGCTTCAACCTGGAAGTTAGATGGTTGGCACATGGAAAGGGCTCTAAACTTTTTTTATAATGATACTTTATTGACATACAAAAACAAAGGAATTACAGTGACGCATTTGAACATTAATGTGTTGTTGGAAACATATTCAGAAATATCAATAGTGTTTTTCTAATATGTCATCAGTGAAAGAAAAGTAAAAAAGGCATATGTATGAATATAAGTATATATATATATATATATATAAATATATATATATATATATATATATAAAAGTATATAAATAAATATTAGGAAATAAAGGTGTAACATTAACATTAAGGTCAAAAGTCTCTCAACAGATTAACTGAATGGTTAGTTTTTTCTAGTTATTTAGAAAAAGGTTTTTTTGGTGGCCTAAATATTGTTTACAATTTTAAAATGGGCTTCTCTAAATTTGTTTGGGTTATTAAATTCATATGGGAGAAACTCAACTCCTTTGGACATAATTCATGTCAGTTGGCTGCTGATAGTGAGTGGAGTCATCTGCAACAAACACTTAAACTTCACACATTCATCCCATTCTCCTCCTTCAAAAATACACTCCCAACATTCATCTGGGATCATTGCACATGTTTGTAATTCTTCCGGACCAGTGCTACCACTTTTTACTCATATTTTTCATGTGTTGTGTGTTTTTTATATATTGTGTTTGATGGTTTGTTTCACTGTGATTTTATATGTTTGACTCTTTGTGCTGCCTCCTGCCCAGGTCGTCATTGTAGATGAGAAACTGTTCTCAATGGACTTACCTGGTTAAATAAAGGTTAAATAAAATAAAACAAAAAAAGAAACCACGTTGTTCATATTTTTATTTATGTTTTTTTTTAATTGAGAAGAAGTTATATACAAAGAACATCAGACAAGTGCTCCAATATATATGTAACAACAAAATTAATATAAAATTCCAGTGAAATTAACAGGAGTAGGGAGAATGACACATAAACGAGTGAATCAATAAAATATGAATAAAGTAAATGAAAAAATGAATAAGTAAAATGTAAATACAGTATTCATCTTTAAAAAAACTTCTCTTATGTATCAGTTGATGTTATACTTTGTTTGGTGTCAATTAGTTTAAGGGATTTAATGTACTCTTTAAACTCAAGTAAGAAACCTTTAAAGTGGGGTGGAGTTTTGGAGTATATTTGTGTATGTAAAATTCGCCATACAGAACGACCAGGTTTATAATAAAAGTGATGTCATTCTCTTCATGGACAAAATAAAATATCACACTCCTACAGTCAATTGAGATGTTTATCTTGATTTTAGACACTATATATTGTTCAAATCGAGCACAGTGGTAGAATAAATGAGTTATGGTTTCTGGTTCCACGTTGCAAAAAGTGCAGTTATTTTCAATATTTAAGAATTTAGAAAAATATAAATTTGTTGGATATATAGTGTGCATAATTTTAATGTGAACCTCTTTTATTTTATTGTAGATACAATACTTATAAGGCAATGTCCAGGTCTTCTACCCCTCAGTGTCCGTAAAGATGTTATCCCAGAATGCCTTCCCTCAAGGAGTTATTTTCCTCTTTTCATAAAATGTATTACGTATGTTTGTTGTTGCACTTTAAATCTAATATATCAAGTCCATTTATCATTAGAAGGGGTTTTATTCTTAGTGTTTCTTGATACTGATAGTGACTTCTTATCAGGAGAGAAAGAGCAGTAGGGATTGCTTTAGTTACAGGAAGGAGATGAGGATGGACTCGCCATCATTGAGTCCATCCTCACCTCCTCCATCACTATCTGGTTGCTGCTGCCACTGTAAAGGACAGGAGCAGGCTGCAGCATATCATCCGCTCGGCAGAGAAGGTGATTGGCTGCAATCTTCCATCTCTCCAGGACCTGCATGCCTCCCGGACCCTGAAGCGTGCAGGAAAGATGGCGGCAGACGCCTCCCACTCCGGACACAAACTGTTTCAGACTCTGCAGGAGGCTGTGATCCATCAGGACCAGAACCTCACGCCATAAAACAGCTTCTTCCCAACTGCAGCTGGCCTCGTCAACAAGGGCCCGGTCCCCCCTCTCCCCCGTCCACCACAGACTGTCCCCCCACCCCACTCCACTCCACTCCACTCCACTCCACTCCACGTTGGAGTAGGACCCAGATGCAGGAGACCAGAAGGCAGAGTTCCAAAAATGATGATTTATTCGTTAAAAACTAAATCAAAAACACTGCTGAGCAGGATTGCAAAAAAAAACAGAGCTTAAACAAGATCAAAAGTACAAAAACGTGACATGGCACATGGAGGACAAAACAGTACGGACCAGCAGGGAGCAAGGGAAAGACAAGCCCACATATACACAGAGGGGTTAACGAGACATAGGTGCAGACATCAGGGCAGATGGGAAACAGGAAGGTCAAACAAGAACTCAAACACTATATGCAATAATGTGCAATAATGTGCAATAATGTGCAATAATAATAATAATAATAACCAGAATCATGCTGAAACAATGCACCTTTCAATAACCATGTCTACTCCATAGGCTACTACTGCTGCACCTTTCACTTAAGAGCTGTCATTTGCGAAAATAACCCAGTCAAATTCTTGTCTTGTCTTGTTTGACCTGACTTGGCCAAATAAACATGATTCTGATTCTTAAATATATGGAATGAAACAACAAGATTAATTGAAAGAAAGATTATATATATAATATATATATATATATATATCTCACAAACCATATTTACACATGCTATAAGCCCTGAGAGAGGACTGCTTTGCAGAGCTTCTTTCCTTCTTCTGCTCCCTTTCTGCAGGTCAAGAAAGGTGAGTTTGGCAATGTGATGTAGCCTTATTTTTAGATTTTTTATTTTATTTGTATTTATTTTTTTATTCATTATCCCTGGTTTTATCCCTGGTCGCAATTGTTCGCCAATTTGTACAGGAATACGCGACACAGAGCTCTGGCATCTTCAATACTGTTCCTGTCTTACGCTGTCCTATGGGTAGGATGACCGCTCCAAGATGGCGGCCGTATTTCTCGCGCCCCAGCGGTCGATGAAGGCTGATTTATGGTTCCGCGTTACACCGACGCCATACCCCCCGGCGTAGCTCTGCGTCGATTTAGGCGTCTAGTATATTATGTCTATGGGCATTTCCAAACCTGATATACATCATTTAATATATTATTAATAATTAGTATAATAGTATGTGGTTAAATTATGTATATATAAAAAATATTGATATTATGATTTTATTAGCATAGTTAATAATAATAACCGTTACAAAAAGTTTTTTTCCAGGGGGGTTTCCATAGCAACGGCAGTTTCCGTGAGGGGAGAGGTCAGTTTGTGTTGATAACAGAGCAGTCACGCCCACAACACACCGCAGAAACACCAGCAGCAGCGCGGCGGCTCAGCGGGGCAGGCAGGCTCCAGTCCAGCTCCATTCATAGGCAGCACAAAGTTGTAAAAAGGAAAAAAACGACTTTATTTGAGAGGATTGCGTCCTAATCAGCGTAACCGGCAGCAGGTGCGATGACCGGCGTGTGAACGTTAACTTTAACCGTTAGTTCTGAAACGGCTTTTACGCTGAAACGCTGCCCTTATCCAGCACTTCCGGAGGACTGACAGGTAAACCTCAGGGAAAGGTCCGATACTTTCTACATTTATAAAAAAAAGTGAGATTTTGGTGGCGAAATTGTGTCGATAAACTCATTTTGAATTGAACTACGTAGAAATGTGAGAGACGCACCCGTTAGACGTCAGTTTGCAGTTAGAAAACTGTTAGAAAACTGCTCCCCTCCTCATATTTACATGTATTTATTTGTTGTTTATTAATGCTGGGTTTTAATTATTATGTTTTGTCTTCTAGCATCCAGTCTGTGTGAGCTTGTTGAGGTGAAATGATATAAACAGGAACTTTTTTTTTTTAATTATTTTTAATTATTTTTTTTTTTTAATGTATTTTATTTTTTTTAAATGTTTTTTATTTATTTATTTATTTTTTTATTATTTATTATTTTTTATTATTTTTTTTATTATTTTGTGATATAAACAGGAACGGTTTTGGAGAATCTGGCAGTAACTGACAGTTACTGTCAGTTAAGGAGGGTTTCTTTATCAGTTTGCTTTTGTGTGTCGTGAATAAGTAAACGGCATATTATGAGCTCAGCCTTTGAAAGACAGAAAAGATAAACCTGAATATTAAAGCAATTATAGTAAAAATATATATATATGAAAGATGCACCTGCCATTCACCTATTACTGACTTGATATGGAGCTCTTGCTCATTAAACTGGAATAAAACATCTGTTACTTCTTATGAGTTACTGCAAATAAATTGAGAATGTTGTTGTTGTTTTTTTCTAAAAAAAAAAACAAACAAAAAAAACAAACAGCTAAAGTATTTCAACTTTATGGGCAACAGATAAGATAAGATAAGATAAGATATCCTTTATTTTCTCCCTCAGTGGGGAAACTTATTTTGTTGTCAGCAGTACACTTAGCACACACATGCAGGGGAGGGGTAAAAAGACTGAAAAGTCAGAAATAAAAAATATATATAAAATATGTATAATCACAGAATATGAACAGTATACACAGCTGGTTGAGGGAAGATACAGTGTAAAAAAAAAAAAGCAGGTGGAGTGTTGTGAGGTAGACTGGCAGATTGGCAGATATTGCACATCTTATATTATTGCACATATTATTGTATTATTGTCCACTGGCTACTGAGAGCAGGCCTGGTTATATAGTCTGATGGCAACAGCGTGTATATGTTTATGTTAGGTAGTTAGTTTTGTCAGAACGTTTTTTTTAGCATCTTTTGTAACTCAGCCACTGAATTAAAGTTCTGAAATAAGATGGTTAATTTAACAAAAGCCAATTCGTAAATCTAGCAAACTTAAAGTTCTAGAAACTCTTCTTTAAAATATGAATATTGTGAGCTGTGTGCTTTGATTTAGTGATTTTTGTGTGAAATATGGAGCTCTTGCTCATTAAACTGGAATAAAACATCTGTTACATCTTATCATGAAATTACTGCAAATAAATTGAGAATTTTGTTGTTGTTTTTTCTAAAAAAAAAACAAAAACAACAAAAAAAAAACAGCTAAAGTATTCCAACTTTATGGGCAACAGCGTGTATATTTGACCTGGACTCCATAATAACCGAGTCAATGTGGATTTGTCTGCTTAAATTCATTCACAGGTCTACAGTACATATATAACATATGTCATAACTCAAGTTAGGTCAAGTTTATGTCCTTCGGGCCATGTCTGAGCCACGTGACACTTGCCTGTGCTGTAACGGAGCCAAAGCTGGCAAAACTAGTCAGACTTGGTCCAGATGTGTTATGTATTTGGGGCTTAAAGTAAAGTTGGCTCAGAAATTAGTGCATTAGACAGTCATAAAGTATTTAAAATGTAGTTAATCTGTTCTGGCAGGTGAGAATGGCTTTAGTTTTCTTGTCAGCTGTAACATGAATAATGCATTTCAGTTTAGTACTGGACTGTCAGGTGCATTGCTTCATCATGTCAGTGATTGATCTGTGTCTCTTATGAAGGTTTTGTTGATGTTCGTTTTGAAAGTAAAGGTAGTACTTAGATTACTTGAGATTAATGGTCAATTGATGTTTTTTCTGTTAGTTTTGTCAGAACCTCTAAGAGAACGTTTTTTTTAGCATCTTTTGTAACTCAGCCACTGAATTAAAGTTCTGAAATAAGATGGTTAATTTAACAAAAGCCAATTTTCGTAAATCTAGCAAACTTAAAGTTCTAGAAACTCTCCTTTAAAATATGAATATTGTGAGCTGTGTGCTTTGATTTAGTGATTTTTACGTGAAATATTTAGGAGTATTAGTCCATGTTGAATAATCTAGATGTCCCAGTGTTTCCATCGTGCCAGCTGGTGTTGTGACTCATTTCCTTCCCTGCCCTGCTCTCCTTGCCAGTCTCCGTGGTGACCATCAACAGCAGCAGCACTCGTCCAGTACATTCGCCCTCCAGCCTGTGTCACATGACGTCAGACCAGAATCCACTGTATCCAGCAGACCTTCAGGTGCAGCTATCGCTGGTTCCTGGTTACTACTGTATTTACCAGGTAACTACAGTTCTCACCGCACAGACACACACACACACACAAGTTTTTACATGCGGCCGTGTGCAAAAGTTAAACCCCTCTTCTTTTTAAATTGTATTTATGTTTGTAAAAACATGATAAAAATCATCTGAGCATAGTGGGTCTTATTATCAGGGAAACCTCAACCTCTGATGTACAACATAGTATTATTGTTACAAAAATAATCATATGAAAATCCAGGCTCACTGCTTCCACAGGATTATAGAGAATAAGATGCAGTAGTGGTGCTAATTATCTAAATATCAGCCCTGATCCTCACTGATCATCACCTGATGTGAAGACAGTTATACGAGTAGGTGTTTGGGCAGTTTGACAGTCTGGAACATTCAGTTGTTAGCTAACCAAAGACATAAGCAGTGGTCTCAGAGACCATGTTCTTACCAAGAGTGGACACCCCAGCAAATTCAACCCATGGGCGGGCCGTGCAATGCTCAGAGAAGCACTCAGCAAGTCCCTGACAGTACAATTAGAAAAAACGAGCAAGTACTGTCTGCTTGAAGGAGTTGCTAGTACCAGGCCTCATCTGCTTAGGCACAACTGAAAATAATAGAAACAGAGAGAAGTCCAGACCTCCACCCAGTTAAAGTCCGGTGGCAGACCAGCTATGCATGACCAAAAGCACTCAAACATTACCAAACTGAAAATAATTACGTTCTTCGTTCTAATTTGTTTGTTTGCTTAATTTTTGTTAATTGAATACTGACAGACTGTACGTTGTATATTCTTTGTCTGATGAATTTGCCTAATATACTAAGACCTACTAACATCAGGTGATTTTTAATATGTTTTAACATTAAATAGAGAAATTAGGATTACAAAAGTAACATTTGTACATGATTGTACTTTTGTAAAGTATAAAAATCACTCTGCAAATTAGATCTGAACACTGGCTCACTTGTAAACTTGTAAAGTCCGAATAATTTGACAAACAGAAAGGGGCATGAAGGCATTTCCAAGGTACTCAGCTGTGTTTGGATGTACAGAACAGACAGGGCAAACAATAACAAATAACATTCATTTATAAGATAAGAAGACTTATGTTGAGAATGTCATGATTATTGATCTCCAGCTATCTTCAGATCACATTTTCAGTTTTCTTCACGTCTGAATAATGTAGCCGTTACACGCTGAAGCCCAACAGTTCAGAGGGCAAGGGCGAGGGGGGGGGATGTAATTGAAAGAGAAAAGTAGTAGTGGGATGGAAGGAGAAGTGAATAGTGTGTGTGGGGGGGGCGGAGGAGTGGACATTTGCAGCTCTGCCCAGTGATTGGTGGCTGCTGGACCATGTGCCATGTTCTGACCCCTCTCAGACTGCAGCTTAACCTGGACTCTTGCTTATATTCACACACACAAACACACAGAAAGGGGTGTGCAGTTATGTGTTGAGTGGCAGGGACATGTGAGCTCCTTCACATTTGCTATTCTGGGCAGGGAGAGGCAGAAAGGGGGGAGACAGTGGGAGGGCTGGCGCGAGGCGGGGGAAGAAGGGGGTCGTTTCTCTTTCCGCATGTGGTCGAGCCACATGCGATTGCGAGGAGCCGCTCATGATTTTGTCTCATGTTGTTTAGGCTCTTGGAGTGCGTGGCCATAGCAGCTTTTTGTTTTATTCCCACTCTAGGCCTGAGAAGATGGGCTGCTGCTTTAGTAAGGCGCCCAACCCCGGCCTACAGAGTGAGAGGCACAGTCTGTTACAGCCCGCGCACCCCGATGGGCTGAACGAGGTGACGGAGCAGGTCAGGCAGAGCGCTGCAGCTGTAGCTCAACACGTGTGCCTGGAGGAAGAGAGGAAACGGGTGGCGAACGGACCCACCGGCACGAAGGCTGAGGAAGATGAGGACGATCATCCTGACGTGGACAACGATGGCTGGACAGAGGTCATCAGGTCCAGCGGTGACAGCAACCGCCAGACGGAGCCGGATCTTAAACCAGCAACCGCTCACGAGGAGAAGGAGGCTGTCATCATCACAGACACACCTACGGACACAACGGCGGGCTTGACGCTGGATATCAGGTCTAAGTCTGAGCCGGCGCCTTATAGGGAGCCGTCCTCCATGAGTCCAGTCAAGCAGAGGATTCTGGACAATGCGACACTCAGAGCATCATGGTTCAGGCAGCTGCCGGAGCAGCAGACGCCAAACGAGCCCAAGAGCAGCTGCTCGGCTCCGGCCAGGTTAGCGCTCAGCGCCGGTCTGCTCAACGGCTCGGTGGGTGAGACGGGCCAGCCTCAGGTGGTCAACACGTGTCAGAGATCCCCCACACCGGAGCTCCAGGAGGAGGCTGGCGAGGAACCGCTTTATCTGAACTGGGAAACAAAGACCCGGGGCTTCTACAGCCTTTGCTCTATCGACTCCGAAGACCTTGAACATGACCATGAACACGGCCCGTCCCAAACAGCTGGAGCAGCACCCTCACGGGGCACAGCTGACGAGGACGCAGCTGCTCCAACTCACACGGCGGAACCCCCCGCCGCCGGCCAATCACAGGCACTCACAGTTCGGGACCATAAATATATCACAGAATCTGAATTGAGCAGTAAGTCACGTGACGAGGAAGCAGTTCCTGCTGCCGAACAACGTTCCACTCGCTTCTCACAGCCTGAAGATTTGCTCCCAGCTGAGCAGGTTGCTTTGCCTCAACTGGGTTCTCCGTCTGACACAGCGCCCCCCGCCAGCTGCCACACTGACAGCCAGAGCCCCCTGGCCTCCCCAGCAGAAGCACTGGACCGTCAGGCTGTTTCAGAGGACACAGATGCACTTTCATACGCCGCTTTGAACCTCCTGATGCCACATGCAGATGAAAGTGCTCAGGATGGCGGAGCGGCCGGGTCAGAGGAGTGTGTGCAAGCACATGGTGAATGTAAAAGTGGGTCATCAGAGGAGGGAGTTGTATACTTGGAGGACCGCAGGGCTGTTGACAGACCCTTTAGGGTCACGGAAGAAAAAGTGACCAACTTTCAGGACATGGACTCTAACTTTGGTTTTTACAGCAGCTGCCAGACGCTGGAACCACATCCAGCCAGCCAAACCTCTGACACATCTTCATCTCTGGTCCCTGATGTAGTCCACCAGCAGGAGGAGGATGTGCTCCACCAGCAGGAGGAGGATGTGCTCCACCAGCAGGAGGAGGATGTGCTCCACCAGCAGGAGGAGGATGTGCTCCAGTGGGGGCCAGATGACCCCTACCTGCAGGGCGGGTATGTCCTGGTGAGGACCTGCGGAGGCTACTACGGGGAGGGCGACGCCGGTCACGGCATAGGAGATACCAGTCTAATTGAGGTGTCGTCACCGTCCACCGTCTCCTCCTTCTTATCGCCCCCGCCCAGAGTGAACAGCCTGCCTGGACTCGTACAGCCGGGTCCTGCCTCAGACTTCACGGAGACCCCATCTCCTCAGAGTGGATCAGTCAGATGTGATGGGACTGCAGAAGAGTCAAGTTTTACATTAGAAAGCAGCGAACCTGAAGCACGGTTCAGTACACATCAGGTCAGCGCTGCCAGGTTAGTTTGCAGTGATGAGCTGCTGGATAGCTCTGGGTTGGAAACGGATTCAGAGGACGAGAATCAGGCAACCGAAACTCCAACACCAGAGATTCCTCAGAAACACATACCTGCTGAGAGACGTCCCGCTCCGGCTGCTTCCCCTGAACCAGGCCGGAACAAGTCTCTCCTTGAAATGAGTAATGAAAGATGTGACATCGTGCTTGAACGCTGTGACGACGGTGGGGGCGTGAGCGTCACTCCTCAGGGTGCCGAGGCGTCCCAAAGCATCATGGAGCATTCAAACCACACTCTTCTCTCACAGCTTCTTCCCGTTGAGAGTGAGCCTCGTTTCACTGCTTCCTCCGAACCCCCGAAACTACTTCCCTCCTCTGTTTCCTCAGACTCGCTGAGCCCTCAACTCGAAGCCGACAGGCAGCTTGAAGCTCTTGACAGTTTATCTCAGATGGAACCATCCGAGTCCCCTGTTTCAGATGTAGATACTCAAAATAACTTACCTCCTGAAACTGTTTTCCAAAGTACTGAGAGCCGTGCAGACTCCAGCGGGATCCTTCATGATTGTAGTGTTGAGGATAAAACAATCTTCCGCTGCCGAGACGGCCAGCCCACGACCCCCGTGGACCCGGATCAGATCGACGTTTACGCCTCGACTCCATCTTACGTGATTCACTTCTCCAGTCCTGACCTCGCGGCTGATGTCGAGGAGGGAGAGAAGGAAGGAGGGATGAGGGAGATGGTGTCCGAGCTGCTGGGGGATGAGGTGGACTCCTCCGGGTGCTGTGTCTACCCCGACCCCTGGATCCAGCTGGGTCTGGGGGAGAACTGCGAGGGCTGGGCCCGTGGGGGGTTCAGGGCTGACGCCCTGCTGGGCGAGGAGGACAAGGCCAGTGCGGAGCAGATCCCTGCCCTGGTGTCGGAGCTGCAGCCCTCCATGGCCCTGCTGGGGGCGTATCCCTACAGCACCGTGATGCCTCAGGGATCCTGCGTGTGGGACTGGCACAACTGTCCTCCAGCTGTAAGTGTTCGGTCAGAGTGACGGCTCACCGGGTGGAGGGAAGCTGTTGGTGTCATGGTTACCAGTCACAAAATCCAAGAGGATTTATGCCATAGTTGAAGTTCAGAGAACTCAAATTGATTATCTTATAAGTCTAGATTCATGTTTAACAGGTTTATGGGAGGTTCAGACTTGACGATTTGAAGATTTGACTGAAAACAAAAATATTAATTGTACTATCAACATGTTTAAAGGTTAAATTCTCTCTTGTACGATTGTAAAAAGTTATACATACGTTGTTCTCTGCCATCTTAACCACCCTGAATAACAGCTTCTCCTGCTTTAATAAGATTCCTTAAACTCAGATCCCCCCTGAGTTTAATCGCCTGCATGTTGGTGTGTCTCTGTGTCAGGACCCTGAAGCTGCCCCCATCCTCAACCCCAACGCTGAGGTATGGGATGAACAAAACTTTCAAAGTTTTCAAAGCATCCCTGATGCTGCCTACCAGGAGCCCCAGGCCTGGCTGCAGGTCTCCGGCAGTCCCACCAGTCCAGAGGGTAGGGACCTCCTCGTGCTCGGCTCTCACTCACACATCAATGTGCGTTTAAAAAAAACCGCACGTGCTTCATCGCTGGGTTGACAGCGTCTTTTTATCTCTTTCTAGGGTATGTGGAGTTTCAAGGGAACGTGGGCCTGGTTGAAGCAGATCCCAGCATCTTAGAGTACCACTCACTACCTGCTGACGCTCCTGCAGCCAACGGGCAGCCTGCTGAGCCACCTGTCACAGGTCTGTTAAACTGATTTAACATAAATGTTTTCTCACATGCACAGGATTAGCACTTTGACTCTTTATCTGAATATTCATTATTAATGTAAAGTATCGTCACCATTCTGAATAAGTGAGCAGCTTTGGTCAGATGCTACTGTGAAGTATGTGTGAAGCATGACAGGACAGGTACCCACAAAGCCTGAATGCTACCTGAAGTCATCTGGGAAACCTGATGCAAAGAAAATGAATGAAAATAAAAGCAGCTCTAGATCTGTGAACTGATGAATTCCTGTGATTTCAGATGAGATCAAAAAAGAGCTGAACAGAGTCTTGGAGTCCTGTCTGACCAGGTAACAGCCCCCCGGCTGCACAAGTCTCCCCACAGAAATCATATGTTCACGTACTTTTATGTCCATGTTTATGAAAGAAAACTAAACTCTTTTACCTGTACAGTCATTCAGTGTGGTGTTAAGTCGTGTCACATCACATGTTCCTGCTGTGCTCCTCAGGGAGCACCTGGGCAGCGACCTGTACCTGCGGTCTCAGATGGACAGCGACCAGTATGTCTCCATCTCAACGCTGGCCAGCCTCGACAAGATCAAGACTCTCACAACAGACCTGGACCTCATCACGGAGATTCTGAGATGTGAGTTCTGTTGGCTCCTATATCTTTCACACTTCATTTCATTTCATCTGTATTCCTGCTGGAAAGTTTACCACCAGACAGATATGGATATCTGCTGCCGTGGGCTGAGTTTTGGACACAAAATACGCCTGAAGGTTGTGTTTATTGAGTAATGATAACTAGTTTTATATTCAAAGGAAATAATGGGTAAAACTGTGAAGAAATTACATGTTTCAGACTTTTTGTGTGAGCAGACTCAAATCTCACACAATGGGTCTGTGGAGCTCGGGCTCTTGAGTGACGTTTGCTGATTACTGAACCGTTCTCCGGCAGCCATGCCGCTGGTCCAGGTGGCCCCGTGTGGACAGAAGGCCAGGCCCAGACAGAGCCGATGTGTGGTAATCCTGCGTGAGATTCCTGACACCACGCAGCGCGAGGTGAGTCCCCCTGCAACACCAACACGACCCATCCTCCCTCATCTGGCTGCACTCAGCTGCACTCTTACAAGTAGTGTTGTTTCTGGCAGCCTGTTTCAATTTAGTTTTAGTCTAGTCTTTGGGTCAAGCTATCATTTTAGATTTTATTAGTTTTAGTCACGTTCATTTTCCTTTTAGTCGTGTCAAGTTTCAATCGACTAAAAGTCTGAGCATTTTAGTCTTATTTTAGTCAGAATTGTCCAGGACCATTTTAGTCTCGTTTTAGTCAAAGATTGTATTTATCCAAACCCATTTTACAATTCAAACAAGGTTATCTTATTATTATATTATTGTTCCCTGATAGACTCAAGAATACATTAATTCCAGATACAGAAGACTCTAATTTGAGTTTACAACATATTTATTTTTCTGCATTTCTCCCCGTCTTTTTCTTTTTCCACAACACATTGGGTTTTCTTTTCCACGTCTATTGAATTTTGAATTTGAATTGAATTTTTAATGAAATCTTTATTTCGAGCATACAAAAACAGAAAACAAAAAAACAATTTCACAAAACAAAAAAAAAATACAAATAAACAGTCCATAAACAAAATCAGAGGGAAATAAACATTCATGCCCGAAAAGGTGTAGGAATAAGTAAAAAACATATTGGGTCCTACCCCTTATTTCTATTTCAATTTTTGCTTGAAAATAAAAAATAAGAAGAAATAAAACAGCAAGCTTTACTTTCTCAAAAAAAAGAAAAAAAATGTATACCTGTTATTACCAGAGCAATTATACATTATATATATATATATATATATATATATATACACATACATTTCATTTTGCTAAATCCCCACACAATCACTACCTCATGTCTCCACGTCTATGTAGGAAAGGCTTCTCCCAGCCCCAGAGAAGATCCACGTGTTTCTCTATGTAGTTTTGTTTTTAATTGACGTGAACCTAGAGCTCTGCGTTAACGGCATCAGCCTCTAACTCTGCAGCTGCATCTTCTGGATCTGATTCCCCGCTGTAGCGACTGGGATTGAGGACTAACGTCACCCAGTAGAACTAAACCAGAGGAAACTACTGAAAACATGGAGATTAAGGATCTTTGTTAGAACATTTCGTCTTGTCTCGTTTTGGTCAACCAAAATGAAGACACATTTTAGCAGAGTTTTTATTCGTCTACGATATTGCAAATATTCAATTGTCGTTATCGTCACATGACCAGCATTTTCGTTGCATCTCGTCTCGTTTTCCTCAACGATGGAGTGTGTATTTTTCCTACATAGACGTGGAAAAGAAAACCCAATGTTTCGTTGAGGTGATGAAGGTCCGTTGACGACGATATTTAGTCATAATTTTCGTTGACGAAAGCAACTTTACTTCCAACATGCTGCACACCTTCTCAAACCTTCATATGTCTTAGTCAGCAGATGCCACAGTCATTAAACCTGAACTTAAAGTCGTTTTTTGATGAACTGCTGCTGCGCAGGAGGTGGAGGCTCTCTTTGAGGGAGAAAACCTGCCCAGGTTCGTGAGCTGCGAGTCTGTGAACAACGACAACTGGTTCATCACCTTCCAGTCAGAGGCTGACGCCCAACAGGTGAAACCCGGCTGACCGTCTGTGTGATGTTGATGTGGAGTTTTTTAAATTATAAAAACATAATACAAACCGAAACATCACTAATGATACGTATCATAATCTCCCCAGTTCTTCAAATTGTTTGTTTGTTCTCATCACCATCTGTGGTCACACTGACTGGAATATGGTGGTCCGTGGTGTCTGTGTGCAGGCGTACGAGTACCTCCGGGAGGAGGTCCGGGTCTTCAAGGGAAAGCCCATCATGGCGAGGATAAAGGCCAAGATGATGGCCGTCACTTCCTACTCTCCAAAGAACGGCTACAGACCCATCCAGCTGGACCAGTGCAGCAACCAATACGGCTCCTACTACCCCACCACCACCTTCGAGCAGGCCTGCCCCACACACCTGCCCGCTCAGCACCTGTACGCCTTCAACACTGACACCTGGACTTCAGCTGCAGCAGGTTACCCAGAATGCCCCAAGGTGAGTGCCGTCCACGCGGGAGGTTTGACTCGGGGATGCTGCTCAGAATATGTGACTGTGTCGTTAGCAGAGCCGTTGATCTGTGGTTGTTTGTCGCCGGCAGCCTCACCTGTTGATGGATGACTTCATGAATGAATTTGCAGCAGCCTCCACCTACAAACCTCACCACCCACACCGGCAGAGGTAGTGTCTCGTCATCCTGTCTCATGTAACTTTGATGTGGAGGTCATACCTGTCGTATCTGTCCGTCAGTCAGATGTCAACGTTAGAATACGTGCTAAAATACATTCCTCCTGCGTTAATGACTCCCCCTTTTAAACCCTTTTTTAAAAATTACTTTCATTTATTTAGGCAAGGCAAGGCAAGTTTATTTGTATAGCACAATTCAACACAAGGTAATTCAAAGTGTTTTACATCAACATTAAAAGGGGCAAGACATAATTAAAAAATAAATAACAAATAAAATGAAATAAAATGATAAGAATTGAGGTAAAATGATAAAAAGCACAAGTTGTTAAAAACTAAGGGTAGTAGAGTACAGCAGGTTAGTATTTAATCTAAGAGTACGCTTCAGTAAACAGTAATGTTTTTAGGCCTGATTCAAAGGAGCTGACAGTTGGAGCAGACCTCAGGTCTACAGGAAATTTGTTCCACCAGTGAGGAGCAGAATAACTGAACGCTGCCTCACCTTGCTTGGTTCTGGTTCTTGGGAACCACAACAAACCAGATCCAGATGAACCTCAGGGGTCTGGGAGCTTCATAGGGAACTAACAGATCAACCATGGATTTGGTTCAATACCATTCAGTGCTTTGTAGATTTATTTAGCTTTATTTTTTTTGACTGCTTTTTTTGGCTCTCCTAAAATAACCATAATTCTAGAAAACCATCATCATACACACCACACACGTGCACGCATACATAAACGCACGCACACACCCACATACACGGCCACATAGAAGAAATCTGAGCAAAAACTTTTTTTTGTTTTCTAGTGTCCCCTCTTGTCCTGTACCTGGATGCGTTTTTGTTTTGCACATTTGTATTGTTACCTGTTTTGTATTAAATAAAGTAAAAACAAAGAAAGAATCCGTGCCGGCCAGGAAGCTTTTTCAGCGCTCTTCTCTTCCAGGAGAGGCTCAGCGGTGCCCAACACCAACTTCTCCCAGTCGTCGGAGCAGCCGGAGGTGGAGCGCTCCTCATCCTTCACAAAACCGGGACGGAGCTGGTCCCGGGGCGGCTCGCGCCGCAGCAGGGGAGGGCGGTCCGAGCCCATCAGGAAACCCCAGTCGTCCACTTCTGAGTTTGGAAGGTGAAAAAACACCTCTACACACCTTCTACCGCTCCCTGCCCTGTGGCAGAAACGGGCCACAACTTAGTTCAGTAACACTTTATCAACCCGTAACTTTCCTCTCTCTTACGTCTGGTCCGTTCTCCCAGCTGGTCGGTTTGGAAGTGTGGAGACAAATCCACCGCTCGTCTTTTCACTCACTGCTTTTGCAACTCTGGTTCCACGTTGCTAAAAATAACCTGGGCAGTGAGCCACACTGCACGTTTCTGCTCCTTATGTTTGTCTTTTTTGTGGTGACACATTCAGCTCTTCAAAGAGTAAAAAACAAAGAGACCACAAATGATGTTTAACAAGTAGAAACAAACTGCCAAAAGCATCCCTGTTCCCTGGAATATGTCTGGTTTCATTATGTTATTTCAACCTGGCTTCAGTGGAACAAGAGGTTTGTTTGACAGCTCTGACACCAGCCAAATCAAACTAGAGCAGATGGGCAGATGTAACAGATGTTTCTGGTGCACCAGATTAGATTAGATATGTGCTTGTCAATTAAAATCCAGGCAAGAGTCTAAAATGTGATTTAGACGTGTCTTGAGAGGACAAGAATGGATCCAGAGAAGCGTGAAACGTAACATGATCTACTTACGACAGAAGTGAGGCAGCACGCCGGTGGTTACAGCCCTGACAAACGTGTTTGTTTGACACGCACAGATCTGACTGTCCTCACTGTTTCTGTTCACGTCTTTGCTCTGAAGGAGAGGAAACTTCCCCCAGCGGAGGAGAGGACAAGCCAAGACCTGGGAAAGACCTGGTCGCAGCAGTCAGGTACGTGTCCCCTGAGCAGCTTTGGTGTCTCGGTGCTGAGACGCAGTGCTGATTCTGTGTGTCCTCACAGAATCCCCCGGCTCAGTCTCCTCCCCATCGCCTGTCCCCTCCTCTGGAGTTCGGCCTGATGAGCTTCCCTCCACTTTCTACAGCAAACGTTGCCGTGGAAACACTGACGGAAGCTAATGGGAACATGAAGGTAAAAGCCGCCGCACATTCACACGGTGTTCACCCAAGTTTCAGGCACCTTAAACTGGACGGGTCACACTTTCCTCCATTCGGAGATGGTTGAAGGTTTTTTTAATCCTCACAGGGTCCAGTTCCGAGCAGCAGCTCCGACAAATCCCTGCCGGCTCCCTCGGAGACGCCTCAGCCTGCCAATCAGATGTAAGCATCCCAGAGAAGCTTTAACAAAGTCGCTTTAATACGAGTAAACAACCCAGCACCTCTCCAGTTACCCGCCGGTAGCTCATCATGTATTTCCAGCTGTGTTTTGAGAGTGTCTCATGTCTTCGTAGGCCTGTGAAGGAGAGATCGGAGACGACCTCCGACAGCGAGCCAGTTCAGACCTCAAGCACAGTAAGAACCTCAGAAACACTTTGTCCTCCTCAATGACGACTCGTTAGTTGTGTCTGAAATCCTCTCAACTCCTCACACGGGCAACACTCCGCAGTCACTAATTGACACAGCAGTGCAACATGTTGACCAGGCGCTGCAGAGCACTCCAGAGAGCAGAGGCTGCTGCTGTCTCTTATTTATCATGAAACTGCTGCACTGCAGTATCTTTATGACTACTTGAATCATTTTTTAATCAATATGTGCCAGTTAAAATCTAAAATTGAAAATGAAGTATTGACAATATTTCAGATGCCCTTTGTGCTTTCCCGTGGTTAGAGTCCATCTTCTCCCACTTCTGTATTTGCATTTCTACATGGAAATCTATCAGTACTCTTTTTAAAAAAATGGAATAATCACGATCAGATTTATGTCATTTGTTTTTGTGTCACTGTGACGTAAAGTTAATGGATGGATGGAGTTTTCTCTAAGCAGCAAATCTAGGGCTTCAAACACGCTTAAGACCAACATGATTCCAGTTGGCTGCAAACGTCTGTCTGTAATCACCTGATTACGGTGAGTGTGATCCTGATTTAGTTCTTTTTCTCTGGTTGACCAGGAATCCAACAGACCCAGTTATGCTCAGATCTGCCAGAGAGCATCAAGCAGCGAGGCAGCAGCGCCCACTGAGCTCGGCCCTGCAGCCGCCAGCCCGCTGGCCGAACCAGAGAAGATGGAGAGCAGATAAGATGGAGAAAAAAAACATGGACTGTGTTGTTATCGTGTCAACAGGCTGCACATTTACTTTGAAGAATTACCACTGAGTAACAACACTGTTGGGAGACTGTGAAGAAACTATGAAGCTCCAGACAGCCTTTAAATCAGCTCTTTTCAAATCTGGGTAGGAGACAGCGAGGATAAGCGTACAGCGGGTTGGCGGGACGGGAAGCACTCAGGGGGGAAAAGCCAACGTTTCAGCTTGTAGACAGGAAGCTAAAAAGAAACTGTACATGTTGTTGTGGAGCTTGACTCTAGTTGTTTGTCTTGATTTATAATTCAGCTTTGGTTTTGATTTAGTTTTGTTGACGCTAATGGCTCCTATTCCTTTGTTCCTTCGGTACAAGATGTTGTGTTGTAATTCTTGTTTTGATGGTTCCTCTCCAACATCTGAGTTATTGTTTAGTGTCCAACGCCGTTCCGGACATGTTCTTCCTTTTCTACGGATGTTACTGTTAGTAAGTCAGGTTGTTTTCACTTTCAGATCCTGAGGTTTGAAGTAAATTAGATTAAAAGGAGAAAGAAAAAGTACTGTACTGTAATAATTTGATCTTGTTAGTACAGTGATCAAATTGAACTCAAAAGTATGTTTCCTTGGAAAGCACTGATATTAGTTCTTTATCTTTGCTTGCTTTTTACTTATTTTGCTTTCAGTTTTCATTTGTTGATTTTAAGTCTAAGGGGGGGTGGGATTTGTGTTTTAAAGCTTTTATCTGGTGTTGAGAGAAAGCTCTGGTGGATGCAGCTCAGCGTCAGGGAGTCCAGCGAGGCGCGGTAAGGCGTCCTGCTGGCTGCATGTCGCTGAGTGTCAGCGGACGAGCGCTGCTTCAACACAAAGAACTTGAAATGTGTTTTAATAGTTTCATTTGAGTCTACAGAGACGAATGTTTATTTGTTTGAAATGGAAGGTTTTAAATGTGAAGCTGTGTGGAAAGAGGAGGCACAGTTGTGGCATATTTCATTTGTACAGTTGTACATAATATTGAACAAATATTAAAGAAGTGCCTTTAAAGTTTAAATACTCACATTTCTTTGTTTACGATGTCTGATTAATCAGAACCTGAACTATATTTTTTATAGCTAAACATGTGTAAACCGAGTCACACCCCTGGATGTTCTCTAACATAGAAACCGGAGCAACCAAAGTTATATTTCCCTCTTCTGACCAGCAGATAGCAGAGTTGACTTATTTAGCACTCGATCCGCCATCACGTCCCCGCCACTTGTTTACAATGAGGATGATTAGATTCTTGCGAGGCTATAAGCCTAATGAACGAGACAAACAGTCCTAATCAAATAGTCTGTATGTGATGGAGCTGAGTCACAGCCAGATAGCCTCATTTAATTATAGACTCTAATATTAATCGCACAACCGTTGAAGCTTACGCTCCACCCTCAAAACACAGAATACATCGTTTTTGGACTCTTAAAAACAGCATGAAACATGTCTTTAAAAACAGCTCAAACAAGCTTTGGTTTCAAGAGACATTAAAACTAAATTCCTACAATGTACAAAGCTCAGAGTTGCCTGGTAGGAAAATGACTCGGCCTGCTCCAATTAATCTGTGTTTAGTTAATTGTACAAGCAGCAGGCGGCTGCATCAGATAAATCACAGGATGAGCTTCATGAAATGTGGAGTAAATTGAGCTCAATTTACCACTTTTAATTTGTAATGGTATAGTTAATTATAATACACTTTTGTAATTGAGTATCACTTAATACTGTTGGAGGAAAAAAACAGCGCCTTTGAATGAAAGTCTGGTTGTATGATGTGCACATAATGTTAACATGATGAGGGGTTTATGGTTGAACGAGGAATGCAAAAACAACCCAGCCAGCATTTACATCCCTCATCTGGGTGAAAGGTGGGTTTGTGGATCAGCCAAAGGTTTTCTGAAGATTAGTAGTGAAACCTTGTGTCAGTCTCATCCAATCTGTCGCTACAGAAACCACCCCCGAAGCACAGCGGTCTGTAGGTAAAAATAACCGCACAATAAAATATATTATCTGTAAATTAAGAATGATTAGTGCTCCGTTATGTCTTTAAGACCAAAGTAGTCTAAGTAATGACAGCTAGCCGTTGGCTCGCCAATCAAAGCCTGCACACATAATTATGCATAAAGGTGTTGCCGTGCTGATTTATATTATTCTAATCCTCTCCAAAAGGTTGTCATGGGTGTGAAATATAATTATGGGACCAAATCCTGTAAATGTTTTCATTTCTGCTGCAAAGATTGGCATTATAAGGGCCCCGGTCCCCTGGTGGCCAGTCGAGGAACTGACTCTTTGAACAAACCAGTTTTGAATCTGGAGAATTATTTATCGTGTCTCTGCACTGAAAAAAATGAATCTAAGCGCATGTAAATATAACATATTTTACGGAAGAGTATTAGGGCCACTTAAAAAAAATAAAAAGAATTCTGAGAAAAAAGTCAGAATTCTGACTTTAATCTCAGAATTCTGACTTTAATCTCAGAATTCTGAAAAAAAGTCAGAATTCTGAAAAAAAAGTCAGAATTCTGAGAAAAAAGTCAGAATTCTGACTTTAATCTCAGAATTCTGAGAAAAAGTCAGAATTCTGAAAAAAAAGTCAGAATTCTGAGAAAAAAGTCAGAATTCTAGGCCACTAAAAAAAAAAAATAATAATTCTGAGAAAAAAGTCAGAATTCTGAGAAAAAAGTCAGAATCCATCCATTATCTATACCCGCTTTATCCCTTGCGGGGTAACGGGGGTCTGCTGGAGCCTATCCCAGCTCATTTCAGGTGAGAGGCAGGGGTTACAGGTCACCAGTCCATCACAGGGCCACATATAAACACACAAACCATGCTCACAACCACACTCACACCTACGGACAATTTAGAATCACCAATTAATCTCAGAATTCTGAGATTAAAGTCAGAATTCTGATTTTTTTTCTCAGAATTCTGACTTTTTTCTCAGAATTTTGAGATTAAAGTCAGAATTCTGACTTTTTTCTCAGAATTCTGAGATTAAAGTCAGAATTCTGACTTTTTTCTCAGAATTCTGACTTTTTTCTCAGAATTCTTTTTATTTTTTTTAAGTGGCCCAGAATTCTGACTTTTTTCTCAGAATTCTGAGATTAAAGTCAGAATTCTGACTTTTTTCTCACAATTCCTTTTATTTGTTTTAAGTGGCCCTAAATTGTATTTCAACATTAATCTCGACATTTCGACATATTTCTCGAAATTTCGCCTTTTTTCTCGACATTTCGACTTTTTTCTCGAAATTGTACTTGAACATTAATCTCGACATTTTGACTTTTTTCTCGACGTGCATTATGAAAAAAAAAAAAATCTTCCTCCTCTCAAATATTATTTTTATTTTTCTCCTGCCTCCTGCCATTGATCTCAACATTTCGACTTTTTTCCTCGAAGTGCACAATAAGGAAAAATCTTCCCCTCTCAAATATTTTTTCTCCTGCATGGCCCTAATACTCTTCCGTACCGTAGGTTTGTGTCATTAGTCAAATAAATAAATAAATAAATGACTCCATAGCGCCCCCTGTCGGTGATGGCCGGCAGCGCCTGCTCCATCCTGCTCTCCTCCCAGTCGGGTCACGTGACTCCAGCGGCAAGGAGCTCCGTGAGAGCCCCATCCTCCTCCTCCTCCTCCTCTTCCTCATCATCATCCTCCCCGCCGCCGCAGCAGCAGCAGCAGCAGCGGCGCAGAGAGCGGACCGAGCCGCCGCTGTCGTGACCGTTTCCCGGAGCTTCCCGGGCTCCATGGAGGGCCGCCGCTAAAAGCCCAGACCCGCAGCCGCCTTTGTTCTCCCGCAGGAGGCTGAGGAGGGGCCGCCCAGGAGGCTGAGGAGGGGCCGCCGGGGACCCGAGGACCCGAGGACCCGAGGACCGCAGCCCCATGGCGGACCGAGAGGCGTCGCCGATCCCGCTGGAGATCCGCGCCCGGCTGGCGGAGCTGGAGCTGGAGCTGTCAGAGGGTAAAGCCTATTGGTTTTATGGTCCCGCGTTAAATCGACGCGTCCCCTACGCCGTAGGGCTACGGCGTAGGGTACGCGGCGACGCACACCCTGCGTCGTTGTAACGCCGAACCATAAATCAGCCTTAAGAATGCAGAAACATGGAAAAGCGCAGCTCCCCCATCCCTCCTCCCTCCTCCTTCTCCCTCATTATCACGTTATCTCATCACCATCCTCACCAGGAGCCCGGACTAACGGAATCCACCCCCCCCATCCTCCCATCTTCCTCCCATCCTCCATCATCCTCTCATCCAGATGTTGGCCGGCCTGCGCGGCCCCGCGCCCCGGGAGCGCGCTGCGGGACGCGGCCGCGGCTCTTTGTCTGAGGGAGGGTGGTGCCGCGGAAAAGCAGATAAATAAATAATACACCCGGGCTCCGAGCTCCGGAAAACAGAACCGTGCTTTGACCTTGAGATGTTGACACACTCAGGTGTGTGTGTGTGTGTGTGTGTGTGTGTGTGTGTGGTCAGGTTTAATAATAGCAGCGATGCAACGCTGCGTGATGGCTCAGAAGGGCAGCTTGGTCTTTGATGCCCTCCGTGATCTCACATCTCCGCCTGCTGCCCCTCTGGGCCTGGGAATACCTCCACCTCCACCACACCTATTCCTCTGGTCTCCACACACACACACACACACTAGGAATGCGCGATATTTTACCGTTCATGATATACCGTCAAAAAATTCCTCACGATAAGAATTTGTCATCTCACGGTAAAAATGATAAATTCCCGTTGATGATGTTTTTGTGTAAAGCTGATTTTTGGAAGGAAGGAAGGAAGGAAGGAAGGAAGGAAGGAAGGAAGGAAGGAAGGAAGGAAGGAAGGAAGGAAGGAAGGAAGGAAGGAAGGAAGGAAGGAAGGAAGGAAGGAAGGAAGGAAGGAAGGAAGGAAGGAAGGAAGGAAGGAAGGAAGGGGAAAAAAGAAGGAAGGAAGGAAGGAAAGGGGAGAAGGAAGGGAGAAAACAAGGAAAGGAGGAAGGAAGGGAGAAAAGAGGAAGGGAAGTGGGAAGGAAAGAGCAGGAGGAAAGGAGGAAGGAAGGGAAAAAAGAAGGAAGGAAGGAAGAAAACAAGGAAAGAAGGAAGAAAGGGAGAAAAGAGGAAGGGAAGTGGGAAGGAAAGAGCAGGAGGAAAGGAGGAAGGAAGGGAAAAAAGAAGGAAGGAAGGAAGGAAGGAAAGAAAGATAAATTCCCGTTGATGACAAACATGGCGGATCTGAGAGCGAGATAGATTCATAGTTAAAAAGGTGGAGTTGAATTGGTATTTTTTTTATCGTTATCGGGATAAACGCCAGAAATTATCGTGATACATTTTTTAGTCCATACCGCCCATCCCTAACACACACACACACACACACACACACACACACACACACACACACACACACACACACACACACACACACACACACACACACATGTTTACGGCCCCCTAAATCACAGCAGTTTCCGGAGGAACCATCTCACGTCCATGCGGGGCATATCAGCCTTATATAAGGGGAATCTTTAATTCATGCAGGCTGGTGAAGGCCCACATTGTGAGGGATGGAACCGTGCTGCATCCCTGATGGTTAAGAAATCCCTGTGGATTAATACGTGGAGGTGTGCAGACGCTTGTAGTTAATTATGTTGTTTGTTTCAGAAGGAAGCAGAAATGTCCCTGCTGGAGGTGACAAAGACGTGTAGCTGGAGAAAGTATGCAGGGAAGGAAGGATCCGTGTAAATTCTGGGAAATGGATGAATAATTTAGCATGAAAAGGTTAGAGTCTGCAGCTCGAATCCATAAAAACTACCGTCAATTATAATAAAACCAGTGTTTGAAACCGATATGGATTTGTAGCGAAAGATTAAATCACTGTTGCAGCGTAAAACTTTGCAGAAAATGCCCTAAACGCTTGTTTATTTGAGAGAAGAATACTTGCATCATTGTAGGTTAGATTACCTGTTTACACGTCGGCTCAGAGTCAGATGGGCTGCAGCAAGAATTAAGATGCAGAGCTGCAGTTTTACTTGAATCTAAATGATCAAAGATGACGGTTGTGGGTCTATGAACCTGTTGATGGAAGATGTCGTTGGCAGTCCTGCCTGAGTTGTGGCTCCAGTATGTTCCTCCATGTCGTCGGTCAAAGCTCTGTTGCAGTTGGTCCGGTACATTCTGTACCAGTGGGGGGTAAAAAAAAGGCGTGGATGCCTTCACAGAAGGTTTGTGTTGCCTCCATCTGCTGCTCTGCCGTCTGCCAAGAGGAAGTGCAGCCAGTGAGCCGAGGCTGCGCCGCTCTGCAGTTTGAGGTCTAACGGTTGCTTCAGACAACAATATTTGGACAAGAGTCATCAATAGCAGTAAAGATGCTGAATATCGACCCTGTCTGGCTGGGAATCCGGCAACCGCTTTGTAATTATGTTGCTTTCTTCGTTTCAGAAGAAACCAGGAGCGACGGTTGCAGGGCCTTGAAGGAGAACAGAGCGTAAATTCAGGGAAAATGTTGAATAATTTAGCATGAAATGGGTCATTCTGCAGCTCCGCTGTATGAAAACATCAACGTGAGCGTTTGAAACCCCCGGAGAGCCGTCAAATCAAACTGTCCTGCTTCCTCCTGATCAGCCTCATCGTTCATGAAAGCCTTTATACTCTCCCACTGCGGTGGGACGCGCACGCGTACAAACACCGTGGCAGCTGCGGGCCTACTGGAGCTCCTAATCCAGCCGGGAGTATTTATCGGAGCGCAACCTGCTGCTGGCAGCTGCTCGTAACTACGGGAACGGCCAGGAGATGTGGAGATGTGACAGTGGATTGCAGCCCGACCGGCTTCCTGATGGACGTATCGGCGTGCAGGTCTGTCACTCGCAATCACCGTCGTCGGCAGAGGCCGAGCCTGCTGACGGTTTCTGTGTCGATCGGTGAGGGAGAAGGCGTGATGTGTCTGGTTGTGTCTGGTCGTTACACAATAAGATCCCGGTGAGAAGCAGAGGATCTGTTTAATACCCCTTTTCCACCAAACCAGTTCCAGGGCTGGTTCTGGTTCACAACTCGTTCAACTTGTGAACCAGCTAAGAAACCGGTTTGCTTTTCCATAGCTCGGGTGCTAAGGGGAGCTACGTCATTACATCGCTGTGTTTGCATGAAAGTTGAGGCAACAACAAGGTATTTGCTCTAATAGGACTTGGTCCACGTAGCTCCTTTGTGGACACATCTCTAAAAGACAGGTTGTCTCCTCCTCAGACCCATGATGCTTTGCTGCATCCAGATTCATTCTTATTTGAAAATGTCTCCGTCTCCCAGTTTTGCTGTTGCCGTTGGTCTTAATAACTCCGCCCCCTCTGCAAACGTAAGCGGTTCTTTCCTCTAGACCAGCAAAGAGTTGGTGCTACCTTGGAACCAGAGCCAGTTCTTTGTCAGTGGAAACAGAAAACCCGGTTCCAAACTCAGCACTGGCCCAGAACCAGCCTGGAACTGGTTTGGAGAAAAAAGCGGTATAAGTGGACTTCATCTCTTAGATCGGGTTTGGAGAAGGTTGTTTGGACAGCAATCTTCTCACCATCATGTCTGAAAGCATGTTTCCTCACACCCTGCCGAGAGCTCTCGTCTGAACTATTTTGGTGATTATTTGAGTGGCTTTTGAACCCAAAATGCACCAAACGTTCTGTGTTTATGTCTTTTCTAGAAATAACATCGAGGATCTCTTAGATGTGCAGCATCATCTGGACAAACACGAAAACGTGCACTTTTATACTGATATGATTGATGTGGATCCGTGAAACCTAAAACCATCGTGGATGTATCTGTAGACGCATTTTGAAGATGTTTCATGCTTTCGGCCAGAGGGGGACAAGTTGATCCATTGGCCTGTTGATGTGGCCGATTATTGGGAGTTTAATACGAGTTGGCATCAGGCTGATGAGCAGGCTTGACTTGTCCGACACGTAAAAACCTTTTATCTGAAGCAACTCTGCAGCAACGCCACTTCTGGACAGTTTTTTAAAATCACAATTGATTTGTTTTCTTCAAGAATAGATCAAAGAACAGCTACACACCTTGCAGCTTTACATGTATACAGTTACCAAGTTTGCGGACCATCAGGTGCACCGGCTTATAAGGCGCAATATCAATGAACGGGTCTATTTTCATACATAAGGTGCACTGGGTTTTAAGGCGCACGATGAAACAATTATAAAGCGAAACAAAACAGGTGGGTAAGTCGAACTTTATTCAACTCGTTCACAATAACTCAGAATATCGTTCAGTTGTAACCAGTACTCGAGTTGTAAAAAAAAATCAGGGGGTATGGTGGATTTTATCATATGGGGACAGATAATTTGTGCTGATTACAAATAATATAATATATTACAAATAATAGCACTGACCAAAACACCTGCAGAAATACTGCAGGAATGACATCAGCAGTTAAATGCAGCCTTCTGTAAGCTTTAAATATCCACTGGGCTTACATCAAATACATCAAAACACAACAATAAAAACAGTTTTCTGAACTTATCAATATGACTCTGTCCTTCACAGGATAAGTCAAATGGATCACTGCAAAAACTCAAAATCTTAACAAGAATATTTGTCTTATTTCTAGTTAAAATGTCTCATTTTAGTAAAAAAAATCTCATTACACTTAAAACAAGACTCATCACTGGAAAAAACAACAATTTTCACCTGTTTCAAGTAGATTTTGACTTAAAATAAGTAGAAAAATCTGCCAGTGGAACAAGATTTTATTGCTTGTAATGAGAAGATAAATCTTGTCCCACTGGCAGATTTTTCTTCTTATTTCAAGTGAAAATTTACTTGAAACAGGTGAAAATTGTCTGGTGTTATTTTTCTGGTGATGACTCTAAATGTTGAAATAGCAGTAAATGAAATGACATAAGGGATGGAAAGGGGGGATGGCAGTTTTACAGTTTTGATTTGGACCGTTTTTATTTCAGGGGGGATGCCATCCCCCCTCATCCCCCCTCAACTCGAGTACTGGTTGTAACTTAAACAGAATAATACTTTCACATTTTAAATCTTTCGTCTCCCACAAATCCACCAATACAAAGGGAGGAGGTAAGCGTCGTACTTCGCCCTGTTGTCTGATTGGTTTACCGTTGCCAGTGATAGCACCTGAAGTTAGTGTGAGGTTGGAACAACGTTGTATTCCAACATTTGATTATAATTGATTATGATACAGATTTGAAAACTGGGTTTTAAGCTAAAAACCTAACGTTGGCTTGACGTCTAATTACAGTAAGGTAACGTGGACTAGATGTTGGATGATGGCTGCTTGCAGCGCTACATAATTAGTAATCTAACGTTGTCTGACGTTACAACCCATATCCAACCAAGGACTTCAGCTGAACGGTCCGACAGTCAAGCAGAGCGACTTCGTTGCTAACAAAGTCACTAAAACTGCACAATTTTTGAGCTCAGTGTACCACATAAAATTGGTTTAAGGTCAGTAATCACAACAACATTCATACGTAAGGCCCACTGCCGGTTTTTGAGGAAAATTAAGGATTTTAAGTGTCTTATAGTGTGGAAATTATGATATTAAAGAGTGGTATTGATTATAAGAATATACAAATTGTTAGATAAATGAAGGTGGGGCTGTGGCGTGTGAGCATACAGGTACGTCATCTCAGAGACTGAACCCTCTGCTAGACGCCCCAAAGATCCTTCAACTCTTTTATCTGTAACTTCCTCTGGAATGATGATGTGAAGGTACGACACTCGTGGGATCCGTTATGTTTATCCCCGCTCAGGTTGCTGGAGCCGCTCAGCTCCTTTCAGCTGCCCGTGCTGTCAGATGATGTTAGCCGGGACACGAGTGGCGTCTCCCAAGTCCCTGACCTTCATTTTGCAGGTCTTGCATATTAGATGAGTTACATCCTGTTCCCTGTTCGCTGGAACGTTGTAGGGCCTGACGAGCACCAGGGCTTCTGGCAGCACCGCAGCGAAGACTGGCTCTGACGCTGAACTCAAAGTCTTCAAAAGTCCCTGATCAGGCCGCTGAAATTTGGCAGCGACCAACTCACAACGACATGAAGCATCGTCAGAACAGAAGCCCAAAGATACCAGCGGCAAAGTGTGTAAAACAACCATTATCCTTATTTGTTTCTGTATTTTAAAGAGAAAAACGAAGGGTCCAGACTCATATGTAGGTCTTTTTTCCTCCAAAACCCAAAGAATAGAGATGGGTATCGATTCAGATTTCCAAAATCAATTCAATTCGATTCAAAAGGGCACGATTCGATTTGCGATTCAAGTAAGGATAATTTTACTGCAATATGGAAGAGATTCTCAGAGAAATAATGCTGTAAATTGTAGAAACTAACTCCAACTTGGTACTTTATCAAAAATATTAATGTTTACATCAACAATTGAGCCCAAAGCAGTAAGGTTTGGGGTTGTCCTGTTCACTGCTGGCTTCGTGTTTTTTTTAATCCAAAATGCATCCAAACATCTTTTTTGGTTGTTGTTGTTGTTGGTGCCTTCAGATGTCGAACATTGCTCTTTACCTCGTCACGAGTTCTTGTGAGATCGCTCGTCCCGTGAGACTACCTGGCTTTAAACTGCAGGCTGCATTAATTGAAAGACATTAAATGATCGATTTGGGGATTTTATGAATCGATATTGGATCATTCAAAGGAAAATCGATTTTTTTTTTAACCCAGCCCTACCAGAGAACCAGAAACAGAGAAGGAGATCTGCAGTGAGTCAGCACGAGCTCGTAACGGAGCCAAAGAGTTAAAGCTTTCATAAACCAGCAGTCAAATTCTCTTAAATTCGGTCTAAATTTTTTCTTCTTCATAAAAAAGTCCAGCTTGCGTCGTATGTTTGACTAATCCTTTCGGCACTTGTGGAGATGCATAATTAAAACGATTTAAAAAGCTTAACGATGCACAAAAAGAAGGGCCTCGTGCATGAGCTTCCCGCGGCGCGTTCAGATCGACGCCGTAAAGAACCTCGGGTGGCGGTTTCCTGTCAGACCTGATGGGTCGAGCTGCCTGATCAAACTTTACTTTTTGTCGTCGAGCAGACCGGCGGCGCTCCACCTGCTTATCAGATAAACTCAGCCATCAGCTGAGCTCCACACAGAAGCTGCTCAGCGTCGCCTGAATCCCATCGTCACGGCCGAGTCAGCGTGACCTCCAGGCTTCGAGGCGCCGCTGCGTCACGTTCAGCCGGGGCCTTGTGTGCAGCGTGACTCGCAGATGAGACAAACTGTACTGTTGAAGGACTTGTTTGGTGTTAGGGGGGGATCTGTGAACCCAAAGCTGGCTAATTAAGTCTTTATCACGAAGCTGTTTCAGGCAAGAAAGAGCTGGAGCTGTTGGTTTGTGGGATCTCCTGCTATCAGCCTGGTTCAACAAATATCGTGCCTTGGTTCAGAGCTATTTTCTTGTAGTGAAAGTGCATCTAAGTTGGTGGATAATGATGTTGGGACTCAAATGTGGCGTTTCAGTTTGCTGCATCTTGTATCTGTACAGGTGGAGCTCCTCACTCCTGGTTTACGATGTGTTTGGATAAATAAACATCATATCTGCTCCCTCATAGGACCGACGTCAATTTTCCCATGTCGGTAAATTCTGTGTTTTGATAAAAACAGAATTTTTATTTTTTTTTTCATGTTTTGACTGTGTGCTGATCAGTGTTGGGAATAACGGCGTTAAAAATCACGGCGTTTCTAACGTAGGTCGGATAACAGGTCGGATAACAACAATTAGATATCATGTCAGTGTATAGTAACGCGCCACATTTCACTGTCTGTAACGGTAACGGTTTATAACGTTTAAAATAGATATTAAATTAGTTAAGATTACCCGTTACTGGGAAAAAATAACGGCGTTAGTAACGCTGCCATTTTTAACGCCGTTATTCCCAACGCTGGTGCTGATAGGCTAGTTTAATTCCCCTTAAAGACGATGTATGATGTCTGTAATCACGTGACTCCACCCATCCAGTCTGAACGAGAAGGGACACCCAAGAAATTTGGCTGATGGTTCACACGAAGAAGCGGCTGACATAACAGGGCTGTCTAGGGTGAGACTCGTGCGTTTCAACAAGTTCACTCACTCTCACGCTGAGAAATTAACTTCAGTACACAGTCACTCCAACGGCACATCTTACAAACGAGTCATGGCACGCTACTGTCTGGAGTTACCGACCAATCAGCCAATCAGAAAATAGATATTTTTGTTCCCTGCTAAGTGTTATCGTACATTTATCGTCATTGAGGTAAAACTGCCCAATTTATCGTGATATTGATTTGAGGTCGTATCGCCCAGCCTGAAAAAGGCTGACTGGTGATTTAAGCTGGCGGCGTGTGAGCATGAGCGGTTGTTCATCTCTACGTTAGTCCTCTGATGGACCGGTCCAGGATCTACCCTTCCCTGGAGACGGGACCTGCTCCAAAAGAGCTCGGGAGCCTGAACAGGAAGAGGCGGATGTAGATGTTGAACGGGCGGACCGTCCTGGCGAACGCTGTTGTGGTATATTGTCGTTGCTGCTGCTTTATTCTTATAAGCGCTTTGAAGGAGCGATATCAAAACGGCTGGTTTTAGGCCACGTTTACACAGAGCCGGGTATTTACAAAAACGGATATTTCCCCCTCTACGTTTTGAAAAATATCCTCGTTTACACGAACCCGCATAAATACTCTGTTAAGGTGCTATGAGCATCCAAACCTGCAGGGGGCAGTGTAACGAGAAGCGTAAAGTCATGCTAGCCAATCAGAATCCTGGAAAAAAACGTCAACAAATGACACGTGTGAAGCCTGAATAATATGGTTCCGCGTTAAATCGACGGCGTAGCCTACGTACGGTGCGCGTCGCCGCGTACCCTACGCCGTAGGTTCTGCGTTGGTGTAACGCGGAACCATAAATCAGCCTTGACTGCCAGTTACTCCCAAGACGGAACAAGAGTCTTTCGTTTGGAGTGACAGAGAAGTGGAGTTACTTTTAAGTGTGACTTTAGAATATAAAACAGGTAAAATACAAGAAAATATTGACGGTGGCCAAACAAATTGTAAACACAGGTCGCACAAATGATGCTGGTGACTTTTTCTGTCTCATAATGTGACGTTCTGAAGCCTAAATCTCCGTTTCCCTCCGTTTACAAGCAAACGTGAAAACTGAGTTTTTGAAAATCTCCACTTTGGCCGGGGTTTTCAGAAATGATCGTTTTTGGTGACTTGAGCTTCGTGAGCTTCGTTTTCGTGTAAACGAACGGCCCAAACCCATGAAAACGCCACCGTTTTTGCTCCGTGTAAACAGACATAATGTCTGGGTTGATATCATCGGTCCTTAAAGACACCTACAGTTCCTCGGATGACCACTGACGCTCAAGCAGGGTCTTGTTCTCTAAATGTCCAACTTGGTCCAGCGAGATTTCACATCCGCCCGATCAAAGGCAGCATGATGTGAAGAAGTGTGGGGATAAAGTCTTCTGAAGTAGTTTTATCCACACTTTTGGTCCAAATCGAAGCAAGTTCGGTCTTCTTGAACCCGGAAGTCCTGAACCAGAACACAACAGAGGAACTATGGAAAGGTCAAACCCTGATAGGGCCGATGCTGCGATCAGTTCGGAGGGTTTGAGCAGCGTACACATTCCAACTAAATGAATAAATTGGTAATAGATTAGCTGACGATAACCATCAGTCACATTGAGCAAATAAAGACGATGACGTCATCAGATCAATAGATCCCTGCTCCTGGGAACCGCAGCTGCTTAGTCGGTAAACTTCATCCCTCATCAGACTGGACGCAGTTGAATCGATTGATTGCTTCTGCAGCGGCGACGCCGCTCTCTGCCTCCCTCCTGCTCCGACTAATAAAAGCTTGAATTGTTGAAGTCAGACAATCGTGCACTCTGGCTCTGAAGTCTGGGTGATAATTCAGCCGTCTTAATTCCCGAGCAGGATCATCGGTGCTGTATCTGAGGTCTAGTCTGTCCTGCAGCTCGATAATGAGCCGCTCCTACTTTTCCTCCATGTTTTAAACGAGGGAGTTTATCACCTGCTACAGGTTGAACAAGGGGCTGGTCTTCAGCTTTGATCTTCTCCACATCTGTACAGAGGAAGTGGGTCGGACAGAACCTTAATGTCAGTTTAAAACGATAAAAAGAAAGAGGAAGACTCCAGGTCCTAACGTACATGATTTTGGACAGCCGAAGAGGAAAGACTGACCCGCTGGGACAGTCCTGGTGACGGCTTCAGTTGTGGATCCAGATGTGCGGTCCCAGAACCAGATATCCTACGAGTCCCATGACGTCTGGCATTTCTCAGTTCCAGGTACACTAAGGGCCCGATTTACTAAGATCCTAAATAAAGAGTACTAAATTGCGTGTGCACTGAAAAAGTTTGCGCGTGCTGTTGTTGTGTGTTTTGCGGGTGATCAACTAAGATTGCGTGCCCAATTGATAACAGGTGCAAACAGCAGTATTTAAATGAGATGTTGCGCGTCTTACGGTTTGCGGCGCAAACTTTGCGCCATGGAGAGTCTGGATGGAAAGCAGGATATAGTCGCAAGCGGAAAATTAAATTTGACGAGTTGGAGTTATAGAGATATTAGTGGAAGAGGCAAATTGTTGTGCCGTATTCAGCACCCCTGCCGTGAAAAGCACCCCCTCGTATATTCAATGATGAGTAGACCAAGAAAAAAAACAACACACTGACACTTCAATATATTTATATATACACACTCACACAAACACATACTTAGGAGTTTATATTATATATATTTACAAATATTATGGAAGACAACACAGTAAGCAGGCTATTAATTAATGACATCAATAACCATTTACCCGATTTTTGTTATCTGTGACTGTGATTGTGGTAAAGTATGACTATTGTGGAATCCATGAGCGCATTTCAACATGAATCATTAACACAAAACTGGACGCTAAACAGAACGTGACACGGAATGAGAATATCATTTTTGTCAGACGAGGGGGTGCTTTTCACGGCAGGGGTGCTGAATACGGCACGACACCGGGGTATGACAACTGCAGAACAATAGGCGCACAATAAGAAACACTTTTTTCTCCATGAAAACACGTGATTTATTTATTATCACAAATAAAAAAATGAATGTGCCTCCTGTGGCAACCTTTTGCTGAATAATACTCGATTTAACATTCAAATAAAATATTTCTCCTTTTGCATGTGGAGAATCCTCACCACAATTTGAGCCATCCCCACCCCAGTCCTCAAATCAGGCACCAACAAGCATCCCTGCGTAATGCTGGGCAGATTAGCACCTTCCTTTCAAACGTATTAAATACAGACGCAATCACAATCCCCGCAAAAACTTTCAGGCTTGGTAAATCTCATTGCGGGTGGTAAATGGAGATATTTGCATTTTCCCCTCTCAGTATTTAGCGATTTCTGGCGGGTACGCCCCATATTGATTATTCATCAGGGCAAAAGTACTAAATGAACAGCGTGTGCTATTTTGCTCATTTGAGAGGCGCAGTCCTCTTTGCACGCTGTTAGTAGATCAGCTTGCACATTGGTTTGCGGGTGATGTCAAGTTTGCACACGTTTTTACGCACGCAAACCTTTAGTAAATCGGGCCCTAAGTGTGGACTTGTGTACTTGGTTTTCCTGCCTGACAAGTGTGAATCGAGGGAACATGCTCCGGGGGATGGGAAGACACGTGTCAGTACTGTGTACCTGTGTTTGTACTTCATCTTGTTAGATTCTCTGACAAAGACTTTTTTGTTTCTGTTCGTCTTCTGTTGGATCTCGACTCTGATTGGCTGTCGGAACCTCGCGCCCTGAGTCACACTGACTTTACCGTTTGTGTTGATCTCCAGGTCTCTGGAGATGCAGGAGATCACCAGAGATGATCACTTTAGCACCTCCAGGTCTCTGTAAATGCAGGAGAGCAGGACAGGTGATCACTTTAGCATCTCCAGGTCTCTGTAAATGCAGGAGAGCAGGACAAGTGATCACTTTAGAATCTCCAGGTCTCTGTACATGCAGGAGAGCAGGACAGGGGATCACTTTAGCACCTCCAGGTCTCTGGAGATGCAGGAGATCACCTGAGGTGATCACTTTAGCATCTCCAGGTCTCTGGAGATGCAGGAGAGCAGGACAGGTGATCACTTTAGCATCTCCAGCAAAGCAGCAAACATGTTTCTGCTCCAACATCTCGTACGACAGATCGAAGCCACCGCGCTTGTCACCGTTCACGAGCTCTGATCAGGGAAGTCATGACATCGATTTTCAGTCTGTCTGAATCCAAGCCTTAATCCAAGTTGTCGTCCGTGAGCAGTCAAACTGCTCGAGACGCCCACAGAACCGGCCCGCGGCCCAGTTCTGTTCCCTGTGAGGCTCAGCGGGTAAACCAGGCAGACAGACGTAATTTCTGACAGCTGACTGACAGCCGCTCCGCTCTGATAACACGCCGACGCGCCACTCATCCACCTGTCACCAGTCAGCCTCCGCACCAGAACCGGAACCACGCTGCTTCTCTTCCGGGGACTAATTATGTCAGATTTAGCCAAATTATCAATGAGAGACGGAGGCGGTGATGCGTCGGTAATTATCTGGGTGCACAACATTTCATTCAGTCTCCAATCTTTACTGCGACATGTGACACTGGAGCTGTTCTGACACTGGTACCAGCTGGTACCGATGGTCATTGTGTCTCGGTTTGGCTTTGTTGCTATAAAAGCAGCGCAGGAAGTTACACAATGCCGCCCTGCGAAGACGGGAAAGGCAAAGTGTCCTGGAAACCTTGGGCAGCAGAGGAGGGTGAGGGTGCAGCTGCTGCAGCTTTCTGTGTCGATGTTTACTGGCGGCATCGCCAAGTATCCACAGTGAGATCGCTTCAAGCTGCCGTAGCAACCAGAGACGGCTGGTCGCCACTCAAGTTTCCTTTTTTATGTCTCACTGATATCAAGAGACTTTCGGGTTTTTACACGACGAGACGCCCAGGAACGGCAGCTCAACCAGGACGCTCCTTTTCCGGGTGTTTTCCCGCCTTTCATTCAGCTAATGAGGTTAATTATTCACCTTTTATAATAATCAGCACTCGTCTGGTTACCATGGTGGATGTAAGCATGAGACAGACGGGTGGATGTAAATATGTCATATCTTGTCATCAACGCATCGCCACAAACAGGTGGGTTATCAAAACAAACAATGGAGACCGAAACTGCGACCTCCTCAGCAAAAAGCCTTAAGTTATCAAAAGTATGTGAATAGTTTAATTTTAGTCCCAAACACCTTTAAGAACTGATACCAGACCAGCATGTTGGAGCATCTTAAGCGGAGGCCCCGCCCCCCTCAGCTCTCGTGGACGAGACAATAATAATTGAAAAGTACAAGCAAAATAATTGCAAAAACAAACGTATGCATCAGCCTTTCTGGTTATAACACCCTTTTACCAGTTCAAAAAACATTTTTTTAATCGGTTAGCAGAAGCTAAAGTGCCACCGGAAAATGATTCCTACTCTTTTAGTTCCGTCCACCATAGAAAGGTTCCTTTTCTGATACGACTTTTTTATGTAATAAAAATATGTAATTTAGTGTTAAACAGTGCCCTGTTTTAATTTAATATTTTATTTTTAATGTGTTATTTTTAACACATTTGGATAATGTGCTGGATTGGAACAGGTTGGCCTTTTTATTTTGTATAATTTCCTTCTATATTATTATTTTGCTTTGGAAAAATGTGTTTAATAAACTATATTATTAAAGATTTTTTTATATTAATTTGATACATTATGGTTTATATTAATCAAACAATAGAAAAATAATCGTTAGATTACCGATTAGATTATTCGACTAATCGATAAAATAATCGCCCGATTAATCGTTTTAAAAATAATCGTTTCCCCCCAGCACTAGTTCTCATGCTGCTCCTTCCATCCAGGATCCAGTGCAGACTTGGGATGGTGACGTATCCCAGATGCGTCGATGGGTGGAAGTGATTATAGAGTATCGGTACGCCCGCCTCCCTTAGTTACTGTTACTAACGCAGACAGTCTGTCAGCGTTGTTTACAGTTTAACATCAGCGGCTGCCTGGGGAAAACCTGGTTTCAAGATGTTTAAGGCAAATGTTTGGACACCTCTTTGTTTTTAGGAGCATTCAAACGGTACTTCAATATTCCCTGGAGGGATGCTCCAAAATCTGAAAATAAACCCAGCTGACAACCAGGTTAAAGTGATTACAGGTCAGAAACAATTATCAGGAAACAACAGAGAATCTAAACACAAAAGGAAAAGAGAATAGGAAGATCAGTGCTTAATACCTGACACCGAAACGCTTGAACCACAGCGATCAGGCGCCTGATTTCCATTTTTTCAGTCCTTGACATTTTCAACGCTCGTCTCGATTGGAGCCAGTCGTGTTTCTGCGGTAGATAAATGTCAAGTTCGAACCTTCTCAGTTGCTCGTCTCTCACGAGCTGCTTCGCTGTTCTCCATCAAAGAGCCATGGATTCAGTAGGCTGGATTATTATTATTATTAGAGCTGCAGGTCATTCTGGGAAATGTAGGAAACACTGACTGCCTGATTGCTGTAGAGGTGGTTGACCTGTCACCATTGGTGGAATAACTGATAGTTATCTTCGTATTCTCTAGGTTTTCTCCCACTTAGCCTCCAGATCTCTTTATTATGATGAACTGATAGCAGCTGAGAATGTTTGTATTGCGTATTTCTTTATCTTTTGCACCCGTAAAGGCACTAATATCCCCAGTTATCACCCAGCTCCGGGTGAGAAAGTTCAGTGTCGTTCGGTTGCACCTAGCCTCGTTTGATGATGATGATGTCATGATAATGATGATGATGATGATGATGACTTGGATTTATATAGCGCCCTTCAAGGCAGCCTCTGAGTTTCCTCAGCGTCCTTCTTGCTGTAATTACTGTTATATGATGCAATGCATCTCCAAACGGGGATTTATCAGAGCTTTCCTTCCTGTTACCCCCCCGCCCGCCCCTACCAACCCCCCTCTAAAGCTAAGGGCCTTGAAAGCACTTCTTTTATGCCGCCATGTGTCCGAGGACGAGCGGCTGCGACCTCCAGAATCTTCGTTGGCATTTATTGGGGTTTAATTCGAGTACCGCCCTCCGCCTCGACCCGTCTCCTTCATCCAATCGAGAATCAGGACACGACTATCCCAGAAACGGGCGTGAGAGTAACAAAGGTGTTGCATGGCGGCTGTAAGGCGAGGTGTCGCATCACTGTGGATTTGTGCGACCTTTCTCTCGCAGGACAGATATTCCAGGTGATTGATTGTAAGGACGTGACAACGGTGCAGAACAAAGACTATCTCTGTTATTGAGTGTGACTGATTTCCCTTTTTTTGCAACGCATATACAGTGTAATGATGAGGAGAGAAAAAAAAAGCTCAGGTGATGAGCTCTGTCACCATGGCAACACTCAAAGCTTCACGGCTTCGTGATCAGCCTTCAGATGTTCCTGTTTTCTTCCTTTGAACAATCGGCAGAGAAAATAACCAGATGAGATGGTGGATCGGTCGGTTCTGACGATATGTTGGGAACATTCGGTCCAAAATGAAGCGAGAAAGAAACACCAGCTGAGCATTACATTATTTATCGTTTTCAGATGCTGCACGTATAGACCAGAAATAAGCAGCTCATTAATCGGCAGTTTCTCTTATTGATCCCTCGACCTTGTTGCAGCATCAGCTTCATAAACTCAAATCCGAACCTCCGAGGACGGAAATTGTTCTTCAGGATGCAGCTGAGCAGGAAACTGGAGCCGGCGCGTTTGCTGCAGAAGACGTCACGGGTCTGCGGTGCACTTGACAAAATTAGCTTTCAAGCTCTTTTTTTCTTTCTTTTTTTATTGTGGGGTTGATTGCTCAGACCTGTTCGTTACGCAACCTGAGCAGCCGGAAAAACTCTAATCTGCAGTTGGCTGCTATCGATCGTCTCTCAGCTGTGTGCCGCTGAAACAGCCGAGTGTCAGGGAGGAGTGGGGGGGGGGGGGGGGGGGGGGGGGGCAAGGAGGAGGAAAGTAATTAGACTGCTGGTGCACGCACACACACACACACACACACACACACACACACACACACACACCCTAGCAGGTATCATTAGCCCACTTCTCACATCTGAGGCTTCAAAATCCAAGATGGCCGTCTCAGGCCTTCTCCTGGAGAACCGTTGCTAGGCAACTCCCTCCCTGCTCTTCTGCGCTGCGAGTGGAAGATGGCGTCTCCCCATGGACCGCAGTTATGAGTGTGTGAGTGTGTGTGTGTGTCGGAGAGGAACCAGCAGTGTTGTTACACTGCGGCTGATCTGAGAGACGCCGCGCAGCAGAGCTGCTCGGATCAGACCCAGATGTTCAGGCCGCTGTCCGCCGTCACATCTTTGAAATGAGAGTCTGCTTGTGTTTCGTGAAGCTGGTGTGCTCAGGCAGCAGCATTCACAGGTTCATTCATGCTTCTGTCTCCGTGTCGTTGCGTCACCTGTCTGGCTGCAACCGTCTGCTCTCAGGTGTGAGAGATGATGGGATGAAACCTTCATTTGTGCTGCAGGGCGTCGATCCTGCACACGTGTGAGAGTCAGTCGTTTACCAGGTGACACAACCCTTCAAACAACGGTGTGGGTTGTTGTGACTCGGCAGATTAATCCACTGCTGAAAATAGTCCCCAACTTTATTTATTTTATTTTATTTTTTATTTTTTTATCCAATAACATTTAAAATGACAAAATCCAGCATTATATAGTCAGACAAAAAAATCGAAATATTTTGGTCAGTATGTAATTAACATGACATGACGAGCATATATTACATATAAACAACAGCAACATATTACATATATATGCTTAAAAAAAACAAATGAGTATTATATATATAAAAAAATTAAAATAAACAACAGTAACAAAATCACCCAGAGTAAGGTGATAAACAATAGTAAACAGAAGTCAGAGAATTAATCTGGAATTAAAGTAATTAAACCTTCATATACACATATGGCTTGTTTAGTTTTTATATGTGTTAAGGATGTTTTGAAAGAAAAAAATTAAAACAGTGGAGTGCTATTTGAAAACCTTTTTCTGTGGATGAAATACTTTGCAATAATTAAGGTATTATATCGTATATATATATTATATCACTCTTTTTTTCCTGCAACAAAACGCCTATTTTAATGGTGTAGAAGTTTAAGGTTGGTGCTCAAGTGTCTTTCTCTGAGGTTCAGGTTTGAAAACATCCCCAAAAAGTTCTGATATAATGACAATCAAAAATTACCTGTTCAATAGTTTCAATATCTGGGTCATAGGATTTAAATAATCCCCAACTTTGTCCTCGTCTAAGTGCTTTCTGCTAAAAATGTGAGTAATTTGTTTACTGATTAATGTGAGTAGTGGAAGGGTGAGACGGTTCAGAGGACTATAACAATACTGGTCCTTCTGGCATTTGTTGAAGTTTTTCGTCTTAAATGAGGTGAAAGCTTAAGTTTTTTCTAAAAAAAAAAGAAAGAAAAAAAAGCCAATTTTATTGTGTTTACTTAGTCATCATCACTAATCAGCAGAATGGTAATTAACGAGCTACGGTGTGGGAGGATGTCCATCCTACGTTATTATCCCAGGCTGTGATGGAGCTGCTCGTCTCCCTGCCAATCAACGAGCGGCTAATTGGTACAAACAGCGAAGTATTAGCACGTATTTGCCCTGCTGGGCTATCAGCTGTGTTGATTGGACAGAGGTCGCCATAGCAACAGATATCACCCACCGCGGTTTTTAATGAGCTTCTCCACAGCTGCCCCCCCCTCACACTGACCTCTGTGTTTGTCACTGATCCAAGTCCACTTCCACGGCCGTCCTGAGTCTAATGAGGCCGCCGCTGATGGCGACGACCACGAGGAGGAATATGTTGGAGACGCTCCCCGCCGCTCATCACAACTGCACTTGGGAGGAATCAGATTACAGCCGAGCTTCCTCTGTCAGGATATCTGCTCCTCATCATCCTTCGTCTGCAGCAAACGACAGTTTGTGCTGTTAGTTTTTACTCTAGGTACATATTGTATTATGTACTTTAGGTACTCAGGTTCGTGCTCGGGACCGTTCAGACTCTGGAGATCTGAAGTATCTGATGGAGTTAGCGCTCACTAAAAATAAACACACACAACGTCTGATTTGTGACAGTCCAACCTTTTCAGGAGGAATTGATTGCTGTGAGCGATGCCTTGATTACAAGCATTTAGCTGGAGACTGCATTAGAGAGCTGGGAGAGGCTCGGAGGAAGCATTACGCTGATGCATGTGACTCTCTGAAGCCCTGATCAATACACGGTAGCACACGCTGATCGTACCGTGGAAGACAACTCCTCAGGCTGGACGTCCTGCAGCAGAGTGAGTCGGGCTTCCTGCAGAGCTGAAAACGGGCCGCAGCCTTTGGATCTGGGTCCATGCTGAAGGGACCTAAGCTGCAACGGCCTCCTCGTAACGTGACGATTGTTCTGTGGGGTATTTTTACTGCACATAATACAGCTGTAGTCCATTTTCTGGTTGTGCTTATGGTTTAAAGTCAGTGCAGGCTGTTGAAGGGTGAAGCACACTAGGGATGGGCGGTATGGACTAAAAAATGTATCACAATAATTTCTGGCGTTTATCCCGATAACGATAAAAATGACGATAAAAAAAATACCAATTCAACTCCACCTTTGTAACTATAAATCTATCACCACATTCAGTCTTTGGAGCCCCCAAATCACTGCTCTAAAAGAATACTAAATACTACTAAACTACACCAATTAAATTGAATTGATAAAAACCAATGAAATGAGTTACACCTGTACTGCAAAACTGGAATGACTCAGATCCACCATGTTTGTTACACAAAAACCTATTCTTTCTTTCTTTCTTTCTTTCTTTCTTTCTTTCTTTCTTTCTTTCTTTCTTTCTTTCTTTCTTTCTTTCTTTCTTTCTTTCTTTCTTTCTTTCTTTCTTTCTTTCTTTCTTTCTTTCTTTCTTTCTTTCTTTCTTCAGGAATTTATCGTTTTTACCGCGACATGACAAATTCTTACCGTGAGGAATTTTTTGGACGGTTTATCGTGAACGGTAAAATATCGGCCATTCCTAATGCACACTGATGCAGTCCGATGCAGTCCGATGCAGGCCGATGCAGGCCGATGCAGGCCGATGCAGTCCGATGCAGGCTGATGCAGGCCGATGCAGGCCGATGCAGTCCGATGCAGTCCGATGCAGGCCGATGCAGGCCGATGCAGTCCGATGCAGTCTGATGCAGGCCGATGCGGGCTGATGACGGCGCGGCCGAGGCTCCAGAGGTCGTTCTGGCCCTGCAGCCCGCCCTTGTGTTTGAGAGACAGATGCTAAGCTCCGTTTAAATGCGTGTGTGCGGTATTCGGTGTGAAGCGCTTCGAGTCGTGCACGGGAACTGGGAAAGCACTTTATAAATAAATACAGTCCATTTATATCCGATGTAACCCAAGACTCGGGCAATGTCGGCACATGCCGCTCTTGACACGACGAAGCAGATGCTCCATGAGCGGGGAACGTGACTCAAGGCCACGCAGATATTTTGACCCCCCCCTTGCAACAGAAAAGCATCACCACGACGACAGGATGTGTCCTCTGACACGGTTGCCTGGTGACCGGGAAGCTTTAAGCTTTAAGCTGCATTAAGTCCATGTCACTGTCACGTCTCTGTTATTCTCATCTTCATTTCCATCGTCACTCATAAGTTCATTTTAAGTGGTTTTATTCATGTTTTTTTATTTTATTTTTCATCTTTTATTAACGATCAGACGGAAAACATCCGGGACTGAGAGAGCCAGGAGAGGCAGCGGGTCTCGACCAGCATTTTAGTGTTTCCGTCTGAGCTGCCAGAAGCAAATGCGGCTCGTAGATGTTGGGACGGACGGAGAGAAGACGGCCCGCTCAGCCTCAGCTGGCTCTCTCACTCTCTATCTATTTCTATCTGTTCACAGGGGACATCACTCAGAAGGGTTATGAGAAGAAGAGGTCCAAGCTGATCAGGGCATATACTGGAGGTAATTTAGCGACCTCTGCCCCCCCACACACCTCCACTCAGCTAGAGCGTCGCTGCGTCGTCACGACGGCTCCGGTTGCGTTGACGCAGTCTTCAGCTGCCGTTAGCGGATGTGGGTTAGGATTCCCTGGAGCTCAGCTTGGGCCTGCTCCTCCGAATGTGCTCGCGACACAAACTCACACTCACTTACCTTATTTTCCTTTTATTATTATTATTTGTAAAGTCAGAAAAATGCTGATTTTTCTGCCGTTTCAAATCACCCCCTTCATGTTTGTGTTTCTTTCCGGCGCCCTGCTGCTTTTGTCCAACACGTGTCTGTGTGTGTGTGTGTATATATGTGTGTGTTTGTGTCCGCCTGCTCATCTGCCTGCCTCTGTAGGGATGGAAGGACCAATGTCCCACCGCGCCCCGCTCGGCCCGCCGTCCGCCGCCCGTTTCCACCGGCGGAGAACCTCCGGCACCAGGGACGAGCGCTACCGATCAGGTACGGAGACCACACCCGCTTTTCATGCATGTTATCACCTGCGCTAACGTTCAAGCTAGGGCTGGGGATCGATTCAAATGTCAAGAATCGATTCGATTCCGATTCTTAAGATTCAGAATCGATTATAAAGATTTGATTCGATCCGATCCGATTCGATTCCGATATTGATTTGGGTTAGTGTTATTAAAACTGTTTTTTGACTTGTTGCATAAATTATATGACTGTAGTTATGCAAAATATGAAAACTAGTATTATATTGAGATTCAACAGCAAGTATTGGCAGCTAATGATGCTGTAAGGACCAATCAGCTCCCAGAATGCTGATAGAACTGCTTTCAGAAACATCGTGGGTCAGAATTATCAAACAGATCCAGGGAGGAAACAGACGGATGAAATCGGTTTTAATTTTTCCCACATTCCGTTTTTATTTGTTCCATTTTCGGTCTATTTTGGTTTTTAATTTTTGAGAATTTGGTTTTTAGCATTTTTTGCAAAAGTAACCCCAAGACAGTATATAAAGTAATGAAATATAGACAATTTATGCAATTATAACTGAACACTTTAATGTTTTCATACCTTTAAACATATTTAAAGGCAAAAACATGGCACCAGTTATTCTCGTGTCCAACAAATGAATAAAAGAAAATAAACCCCCCCCCCCCAAAAAAAAAAACAAGAATCTTTCGACTTTAGACATATGAATCGATTTTTAGGAATTATTATGAGAATCGATTTAGAATTGGGAAATCGATTTTTTCAACACAGGCTTAGTTCAAGCAGTGCCGGACTGCATTGTGGGTACCTTGCATCTACGCGACAGCGTCGCCTCCTTTTCATGCCTCAGCACGAGCGTTAGACAGACTGCAGGGACGCAGCTATGAATGAAATTGTGCATGGAGGTGGGACTTATTTTTGCGTTGAGTTAGCAGAAATTGTGACCGAACACCGAACTTTTTATACCAAAAATGCATCAGTTAGCTCTTTTATTAGCCGGTACGTCCCCACTGGAGCAGCTACCACATTACGCATTATATTTTTCCATGATTATGAAAAAAAAAAAAGAAAAATAACGTTGAATTTCACTTCAAAGTACTTTTATTTAAATATTTCTCCATACAAGGCTGTTTTTTCTTCTCATTCCTGTAATGAAAAGCTGTTTCTGCAGGAATAAAATTTGTTCCGGAGCAGGTATGAAAAAGGCCTGCTGCAACGGCCCTTTTCATGCCTCAGCAATTGCGAGTCCACTTCAGTTTTTATACCAAGAAAACCCCAAAAGCATCAATTAGCTCTTTTATTACCCGGTCCGCCCCGACTGGAGCAGCTAGCTCATTATCCCGGCCCTGGCTCGTGGTCACGATGACGTCAGACCGTCCTAATAGTGACTTTTGCCACGTTGCCGCGTCGTTCAGGATGAGCTAGAAGGGCTGGCTTGTGAGGCGTCTCCCTAGAGCGTCTGAGAATCATAAACCAGCTTTTTAAATAATGCTGAATTTTTCGTAATTGCGGAAAAAAAACTAAAAGAAAATGCAGAATTTTACTTCAAAGCACTTTTATTTAAATATTTCTGCATATAAGGCTGTTTTTTCTTCTCAACCCTGTAATGAAAAGCTGTTTCTGCAGGAATAAAATAATTTATTGTTGAGCAGGTTTTATCTTGAACCAAATGTCAAGATAAAACATTAGCTGCGTTTTTTAACCGATAAAATGTTTCCTCCACAGGATGCAACTTTCATATTGTGCTCATTTACTGCTTTATATTTATTTTCTGTTTAAATCTAAATGATTCAAAGTTTTAAAACAGTCCATTCAGAGAGGAAGTTCCTGCCCTTTGGCCGCTGAGCGACCCGCCGTCGGACCAGACGACCAAAATATTGTAAAACAAATATTAAACTACTTCTTGGAATAAAGAGAAAAACAAGGCTTCATCTGATTGTCCTGTTTATGTAATAATTTGCTCGGGGGTCATGTCTGGGTCTTTGGAAAGGGTCTAGAGACAACTTTTGTTGCATTAGACACTATACAAATAAAATTTAATTGAATTGAATTGATTGGTCGACCTCCAGCTTTGATTAGGACGTGCGTTGAGTTAGTGCGTTGAAACGGGAAACTCCTCTGCTGCCTCACGACTCCACTTCCTGTCCGTGTCCCAGACGTCCACACGGAGGCGGTGCAGGCGGTTCTGGCCCGCCACGTGGAGAGGAAGGTGGCCGTGCCCATGCCCTCCAAGAGACGCTCGCTGGTGGTCCAGACCTCCATGGATGCGTACACGCCCCCAGGTGACGATGCACACACACACACACACACCTTCACCCTCCGCTAGGAAACCCGTTTGACCAGGATCTGGTACTAGATTATACCAGAAGTTGCAGTGTGATTTAAAAATAAACTGTAAACCACTTCCACAAATTGTGCCAAGTGGAAACGGTTATCGTAAGCCTTGATTTTGACCTCAGTGAGGCCTCGCCGTGCCCAGTCAGGATTAAGCTGTAATTCTGCGCCCAGGGCGGCTGCGGGTCCTTAAAAAGTCTTAAAAAGTCTTAAATTCCATTTTTGCTAAAAATAAGGCCTTTAAATGTCTTAATTTGCCTTAATTTGTCTTAAATCTAATTCCAATGGTCTTAATTCTAGAGGGAATGTATCCAGTCATTATTAAAAAGTTTATTTCATCGTTTTGAGGACAATCTCCTGCAGATGTTCTAAATCTGTGTTGCCAGGTTGGGCAAGTTTCAGCCCAATTGGACTGAAAAATATATATTTGGGCTGGTTTTTATTAAATATTTAGGAGAAATTATTAACTAATAAGTAGAAACTTCCACAATAAACTCACTGATATTTGATTTGCTTTAATCTACTCAATTTAATTGTAGTCTTTATTTGGAGCCTGAACGTTTTTTTTGGCTATTTAGTGGTGTTGTGAAGCGGAAATTTATAACACATTTAATAATTGACGGTTTTAACATAGAGAATGTATGATTCAGGCTGGTTTTTCATTATTTCTGCGTGTTTTGCGTCGCGTCGGGCTGGAATCAGTCAGATCTGGCAACCTCGACCTCAGGCTGGATTTCTTAGTGACTTGTCTTTTTGGTCTTAAATTTAGTTTGAAAATGGTATTAAAAAGTCTTGAATTTACCTCGGTCAAACCTGTAGACACCCTGGCGCCTCTGCCTCCTTAAACGGTCGAGGTTCTTACTCAAGAAAATCTGCAGACGTGCACATCATCCGTCACACTGATGGGCTAAAACGAACCCTCCAGCCGTGGCGTTGTGACGTGACCCCCCCAACATGTGGACTGCAGCCCCGCGGCCGCGGCTGAGGACGGACAGCGGCGCTCTCTGACCTTTATCTCACACCTCAGCGCTCATTAGATTGACCGTGATCAGAGTTGATGGCGTGATTTTGCTGGTGATTAAATAATAATGAGGGAAATATAATAACCTTGTTCCCCGGTAATTGGCTTTTTAACCTCAGGGAAACGTCTTAACTGATCCTGACGGCTCCACAACGGCTCGTGTGAGTCGAGGGCCCGAGTACCGGACTCTGACAGCACTGTCTTGTTATTTAAATCCAAATGTTCGGCTCACACGGTTGCTAAGTGGGCCTCTGTACGCCTCATCCTCGCCGCTCACATGATTAGCTCTTCTTTAGAGAAGTCAGTTCTGCGCACCCTGCAGCCAGTCGAGAGTAAATTGGTTCTTGCGGAGCGTCGCGTAAGCGGACTAATTATTGACATTTTGTTGTGTCTGCGAGCTCCTAAACTTGTTGCTTGTGCCACTAAAAGGTCATAAACTGCAGTGGTGGAAGTCCAAAACAAACTACCATCTCCATTTCAGCCTCACATACTCCATACTCGGGGATGTCTCGTTATAGCATCCATAAACGCATTGACACCCATCATTGAAGCTGGATTAGACCGTCTGGCTCACAGTTCCCAATGTCAGTGACGCTCTGCTCTGATCCTCCGACCGGTGCTCCCTGGAGGCCCGTTTAGTCCACCCAGAGACTCGGAGAGCGACACGTGAACACGGGCCGTCGTTTTACAAAAATAACGGCACTTTTCCACTAGCATCTACTCGGCTCCACTCATCTTAACTTGGCCTGGTTTCTTTTCCATAACAATTCAGCACCTGGAGCAGAAGTAGGAGGTTGGAGTGAAGCTGCTGTGACGTATTTGATTGTGTATCTAAACGAAGAAGACAACAAGACTAAAGATGTAGAACCTGGAGGAGATGATAGATGTGCTGCTGGGTCTGTGGCTTGTGTTCAATATCAAGTCAAAAAATGAGAGTGAGAGAAGCTTGAAGCGGCGACGCTTTTTAATTTTTTTCAGTCTGTCTCAGCGCTGCCGAAAAGTCGCGAGCAGCTATGAAGTGACAGAGCTCCTGGTGGATCTGGTCGTTCCTTATCGCCCGTCTAGATCCCTTTTTAATTCTCTCCTCAGCCACCAGGTTTATGAACATCTGCACCTCAGAGTTGGATCATGAAACAGACTTTTACGCTGCCATGGCTGGTCGAATAAAATGCGTCTGACGTCTGACTCCAACCCCCCGACCAATCGTTGTCCTGCAGTGTGATGACGTCAGATACAGCCGACTCAGCCACTTAGAACCTCAGCAGAGTAGTTACAGAAAAAGGCAAGCCTCGACCTCTAGTGGAAAAGAACCAAACCGAGTTGAGCCGAGCTGAGTAGGTAATAGTGGAAAAGCTCCATAACTGTCCTGGAGGCCTGAAATCTGTTTATTAATGAGATTATTTTCAAAGTAACCATTTAATAAGCTGCTGCAACAGCCCTTCAGGGGACAAAGACGGGTTATAAACCCAACGTTTCCATCATTCAGTATCATTCTGCAGCTTTGAGGTCCGAACAGGGCGACAGATAGATGCATCCTAGTAGGATATGGTCTCGGGGGAAAATCAGCCAAAACCGGCGGGTTTATGTCAGATTAGTTCTGTTAATTGGTTGTTGATCTAAACTCAGATGAAACCAGTTATTTACATGGGTTTTTTTTTTGTTTTTCACACAAAAAAGTCTAATTTACACAAAAGTAAGCAATCACATGTATTTTTTTTTGTTGCTTCATAAAATTTAGCAAAATTCTGTTCAAATTCTTCCTTAAGAGCAACTTGTTTGTTTTAGCAGTTTGTGGAAATGTGCTGATTTCCTTTCTTTGGTTGGAGGTCAGTTTTGTGGAAGTGGTCACGTAATGCCTTTAAACAAACGTTTAGATCCATCTGTAAGGTTTAACCTGTTTACTTCTCACAGAAACTGAAGTTAAATTGTCAGCTCGTGACCTCCTCAGACAGAAAATCAGCAGCTTTCCAGCCCTGTGAACGTTGTTGTTGTTACTGTTGTGTGAGACTGAATATTAACACGTACCGGCCGCTGACTCTCACTAGGCCTGTCCCCCCTGTGCTCAGACTCGTCGTCGGGCTCCGAGGAGGAGGGGGGGCCGGGCGACGACATGTCGAGCATGGAGCACTGGATGAGCCGCCCGTCCCAGCTGGGCCCCGCCCACCTGGGCTCCACCTCCTCCTCGTCCTCGTCAACGCAGAGCGGCGGCAGCGGGAACGCCGGGCGGCTGGCCGACTCGCTGGCCCACGCCCACATCTCCCACCTGGCGCACACACACCTGGGACACACACACCTGGGCCAGGCGCACCACCAGCAGCACCTGTCGCAGTCGCACCACGGTAAGGGCACATCATCAAATCAAATCAAATCAAACTTTATTTATAGAGCACTTTTCATACAAATGCATGCTTCACTTAAAACAAATAAGCATAAAACGTATTAAACCCTGAGGTTCTCCGGGAGGCTGTTCCACAATCGGGGACCATAAAAACTGAATGCCGCCTCCCCGTGTGTCCTGGTTCTAACTTTTGGTATGGTTAAAAGGCCAGCACCGGAGGACCTCAGGGTCCGCGAGGGTCCATAGGGTAAAAGTAGTGCAGACAAATAAGAAGGCCCAAGACCATTAAAGGAGCTTGAGGCAGGATTGAGGCAGGATTCATGAAAAAAATTTGTAAACGTTTTAAGTTTTCTAGTAATAATGTCAGATGAAGCGTTCCAAACCCAAAAGAATGAGCCCTCTAGTGTATCTCTCCTTTGCCTTGAACAGGCTGTGTGCTGCAAAATGTGCTGCAATTCGGGCCCAAATTTCCCACGCTGTCCTGCGGATGTGACGTCACATAACGCTGCATGCGCGTTCTCCCCGTTCTCCAGCGCCGGCTTCACTGTTGGCTGCAGTACCCCCGACGGCCGTCGTGGTGAAGGGTGGCGCTAGAGAGTCTCATTTCTTAAAAGGAGCCTCATGCTCCATTAAGACACTTAAAAACTAGTAAAAGAACCTTAAAATCAACCCTGAAGCGCACGGGGAGCCAATGCAGCGATTTTAAAACAGGTGTAATGTGCTCCCGCCCTCTGGTCCTCGTCAGCACGCGTGCGGCTGAATTCTGTAATAATTGTAGGTTGTACATGTTCTTTTTAGGAAGACCAGAGAGCAGGGCGTTACAATAATCTAAACGACATGAGATAAAAGCATTAGCACCTCCGTACTAGCCTGAGAGAGAAACGGGCGGACTCTGGCTATGTTCTTAAGATGGTAAAAACCTATCTTTGTTATGTTTTTAATATGTGGAATAAAAGTGAGCTCAGAGTCAAAAATCACGCCCAGATTTTTAACTGATTTTGAGGGTTTAAAATCCTGTAACTTTGGTAAAAGTTTCTCTTTCTGGCCTTCAGGACCGATGAGTAAAACCTCTGTTTTGCCCTGGTTGAGCTGTAGGAAGTTTGCTGCCATCCATGACTTGATATCTAAAATACAGTCAAAAGGGGCATCAATTGGCCCAGTGTCATCAGGAGACACGGCGATGTACAGTTGCGTATCGTCAGCGTAACTATGGAAGCTGATGCCGTGTCTCCTGATGACGTCCCCAAGGGGCAGCATGTACAGATTAAAAAGAGTTGGACCTAGGGCTGTTCGATTTTGCCCAAAAATAAAATCTCGATTTTTTTTCTCTCAAAATCCGATTTTCGATTACGATTACGATTATTTTGTGAATTGACAAAAGGCAAAGAAATGATTTCAAATATGCTGTTTTTTTATTGAACATTTGCCTCATTGGGCTTTAAGTGCAAACTTTGCTCTTATTAAACCAAAAATGAATGAATAAAATGCATATTATATTAATATATAATAAAATATAATGCAAATTATATTTCCAATTAAATAAAACAAGACATTTTCTAATTAAACTAAACTGGGTCTTTGCATGCTAAATAATAATGGTGCCCGGTGGCATGTTACAACGCCCCCTCCTACACTAAAGAGCCTCTCCGATGGGGCACTTGTCGCAGGTATTGAGAGGTATTTCCATCAATCATTAATATGGTATCAATCATTAATATGTGTGCAGACAAGGTAAAAAAAAAAAAAAAAAGTGAAAAATCGATTTTACGATTTTCACGTTTTAACATCGTTCTAATTCTAAAAAAAAACGATTAATCGAACAGCCCTAGTTGGACCTAAAATTGACCCTTGGGGAACCCCACACCTTATCTTACAGGTTCCTACATCGCCGGTCTCAGCCCCGCCCACATCCAGGATGCGGAGGTTTCATGTCCAAAGCTGTGATTTCATCACTAATTCTTCAGGAAAACACAAGAGAGCTAGTTTAGTTTCCGTCCACAATTAAGTAAAAAGAATAAACACATCCCTCCTGAAACGATGTGGCTCTGGATTAAACTCAACCGCTGAGCCGTTACAGATAAACAGATGTTTACATCGTCCGTGGGTCTGTTTTCATACATCCTGCCTGACTCTAACTCCCTGAAGACGCGTTTATACAGCCGCTCAGTTAATCTCCTCCTCGCATGTGTGACAGTGACAGCCCGGCTGATCTGACAGGGACGAGTCGGATCAGGCAGCAGAGCTGATCCCATCTCCCAGCAGCCCCGGTAACTGGTGCTGCTTGGTCGGGTTTCACACTTTAATGGTGCAAGTTCCCCGTTCGGTTTTGAAATTAAACAATTCACCAACTGACGCGGCGCCCCGGACCTCCGAGGCCCGCGGTTCTGCTCCGGCGGCCTGGTAATCAGCCGCTCGCATCTAAAACACGTCAGCTGAACTTCAGGATTTATGGATTTCTTTAGTTTTACATGGATAGAATCTGGATTACGTCACCGGTTCTGATCCCCGACAGAATTTATATGAGCTAAAAGGCCAAACCGGGTCCGCAGTTTCCATGGCGACCCCTCCCGTGAGTCGGTCCACTTGATTTCTTGTGGGTGGCTTATGTTACTGAAGCTCCCCGACCGGTGACAGACAGAGTAGGGCTGGGCGATATATTGAGATTTTAATATATATCGATATTTTTTCAAACGCGATATGGTACGAGACAATATCGTTTATATCGATTCTATAAGAAAAAAAAAACATCTTTTTTTTTATGTTTTTGATATAGCTTATTTTGTGACAAATTGACTTGAATGTTTTATTTGAGATTTGCACAAATGTTTTGTTATTTGCACAACTATCAACCTCAGTGGAAAAGTCTGCCTGTTACTGTCTACATTGTATTAATTGCACAGTGTATTTTAATTTAATTGTTATGCAGGAAAGGGATATTTGTTTTATTTTATTCAAGAAGCATTTTTATTCTATATATGCAGGCAGTTTATTTTTATTTCATTTGTTTTATACATTTTGATATTGTGCAGACCTCTGTTAATAAAGGTACCTGTGTGACATTTGGCACGTGGCTTTGTATTAAAACGGACTGTTTTTTTAAAGGTTTGCCTCAGAAAAAATGAAGCTAACAGAGATGCTATGCTATAATGCTTTGGGGGAAACCCCAATTATGGCACAGAAAAAATATCGATATATATCGAGTATCGCCATTCGGCTAGAAAATATTGAGATATGACTTTTGGTCCATATCGCCCAGGCCTAAGACTGAGCATGTGACTCTCTTATGGACTCGGATTCAAGCCCAAACCCCCCCAGGCTTCCCTCATCGCCGGAGCCATATGGGACCGGCGCCGTTTGCCCATTTCAAGCCGGTTCTGCCTGTTAGTGGCCCACTTTTACTCCTACCGGGGCTCACATGGACATGCTGGCTGGGCCGATACGAATACAGCCACATCGTCTGCATAATTTATGAACTCTGCATTTTTCATGGAGAACCATCCTTCAGGGCTCGCACGTTTAAGAAGTTCTGTCTCATTAGCGGTCTGCTCCATCGCAGGGCATGTTTCACATCGGTTTTCCCCAGCGGCGCCCTCAGTGGCGCCTCCAGTTTGACCCCTGTTCGCGCAGCGCTGTAATCTTTCATTCATCCTGTGAGCACCAGTTTGGGTTTTAACCAAAGCTTTCATGTCCTCCGTGTGCCAGTAACGCGGCTGTGTGTTGGGTCTGCAGGTATCGGCCACCTGTCCCTGAAGAGGAAAGGCGCGCTGAGCGTCGCGGAGAACGGGGGGTCCCTGCGGCGGTCCTGCGAGTTTGGATCCGACATGCTGTGGCCGCCGCCTCTGGAGTCGGACGGTAGGTCCACCCGGCCCAAAACAGCTGTTTAACAGAATATAAGAGGACCTGACCGACTCCCGTGTTCGCCAGGGATGCCACTAGTGTTGTTTCTGGAAGCCTGTTTCAGTTTTACTTTTAGTCTAGTCTTTGGGTCCAGCTATCATTTTAGTTTTTATTAGTTTTAGTCACGTTCATTCTCCTTTTAATCATGTCAAGTTTCAGTCGACTAAAAGTCTGAGCATTTTAGTCTTATTTTAGTCAAAGATTGTATTTAGCCAAACCCATTTTACAATTCAAACAAGGTTCTTATTATTATATTATTGTTACCTTATAGATTCAAGAATACATTCATTCCAGATACAGAAGATTCAAATTTGAGTTTACAACATATTTATTTTTCCGCATTTTTCTTTTTCTTTTTCGACGACACATTCGGTTTTCTTTCCCACGTCTATGTAGCGAAAGTGTATCCAACGATCTAAAGACTTAACTGGTTTAAAGACTAAACCAGAGGAAACTACAACATGGAGATTAAGGATCTTTGTTAGAACATTTTGTCTCGTTTTGGTCAACGAAAATGAAGACACATTTTAGCGAGTTTTTATTTTGTAATCTACATTTTAGTCTTGTTTTTATTTGTGTACGATATAATTACATTATATATTCAGAGGTGTCAAAAGTATTCACATTCATTACTCAGGTAGAAGTATAGATACTAGAGTTTAAAAATACTCCTGTAGAAGTTGAAGTATCAACTCAAGTTTTTTACTCAAGTAAAAGTATAAAAGTACTGGTTTCAAAACTACTTAAAGTATAAAAGTAAAAGTAATGTAAGGGGGAAAAAAGCCATTAAGGACAAAAGCCATTGAAAATGAATGCATCTTAGTATAATGCAAATATATTAAAGAACCATATATGTTTACTATTGAGCATTAACATGTGTTTCAGAGAGCAGCAGATATGATGACTAGTTGTAATGGGGCAAAAAGTCAAACTTCAGAGGCATGTTATCATTTATCCTAACCTTTATTGGAATGTACATCCAAGTTTAGTTGCAGGAATCTGAGGGAACGGATGTAAGAACAAAACTGGACAAGAACATCTGAAACAACCACAACCAAATTCACTCTATCCGGATGGAGCAATTTAACTGGATAGTTTTTTTTTAAAGGCTGAAATGAAATAGAGTAACAAGGCTGTTTTTAAAATGTAAGGAGTAAAAAGTACAGATAATTGTGTGAAAATGTAAGGAGTAGAAGTAAAAAGTCGTCTGAAAAATAATTACTCCAGTGAAGTATAGATAACCAAAATTTCTACTTAAGTAAGGTAACTAGTATTTGTACTTCATTACTTGACACCTCTGTAACTATTTAATCATCGTTATCGTCACATGACCAGCATTTTCGTTGCGTCTCGTCTCGTTTTCCTCAGGTGATAAAGGTTCGTTGACAAAAGCAGCTTGAGTTCCGACCCGGTCGCCGTGACACTAATCGACCATCAGAACTGGTCTAATTGGCCTCTAATTGAAAGCAATCAAACGCTGTGATAAAGATGAAGGATGAGTCACTTCTGTCTCTCTGTCCCTCTAGAGAACCATTCGGCCCCCCCGGACGTGACGGGATACTCGTCGGACTCGTCCCACTCCCACACGGAGCGCCACCACATGTCCAACATGGGGACCATCGCCAGGAACACGCAGAAGTACGGCAACGCCGAGCGCATGGAGACGGGTGACGGTAAGAGCCCCCCCCCGCCCCCCGAGACTTCGTCACGGGCTGAATAAAGACACAGAAGACAGTCTGAAGACAGAAATAGCAACTCTTTAATCAGGAAGTGTGCTCAAATTGGACCAGCGCCTCAGAGATCCGGCCAATTACGCCGTTTCTGTTGATGTCGGTCCCCTGGATGAACAGATCGTGCTTTGGTCTTTTTTTTCTTTGTTCTGTTCTAGCATGGTTCACAATCACACGGCCACGGCTTGCCGTCCGAGCGCCGTCCCTCGCAGCACGCAGAGAGACGAGTGCACACTCATGACAAAGTGATTTCTGTAAAAAAAAAAAAAAGAAAAAAAGCCCGTCTTGAGATTCGATCTCATCCTCGGCAGAACTTTGCTGTAACTCCAGAGGTTTGTCGAGGTTTGTTGTTGTTGAAAAGATCATCAGTCTTGCACGCTGTTCAGGCCTTTTCTTTCCACTGGGATTCTTCCAGGTGTTCCGGTCAGCAGTCGTGTGTCGGCTAAGATCCAGCAGCTCGTTAACACACTGAAGCAGCCTCGCAGACCGCCGCTACGAGAGTTCTTTGTTGACGACTTCGATGAGCTTCTAGAGGGTTAGAAACTACCTTTTGTCTGTACGACATCCTGTCTTTCCATCTGTCTGTCAACAGCTGCATTTTATTATGACCCACGACCCTTATTAGCATGTTTCCTTGACTATGTTAATCTGACAGATCCCCGTGTGCAGGTTTAGCGTCAGGGCAGGGAATGTGACATCTGGTGGCTTACAGCAGAGAAGGGGATTCTGGGAGATGCAGTTCAGTCTGTCGTGAAAACAGCCCTCGTTGCTGATGTTATGGGATGTCTTTCCTCCTGGATGCGGAGCAGCGAGCCTGCAGTAGCGAGGGCGGCTGGCTCTTTCAGGCAGCTGTAATGGATCGTCGTGTTTGTTAGGTTAAACGGAGAGAGCGGTGCAGAGCGAGTTGACTGTCTGAACTGGGTATTTTTAGCACCACATTTTTAGCACTTGTGTTTTTATTCAACTAAAGTGTCACCATGTTGGCTCGTTCGGCCCGAATAAAGAACCTAAACCTGAAAACGTTGTATGTGGCTGCTGCATGGTTCTGATAAGCCTGGGAATCTGCATGCACGTTGTGTTTGAACCACGCAGAACCAGTGGAAACGGATCCTGTTCTAGTAGGAAATCCTGACACGACAATCCTCCGCACAACTTTCACCACTTCTGCTTGCTGTCTTTCTTTTTGTGTGCATTTGCTTCACTTGTCTTTAACTGTGTCTTTGAGGGCCCTGTTTATATGACAGAAACATATTCCTAATGATGTAAATGTCAGGAGACAAACCCCTTTTCCATCAAACCGGTTCCAGGGCTGGATCTGGTTCACAACTCATTCAACTTGCAGCTAAGAACCGGTTTGTTTTTCCATAGCTCGGGTGCTAAGAGGAGCCACGTCATTATGTCGCTGCAAACGTCAGTTACGTCGCCGTGTTTGCGCGAGAGTTGACGCAAGAATAACGTATTTCCTCTAACAGGAGGTTGTCTCCTCCTTAGACCAGATTAATTCTTATTTGAAAATGTCTCCGTCTCCCAGTCTTGCTATTGCCGCTGGTCTTAACAACTCCGCCCCCTCCGCTTACGTAAGCGTTTTTTTCCTCTAGACCAGTTGAAAGAGCTGTATTGGACCAAAAACATAAAAAACAAATATGTCTGGAGCCGCAAAAAATGAAAAGTCTTGTATCAGCCTCAGAAGGCAACACATGCTGCATGTATCTATATTAGTTATAACTGGGGGAAGATTTTTTTTTTTCATTATGCACTTTCATTATGCACAAAAGTCGAAATTTTGAGAAAAATTTCGAAATGTCGAGAAAAAAGTCAAAATGTCGAGAAAAAGTCAACATATTGAGAAAAAAGTCGAAATGTTGAGAAAAAAGTTGAAATGTCGAGAAAAAAGTCAAAATGTCGAGAAAAAAGTCAAAATTTCGAGGAAAAGTTGAAATGTCGAGAAAAAAGTCGAAATGTCGAGATTAAAAAGGAAAGGAAAAAGGAAGAAAAAAAGAGAAAAAAAGGAAAAAAAAGAAGAAAAAAAGGAAAAAAAAGGTCAAACATTTTTTAAAAAGCTCAAGGGAGCCACTAGGGCGGCACTAAAGAGCCGCATGCGGCTCTGGAGCCGCGGGTTGCCGACCCCTGCTCTAGACCAGCAAAGAGTTGGTGCTACCTTGGAACCGGTTTTCTGGCCTGGATCCAGTTCTTTGTCAGTGGAAACAGAAAGCCCGGTTCCACAATCTGCACTGGCCCAGAACCAGAACCAGAACCAGAACCAGCCCTGGAACCAGTTTGGTGGAAAAGGGGTAAAAGGGGCGTGACGGGTCTGGTTCAGACCTCCAGGTCCTCCTAGATCCACGTTTATGCCAGCAGCTTTACTCTCCGCTGCTGCAGCCTCGCTGCTCTCTGAACTAGAGGACGAGTCGGCCGCTCACTCGCGCCTCTGCGTCGTCAGTAAACGGCTCAGCTAACGAACCGATGCCTCGGAAGGGGCTCGCTGTGTTTTCACGCTGTAGCAAACGAACCCTGAACGACCACACTGACGGTTTCCTTCATGTTCTCGTCTCCAGTCCAGCAGCCGGATCCCAACCAGCCTCGTCCGGAGGGGGCGGAGATGATGCCGGTGAGGGGAGAGGCGTTGGGAGTGGTCACCAACTGGCCCCCCTCCCTGGAGGCCGCGCTGCAGCGCTGGGGGACCATCTCCCCGAAGGCCCCCTGCCTCACCAGCCTGGACACTTCGGGGAAGCCGCTCTACGTGCTCACATACGGTAACCACGTGCTTGTTTGTTCTCCGGGAATCATTCTTCTGCTGCATGAAGTAAAGCAAAGCCTCATCACACGGTTATTTATGTGATGAGATCTGTTCTCTGACATCACCTGCCGGTGAGCGACATGCAACCCTCGTCTCTCCACCTCCGTGTGGCTCCATGGATTTTCCTCCTTAAATCCGTCTTTGATGGACTTGTGTGTATCGACCTGCTGTCCAGATGTGTTACCGACTTATTTTTGAGATTCCTGTCTACGGCTGCAGCTATCGAATATTTTGGTGATCGATTATTCTATGTAATCGATTAATTTATTATAGCCCAATTATAAAAATACAATAGAAAACAAGACATATTACTTGATTAAAAACAACCAATTTGTTTCTTTTATGAGAATAATTGACATTTATTTACATATTATGTAAACTAGTAAACTGTTAAATTTTCCAATAAATTTTTTTTCCCAAGTATCAAAAATTAAAACATTTTCTGCAACTTCAAATTCAGAACCAACACGTTTTAAACAGAAATGCTTTGCTGTTGACCGGGACTCGGAACAAGAGTCTTACACCATGTGGACCGGGGCCTTTCTTATTATCTTTATACATTTTTTATTCATTTTTAATTTAAAATTATCCCACAGCTTCGACATCTTCTTTCTCTTCCTCTTATTACTTTCTTACTTTGCTGCGTTTTCTCATCGTTGCTGCCACCGTTGTCAGTCCCGGCCGGCGTCTGTGCAGCTAAACAGTTCACACACGAAAAGACCGCCGCCGTCTTCTTCTGCTTTATAAGGGACACATGCATGTTAGCACATTGTGTCACATTAAAATAACCCGTGCGAAACGTGAAGTTTAAATGTATTTTTAATTTAAACAAGATTTCGAGGCAGAGGAAATTCCTCGATCATTCCTTGAGGAATCATTGCAGCTCTATTCCAGTCTCAGATATGTCTCTGAGACTGGCTCTGTATAAAGAAGTACCAGAGATCTGTCTGCAGGGCAAGCCGCTCATGTCTGTGGTCATGGGTTGTTTACCCGGCCGGTGCTGAATACACTTTTTACCTGGTCGGTCCTGTACTGGCTGCAGCTTCTCCCTCGCTGGGGTTCGGGCTGCAGAACTAAATGCTGGTTACTTGTCAAATGGACTGATTTGAGGTGGAAAGGTAGTGTCCATATTTTCTGATTCTTGTTATTAGAGGTGAATTGTACAATTTTTTTATCCAGCTCCCCAAGTTAAGTGGCAGAGTTTGCAATGTGGTCCAGGGGTCTTCTGTTGCATCTTCAGAGTTTGCAGCTAAGCTCCGGCACTGTTTCACTCATTTTGGCCTCGTATCACCTGTTTCCACCTGCCAAGGTGGACCGGAGGTTCAGCTTGGTTCAACTTTCCATAGCAACACATCACGACACGTGTCATCTTAGTGCTCTGCAAGAATGCAGTTCAACTCAGTCAAGACGAGTCCAACTAGTACCAAACCCAGGGCTGCCGCAAGGGGTGTGCGAACCGTGCGACTGCACGGGGCCTCGCGCTATTTTTTCGTTTTTTTTTCCTTCTTTCCCTTATAAATATCAACAGTCACGTTCCATTACAGACCTAAATGTGTACTAGTCTGTGCATATCAATAAATATATGTGCAATGATGTGCTTTCTGATGTCGCTGCGCAGCTGCGCGTGTCTGTTGTTCAATACAACTGCGTCAGACCAAGCGCAGACACAAGGTGCTCTGATCCAGACGGGTGGAGTGTGGAACAAACTGTCACACAATATCGAGAGAATGAGACAGATTCAGGAAATTTCCATCAGGGGATGAAAAAAGAAAAAAAAAAAAAGAAAATGGAAGAGTTTAATGCCTCTCTGAAAGGCTCGTTTGATAAATTTGTTACAAAAATCACCGATCCGGCCGGGTCTCAAGCAGCCGCGGGGCCGCGCCCTGAGGCAGTCGAGGCACATATTTTTCGTTTTCATTTATTTAGCCTCTATAATTTGAGAAGATTACGATTTATATGCATAAGCATGTTGTTAATGTGTTAATTTATGGGGCGATTTTGTTTTGTGTAGAACTGGAATGAATCACACACTATATAATGTCAGTTGAGTTAGGCCCCTATGTCACTAATAATGTCACTAATATATAAGTCGCTCTTAGTAATAGGCTGATTTGATTCATATAAGATTATTTGTGTGTGAACAATTTTGTAATAAACAGCCATTAATATAAAAAATATCTTGACTTGTCATGTCTTGTCAATGCAATGCTTCATAATGAAACGTATGTATGTGTTTGTATCCAGTATTTTGCTAATTGGAGAGTTAAAATTGCGCATATAGACACCCGATCCGACCCGAAAAACCCAAAAAGTTTGCGCGCACGAGGGGCCCCCCTGGCCATTTCGCACAGGGCCTCGCAAATCTCCCAGACGGCTCTGACTAAACCAATAATAATAACAAACATCCCCGTCCCGATCAAGCACCCGGCGACTGGGGGGAGGAAAAACGCAGCTTTAACCAGAACGAGCGTCACATTGAAATAGAAACATCCATACCTGAATCAAAGATGAAAAAGACCTGGAAAACTCGGTCTGGGACAGACGTGGCGTTCAGAGTCGTCTGAGACTAAACCTCTCATGAGACCTTGAGCTTCGTCCCCAGTTGTGAACACGATTTTAGGGATTTCTAATCCTTCTTTGGACCGAGCCTTTAAGGGAGAGAGTTTATGAGCACCCAGCAGAGTCTGGGATTTATTCAGGACTTTAAAGCTGCACAAACCCATTTTTTATGATTATAATATCTGTCCAGGAACATTTGCTCCCTTCTAGGAAGCAGCATCCAGCTGTTTTGGGGTTTTTGGGGTGAAAACCAGCCGTTGCGACTCTGGTGTAACAAGTCACGACGTCACGCGTAAGCAGAGGCGGCGCTGGCGCTGAGCTGCAGCGGACATCACGGCAGAGGCGATTAGTAGACTCGGGAGAGTGATTACAGACGAGAGAAGAAGAGGGGGAGATTTACTTTTTGTTTGGTCACTCTTTCATTTTCTCCTCTGTAATTACTTCCTCGAGTCTTCTGCCAAGACGTACACTCGCCCGGCGATGGCGATGCGTTTCTCCCACGTCACGTCGCTGTTTCTGCTCCCTAAAAAAGAGAAAATATTCCTGGATGTGAAGCTGAAGCTGACGTTTCTTTGATAAATGAACCCAATGAGCGGATCGCTGCTCATATTCCTAATCTGTAATCTGCTCAAATTAGTTTTTTTTCTTTCTTCCTGAAATAAAGGACATAAGACACCCCCCCCCCCCCCCTCTCTCTCTCTCTCTCTCTCTTTCTCTCACACTTGTGGTTTCATCCTCCCTGCAGGGAAGCTCTGGTCTCGCAGCATCAAGCTGGCTTACAACATCCTCCACAAGCTGGGCAGCAAGCAGGAGCCCATGGTGCGACCGGGGGACCGGGTGAGTCTTGTTCACTTCCATCGAGCAAACAAAACGTCATCCTTGTGGTCTAGAACCAGACTAGAGTAGAAAAGCTTTAGAATGGTGCTCCTGTGAACGCGCTGCTGGGGTCTCCCCTCCTCCAGGTGGCGCTGGTGTTTCCCAACAACGACCCGGTGGCCTTCATGGTGGCCTTTTACGGATGTCTGCTGGCGGAGGTGGTCCCCGTTCCCATCGAGGTCCCGCTAAGTCGTAAGGTACGTTGTGCACTAAGGACATGGTAAAGCCCCGCCCTGCCACCGTTAAGCCCCGCCCTCTCCCCTCATCCTCCCCTCCACCTTTAATTGGTGGCTTTTCCTCAGGACTAGTATCTAAAGTTGCTTTCGTCAATGAAAATTATGACTAAATATTGTCGTCAACGAACCTTTATCACCTGAGGAAAATGAGACGAGACGCAACGAAAATGCTGGTCATGTGAACATAACGATAATTAAATATATAATTCAATATCGTATCGTATCGAGGAATAAAAACGAGACTAAAATGTAGATTACAAAATAAAAACTCTGCTAAAATATTTTCGGTGACCAAAACGAGACAAAATGTTCTACCAAAGATCCTTAATCTCCATGTTTTCAGTAGTTTCTCTGGTTTAGTTCTGCTGGGTGACGTTAGTCCTCAATCCCAGTCGCTGCAGCGGGGAATCAGATCCAGAAGATGCAGCTGCAGGTTAGAGGCTGATGCCGTTAACGCAGAGCTCTAGTTAACGTCAATTAAAAACAAAGTTACATAGAGAAACGTGGGGATCTGTTCTGGGGCTGGAGAAGAAGAAGAAACCATCTTTGGATACAGTTTCCTACATAGACGTGGAAAAGAAAACCCAATGTGTCGTTGAAAAAGACAAAGATGGGGAGAAATGTGGAAAAATAAATATGTTGTAAACTCAAATTAGAGTCTTCTGTATCTGGAATGAATGTATTCTTGAGTCTATAAAGTAACAATAATATAATAAGATAACCTTGTTTGAATTGTAAAATGGGTTTGGATAAATACAATCTTTGACTAAAACGAGACTAAAATGGTCCTGGACAATTCTGACTAAAATAAGACTAAAATGCTCAGACTTTTAGTCGATTGACACTTGACACGACTAAAAGGAGAATAAACGTGACTAAAACTAATCAAATCTAAAATGATAGCTTGACCCAAAGACTAGACTAAAACAGGCTGCCAAAAACAACACTACTAGTACCGGTATTGTTGTTGTGAGGTCTGGTTGATCTGAACGTCACAGCGTTTAACTCGTCAGGGTTTCACATCGTCAGGGTTTCACCCCGGGCTCCGAAGCTCCAGACGTCCTGAGTTTGGTGTTTGTGTCTCAGTCGTAGTACCGGCTGCTGGAAGCACTGGTTTTGGATCTTCAGCCTCAGCTGTTTGTTGGCAGTGAGATAATCCCGTCTGAAGGTTGAGCAGAAAATCACGTCTGACACGCGAAGAGCCGAGCCGTCCTGCCACCCGACCGTCGGTCGAGTCCCGACTGCTCAGCTCGCCGTCGGTGCCTCCGGAGTTACAGAAAGCTATAAATACATCCTTTATTTATGCCCAGTTGTGTCAGTTTCGGCTGTTTTATCTCCTTTGGTGTTTGTGGATCTGGACCGACGCGAGACGTGACTGGCTGCCGTCGCAGCTCGGCGAGCAGCGGGGGGTTGGCATGGTTACACAGTGGTGTCTCGCTGCAGCAGAAAAGACCTTTCACTGCACATCGGCTTCCTCCCTGGATCCCCCCCACACACACACACACACACACACACACACACACCCTCCACCCCCTGGCCGACTTTGTGCTGCAGGATTTTCCATAAAATTTGAGTTTGAGTTGGTTCTGCAGCAGCTCTGCGTGAGAGGCTGCGGCGCTGCACGTGTGTAACGCTCACCAGCAGCAACATCCAGCAGCACAAACCAGACGTGTTTCCAGATGTTCCTCTGCATGAAATGTTCCCCTGGTTTCCCCCCGACAGGACGCCGGCAGCCAGCAGATCGGGTTCCTGCTGGGCAGCTGTGGCGTCACCGTGGCCCTGACCAGCGACGCCTGCCACAAGGGTCTGCCCAAGAGCGCCACGGGAGAGATCCCCCAGTTCAAAGGTGAGAGACTCCGTGATCACAGCTGGATCTAAAGGCCAGATGAGGGAGGGAGGGGTCACTTCAGCTGACGGAGAAGTCTGAACATGTATGGGTCAGATATGAGCTGTGATGATATGAATTGTTGCTGGTTACTCTTCTTTTCTAGACTCTTAAGACCTTATTGTTTTTATTATCAGCCTTTATTTATGCAGGGAAGGAAACGTACATACTTTTATCAAAAATTATCTTCATCCACTTATGTTACCTTATCATTTTTCCTTTCAGGCATCAATGCCGAGACTTTGCCTCAGTTTTGTTTTAGAAAAGTGTTTTTTATCTATTTATTGAACAGTATTTACTGCTAACGGTGAATGACTGTCAATTACCGTATTTTCCGCACTATAAGGCAATTAAAATCCTTAATTTTCCTCAAAAATCGGCACTGCGCCCTATAATCCGCGACGCCTTACGTATTGATGAGCTTACCTACCTCAAACCAGTTTTATGTGGTAAACTGAGCTCAAAAATGTTTTAGTAACTTTGGAAGTGACGAAGTCGCTCTGCTTGATCGATGGTCGGACCGTTCAGACACGTTAAAGTTGGTCCTTGGTTGGATACGGGTTGTAACGTCGACATCTTTACATAACTAATTATGTAGCGCAGCAAGCAACCATCATCCAACATCTAGTCCATGTTACCTTACTGTAATTAGACGTCAACATTAGATTTTTAGAGTAAACCCAATTTTAGAATCTACATCATAATCCAGTCATAATCAATTGTTGGAATACAACGTTGTTCCAACCTCACACTAACTTCAGGTGTCCGCTATCGCTGGCAATGATAAACCAATCGGAGAACAGGACATAGTAGGACACCTCCTCCACTTTTGATTGGTGGTTTCGTGGTAGACGAGGATTTAAAATGTGTTTATTTTTCTGTTTTAGTTACAACTGAACGATATTCTGAGTTATTGTGAATGAGTTCGACTAACCTGTTTTGTTTCGCTTTATATATGTTTTATAATGCGCCTTATAACCCGGTGCGTCTAATGGTCCGCAAAATACGGAATAATAAACAACAAATGTTAAACTAAGTAGTAAAATCCCAAATTTCCAATAAGCATCGAGATCAGGTCAGCGAGGACGATCAACTCCACAATTTCTGGGAATCCTGATTCACTTATCATGAATTAGTTCCTTATTAGCGTTCACCTGACGGCTCCTTAAGTGATCAATACGGTTGCTCTTGTTGTGTCTGATCCTCTGAAGCCGGCGTCGCGCTGCGTTTGAGCCCCTCGGGAAATCTGAGCTCTGGTTCTGTACTTGCTGATGACGCTCCGGCGCTACTTCATCTGAGGCTTCAACTCCCATCCAGAAAGTCCAACATCTTTTTGAGGTTCTTTAAAAACAACTTTTCAGTTGTTTAATTTTTTTAATGTAGAAACTTTATTAAAAGAAGACCAAAAACGACCTGCGGGATCCACCTGCAATGCAGCGTTCCAGCAGAAAAACCTTGACTGATTCATGATTCTCTACAGGATTGTAGCCGATACGAGGATCAATACCAGCTGTCTGCTCCAAACGGCAGACGAGGCCGTTTAAAACTGGCCGTTTGAGATAAAAAGGTTCAGCAGCGGTGCTAACGTGTGTCAGGACTTGTGAGGCGTCTGATTCCCTCCCTCTCTCCCTGCAGGTTGGCCCAAGCTGCTGTGGTTCGTGACGGAGTCCAAGCACCTCTCCAAACCCCCCAGAGACTGGTTCCCCCACATCAAGGATGCCAACAACGACACGGCGTACATTGAGGTGAGACGCCAACCTTTCTGAGACGGACGGATGGATTTGAGAGGAATCTCACCATTAATTATCCCGACCTGAACCGCCGTTGTTAGATCCAGTTTTCCTCGTCCTCACATGTGTCTTCGCGTCACTCCAGGAGGCTCAGCAGGCTCATTTATATGCAAATACAGTCATCAAGTAGTTTGCATTCACCATTCATGGTAGAAAGTGGGCGTGTAGAGGTCAGGATATGAGACGAATTCACGTGTGCAACCTTCCAGGTGGACTGTGATTTATAAAGCGAACATTGCGTGCAGATGTGCGTGCACACGGTTTTATAAATCAGGTTTTTTTTGTGCGCACGCCATTTTCGGCTTTTGAGCGCACGTACACTTTTAGTATGAATCCTACGCACTCTTTTATAAATGAGGCCCCAGGGGAATGCTTTGTTATTTTGAAGCTTTGGTGACATCACCTTCTGCATCAAATCAATCAACCAAACTTTATTCATAAAAACGTTTGACACATATATGTAGCTCAAAGTTCTTTACATGTTTAAAACCTGCAAGATAAGATGGCCAGAGATCATTAAGACACTTAAAAACAACGGACCTTAAAATCAGGTCTCAGCTTCCCTGTTAACGAGCTCAGGCGTCGATAACGATAGACGAGTTCTTCTGCTGGGTCGTAAACATAAAGGAGCTAAGTGAGGAGCTCCGTCCCAGGTCTCGTAAATGCGGCCCAGGTCTTGCACCACCCATCCTGAGCCCTCACAGCCGGGACGAGGCGCCTCACGCAGAGAAGCTCCCGCTGCGAGCTACATCTGCAAATGAGGTCCTGCCGACTCGGGGGAACGGGAACGTGTGTTTGTGCCGTCAACAAATAACAAACGTGACTGGTATTCAGCTGTTTTCTCCCGCTGAGAAGACATGAAGCCTTTTTTTAAACTACTAAAATTCAGCCGTGATAAATAAACTCTAAATATTTGTTTTTCAAGGTGAATTGTGTTGAAGTGATTGATTGGCACCGACAGTCTCCTCTGTTGTTTCCTCTCAGTACAAAACCTGCAAGGACGGCAGCGTGCTGGGCGTGACGGTGACGAGGATCGCCCTGCTCACGCACTGCCAGGCTCTCACCCAGTCCTGCAGCTACACCGAGGGTAGGCGGCAAGACGACGCGCACGGCGCTCTCACTGAGCCCCGGCTCCGAGACTTAACCCCCCCATGTCCCTCTCTGTCCGCAGCCGAGACCATCGTGAATGTTTTAGACTTCAAGAAGGACGTGGGGCTGTGGCACGGCATCCTGACGGTAGGACCCCCCCGGGCGGAGATCACCTGATCATCGGATCTACTTTGAAACTCAGCTTTGAGAATCTGTGTGTTTCTGCAGAGCGTGATGAACATGATGCACGTGATCAGCGTCCCGTACTCGCTGATGAAGGTCAACCCTCTGTCGTGGATCCAGAAAGTCTGCCAGTACAAAGGTCAGGCACAACCACCCCATTGCGGCGGCGGGTGCTTAAAAAGTCTTAAAAATTCAATTTTTCCTAAAATAAGGCCTTTAAATGTCTTAATTTGTCTTAAATCTCAATCCAATGGTCTTAATTTTAGAGGGAATGTATCCAGTCATCATAAAAAAGTTTATTTCATCTTTTTGAGGAAAATCTCCTGCTGGGGTTCTAAATTTGTGTTGCCAGGTTGGGCAAGTTTCAGCCCAATTGGGCTGAAAAATATATATTTGGGCTGCTTTTCCTGGTTTTTACTAAATACTTAGGAGAAATTATAAACAAAAAATGTTCCATTATGGCAGAGAGAAGTAAAAACGTACACAATAAACTCACTGATGTTTGATTTGCTTTAATCTACTCCATTTAATTATAGTCTTTGTTTGGAGCCTGAAGTCTTTTGGCTATTTATTAGTGTTGAGAAGCTTGAAATGTATTACATATTTAATAATTTACAGCTTTAATATAAAGAATGTATGATTTGGGCTGGTTTTTCATTATTTCGGCGGGTTTTTACTTTGTGTTTGCGCTGGAACCGATCTGGCAACCTTGACCTCAGTGCTGGATTTCTTAGTGACTTGTCTTTTTTGTCTTAAATTTAGTCTGAAAATGCATAAAAAATCTTAAATTTACCTCAGTCAAACCTGTAGACACCCTGCCCCCCACCCGTCACTGCATCCTAAATAATACATGCTGATCCTCTGTCTTTGTCCCTGCAGCCAAGGTGGCGTGCGTGAAGTCCAGGGACATGCACTGGGCTCTGGTGGCCCACAAAGACCAGAAGGACATCAACCTGAGCTCGCTGCGGATGCTGCTGGTGGCCGACGGATCGAACCCCTGTAAGCCCCCGCTCGGGGACCAGTTCCTCCGCTAACGGCTGCGTTCTCAAGCGTTTCCGAGCTAGAAGCTGTCTCTGGGGATGTTGGGAAACTGGGTCACTCTACAAGAATAGAGAAAGCACGTCTCCGGCTATGAACATGTGGCACGATGACGGCTTTTCATCCTCCATAAAGTGGAAGCGAGACTTAAATACAGATCTGAACCAGGACGGGAAAAAAGCAGGAATACTTGTGATCGGCCGCGCCCTGCTCCTGCACCAGCCTGCAGAAACCCGGGTCCCGGTCAGCCTGGGGGGCGGCTGAGCTGCACAATCTTAGGCATTTGTCATTTTTTAATGCAGGAGTAAAACATTGACAGAAAAAAAATCATTAAATCATTCAAATCCAATTTTGTACGCTCTTAACGGATATTTATTCAGTATTTGCTTGAAACCGTCACAGAGAAAGGACCCTTGAGCTGTTGAATGAGACTCATCAGGGAGATATCTCACACATCTCGTAATAACAGAGCAGTGATACTGATGTTGTCATGGTTACGGCAAAAATAAAGCACTAAAATGTCAATTTTTTGTCATAGTTTCACTTTTCCCAGCAAAACGATCCGAGTGTTGGAGCCAGGACATCAGAGAAGGTTCACAAGCAGCCGTGGTAGTTTACTAAAACCTACGGAGAGAAAATTCACTCAAAACATTTGTGTGTCCATAACGTGCTTGAAGTTACGGACAAAACGATCATTACAAATTCAAAAAGCCTCCTACACACACGAATCGTTAAATACGCATGAATCACCGGATACGCACACACAAATCTATAGATACGCACAAATGGTTTTGAGACTCTTTTCACGCCTCCAAGAAGCCTCACAAATTTGTTCAAGGGGCGTTTAAGGACTGGTGGAAAGCTGGGTCATCTGAGTTTTCATCTGAGTCAAGAGTTATTTCCCTCGAGACTTAGTTTCCTCTAAACTTGCAACAAATTGTGAAAAATTGTGGGCCTGAGTAAGAAAGAATATCTCAGCAGCCAAGTGGTTATAACATCTTTACTTTGTAATAGTCTATAATTCCTTATATGGAAACATAAAAACGGGAGGCAAGAAGACGGTAATGGTGGCATCACGGTGGTCTGAAATATGTTTACTTTTTTAGGGTAGGTAACTAAGTATCGAGGAAATAACGCTGTAGTTGGATGAAAGTTCAGATGACCCAGCTTTCCACCAGTCCTTAAATGCACCATGTACAAATTTGTGAGGCTTCTTGGAGGAATTAAGAGTCTCAAAACCATTTGTGCGTATCTACAGCTTTGTGGGAATCGTGCACGCGTATTTAATGATTTGTGTGTGTAGGAGGCTTTTTAAATTCGTAATTATCATTTTGTCCGTAACTTTGAGCAAGTTACACACCACAAATCTAATAATACGGACAAATCATGATACGCAAATGTTTTAAGTGGATTTTCTCTCCTTAAAAACCTTTATAAATGCAGAGTTTCACACATTTGATCGAATGACCAGCACCGCCTGGTTCAGGCTGGTTCCTCATCGCCCCAGCTCAGTCAATTCTCACCAAAACACCAAAATTCCCTGTGAATGTGTTTCAATTTTCCTCTAAACGTCATTAAACCTAGCTCGGTGGTTCTGAGCGTTTCCTTCGTGTCGCCCCGGCGTCCAGTTCACCCGATGAAGCTCTGGTTTTAGAAACTTACACAACAGCCTCTAATGGCGCTTTTCCACTAGTACTTACTCAGCCCGACTCGGCTCGTCACGCCTCTACCCGTTTTGTCCCCGTTTGTTTTTCCACAGCCAGGGGAGAAGTGGACAAGTTGGGGTGAAGCTGCTGTGACGTACTCGATTGCGCAACCGCTTTGTTCATGTCGGCGCTGATCAGAAATCAGCTGGAGCTGCGAGCGGCTGAGAGTAAAACAGCCCGTCTACATCCCTTTTTTAATTCTCTCCTCAGCCACCAGGTTTATGAACATCTGCACCTCAGAGTTGGATCACCAAACAGACGTTTTGCGCTTTATAATAAAATCGCCGCGAGTCGCGCTCGCGCTGACTCCCGCTTCCTGATTCAAACGTCTGATGGCCCCGCCCCCCGACTAATCAGTGGCGCGGAGGGTGGTCACGTCAGAAATAGTCCCGGCTCAGCCCGGATAGAACCTTGCTAGAATGGTTACAGAAATAGTATCGGCTTGGAGCGGCTCTACCCGTCTCAGCCCCTAGTGCAAAAGCGCAAAACGGGGCCGTGGCGGGTAGAACCGAGGTGAAGCGGGACTAGTGGAAAAGGGGCATAGGTGTCTGAACACAGGCCAGGAGTCAGAAGTAGGTCCACACCTGAGCGGAGCCGGGTCCTGACGGCTGGCGTCTGTTTCTCTGCCTGTTAGGGTCCATCTCCTCCTGCGACGCCTTCCTCAACGTCTTCCAGACCAAAGGCCTGCGAGGAGAGGTCATCTGTCCCTGCGCCAGCTCCCCCGAGGCCCTGACCGTGGCCATCAGGAGGTAAACACACACACACACACACACACGCTCACACACACACACACACACACACACACACACACACACACACACACACACACACACACACACACACACACACACACACACACACACACACACACACACACACACACACACACACACACACACACACACTTTTGAGTATTAAATTCAGAAGGATTTTATCCAGCCATCATTAAAAAGTTTTCTTACAAGAAAAGGAAAAGTTTATTTAGTCGTTTTGAGGAGAAATACATCTGTTTACCAGTTGTTAGACGCCTCAGTCAGCGTTGCCAGGTTGAGCAGGTTTCAGCCCAACTGGGCGGGTTGATTGAATTTTGGCTGCTTTTTCTTGGTTTTTACTAAATATTTAGGAGAAATTATTAACATTATGGCAGAGAAAAGTAGAAACGTACACAATAAACTCACTGATATTTTATTTGCTTTAATCTACTCAATTTAATTGTAGTCTTTGTTTGGAGCCTGAACTTTTTTGGCTATTTACTGTATTGTGAAGATTCATTTGCTTATGACTTGAAATTTATTACACATTCAATAATTGACAGTTTTAACATAGAAAATGTATGATTTGAGCTGGTTTTTCATTTTTTTGATGGGTTTTACATTGCGTTTGGGCTGGAACCTGTCAGATCTGGCAACTTTGACCTCAGCTCTGGATTTCTTAGTAGGCAATCACATATGGGTGAATGAATAAATTTAGAAACAGATGGCTCAAAAATTCCATTACATTGGGTTCAAAGTGTGTGACTGTCTTTTTGGTCTTAAATTTAGTTTGAAAATGTTATTAAAAAGTCTTAAATTTAACTTGGTCAGACCTGTAGACACCCTGCACACACTCTTCATGTCTGGCAGCAGCTGACGTGTTTGTGTCTCCCGTTCAGACCCGTGGAGGACAGCAGCCAGCCTCCGGGTCGGGGGGTGCTGTCCATGCAGGGCCTCACCTACGGGGTGGTCAGGGTGGACACGGAGGAGCGGCTGTCCGTGCTCACCGTGCAGGACGTGGGCACCGTCACCCCCGGAGGTAAACCCGCGCTCACATGACCAATGCTTAGTTGCTCGCTTGTTTACTGGAGGTCGTAGGTGGGACATGTGATCCAGGTGGATCCCCGGGTCCTTTATTGCTGCGCTTCTTCCTCCACCTGTACTGAAAACAGGCCTCAAACAACCACAGAGTAACCACAATCCTGGGAAAATGAGCTCTGAGTTGCTGGGACTCGGTCCGTAGAGGATGCTGACTGACTGACAGATCCTAGATCAGCTTAAGTGAACGGCACTAATGAGACGTAGTAGCTTTTGTTTCCATCCAGCTGTGCACCAGGTTACCAGCGCTTTTAAACCTGAGCGTTTTTAACCTTGTCGCCCTGTGATGGACCGAGACGACAAATCAGAGCACAACAGAGGATTTACAAAAAGATTCTTTAACATTTATTTGCAAAAAAAATCAATAAAGGAACACAAAGGAACTTTTGGACTCAAAATCAACATTTAAAAAAACCAACCATAAAACAGCCCTGCTAGAAATAAGTCTAATATTCCTAATTCTAGTCAAATTTGTCTTATTATGAGCAAAAATATCTCAGCCATTGGACAGATTTTCTTGACTAGAACTCTTAAAACCAGCAAAATAGTATGAAAATAGTCTTATTATTTCTTGAAACAAGGCTTTTTAACTTTCTAAGAAATTAGTTTTTGCAGTGTGGGAAACTGAAACACAAACTGACACATGAGGGAGACATATATGTATGTATATATATATATATATATATATATATATATATATATATATATATATATATATCCATCCTGGCTGATCAGGCCATTTTCACACAAACGGGGGGAAACAGAGTGAATACAGTACTAAACAGTAACCAATGTGGAAATAATCTAAACTACCAAACTCTCCAAATAATGGAAAAAACACACAAAACAACCAAAATAGGAAACCTAAACTCTCCTGTACAAATATAGTGAATTAGTCCACTTAGGCTCTTTTGAACAAATTTTCAGCAGCTGGGATTCTTTTCAACAGACCTGGCAACCCCCCCTTCACTGCAGCCTCTCCAGAACTGGCAACCCAAAGAAAGATGTATCACTTAAAGAATAATAACCAAATCAACAAGGTGACAAAATAAATTAATCACCTAAATGTTGGCACCCAATCAGTTAACTATTGCCTAAACATGTTAATAATAAAGATGAAATATACAAAACAATTAAGTGTATACCTAAAGTATTTCTGAATTTAATGAAACCTCTACAGCGTTGGGGTTGGTTTATGCTCAATTCAAAAAGCTCTGATTACAGACCTCCTCAAAAAGACCATATTTTCAGTATTTCAGGGTGTTTTAATAAGCCGCTGTTTCCCTCCGAACCTCTGAACCGGCTCTGCTCAGACTTTGACGGCCGAGCAGCCAGATGTTGCTCTGGTGGAGCTCGTAAAGACCAAGGACTGGGAAAAAAAAGTCAATAAAATGTGGCAAAAGCAATAAAAGTAGCCAAACATGATTCCACATGAATGATAATGAATAATAATGACCGATGTCGGCCCTCGGTCGGGTCACGTTAGATTGGTTATCGGGGCGTGGAAAGTGAGTGGCCTCTCATGTTTGTCAATGTCCGATTCCTGGAGCTCCCTCGCTGATCGAGACGGGTCGGGCTTCAAATTATCCAAAGCCTTCATCGACAACCACAAAAACCATATAAAATTTTAATCTATCCTTCTCAGCGGAGGGGTGGAGCCCGCCTGGGCGACCTCGGACAGTGATGGAGATGATGAAAAGCTCTTTAGGTCTGACTGAAGCCTCCATGAACACCTGTAATGACTTGTTAGGGCCATATTAACGGCTAGTTTGGCCTGTTTATCACAACAAAGAGCTGTTGACAGCAGTTGTTTGTCATAGCCATCATTATATTGATTAATGATCCGCTCTCCAAAGCGGAGCTGCTGAGTCTTTCTGGCTCCTCCCAACTCTCTGGAGGTGTGGAGACGGAGGGGGGGGTCACAGGGAGGCGACAGAGAGAGGTGCTACGATGCTGTTACACATCACACCCCTGATCTGCAAACATCGTGGTGTTGAGTGAGAATGAAAGAAGACGAGTGGAGCTCAGTTTACAGGTTTATGGTGAGATCTTTGGGTGTTTGATCCTCCGCAGGTGAGATTCAGGTCACTATGAGGTTTCTGTTTTAAATCTTAATTTGGAAGATTGAAGGTCAAATTCAGAGACCCATGTTTAAATAATAAGTTTTACTCTTCATCGCCGCTGTCTTACACGCCACAACAAACCTTCATATAGTCGGTGAATAAAGTTACTTTCGTCAAGGAAAATTATGACTAAATATCGTCGTCAACGAACCTTTATCACCTGAGGAAAACGAGACGCAACGAATATGTTGGTCATGTGATGATAACGATAATTAAATATATAATGCAATATCGTAGACGAATTAAAACGAGACTAACATGTAGATTACAAAATAAAAACTCTGCTAAAAGGTGCCGAAACAAGACGAAATGTTCCAACAAAGATCCTTAATGTCCATGTTTTCAGTAGTTTTCTCTGGTTTAGTTCTGCTGCTGGGTGACGTCACGTCCTCAATCCCAGTCGCTGCAGCGGGGAATCAGATCCAGAAGATGCAGCTGCAGGTTAGAGTCAATTAAAAACAAAGTTACATAGAGAAACGCAGGGATCTTCTCTGGGGCTGGGAGAAGAAGAAGAACCATCTTTGGATACACTTTCCTACATAGACGTGGAAAAGAAAACCCAATGTGTCGTTGAAAAAGAAAAAGATGGGGAGAAATGCGGAAGAATAAATACGTTGTAAACTCAAATTAGAGTCTTCTGTATCTGGAATGAATGTATTCTTGAGTCTATAAAGTAACAATGATATAATAATAAGATAACCTTGTTTGAATTGTAAAATGGATTTGGCTAAATACAATCTTTGACTAAAACTAGACTCAAATGGTCCTGGACAATTCTGACTAAAATAAGACTAAATTGCCCAGACTTTTAGTCGACTGAAACTTGACACGACTAAAAGGAGAATGAACGTGACTAAAACTAATAAAAACTAAAATGATAGCTTGATCCAAAGACTAGACTAAAACTAAAATTGAAACCGGCTGACAGAAACAACACTATCGGTGGCAAATCTGGTGAAATGGGTCCATTCACGGGCAGTTTTCATCGGTATAGAACGTACCGAACCAGTTGTGACGGGACGGTCTTTAAGCGACGAGTCAAACCGGAGCATCAACTATTCAGAGCAACAAACACGGCTGCAGAACTGCTCCCTAACGCGTTGGATCAACACGTTTTTGACTGCAGAACCGACCGTTTTTCTGCTGCACCGCAGCCCACTTATCTTTTTTTCTCTTTTTTAACAACTCTCCATTCATATTAAGGATTAGCACCAACATTTAAGGTCCTTAAAGTTGCATATTAATGCATTTTGATGGGCTTCCTCATTCGTTAGTAGCATCCCCCCTTAGAAATCAAATCTCAATCCAGAGAAAACAGTTCACCAAGATAGTTCACCAAGGCCAGTTTATGCAAACAAAGAAAGAAACTGAAGTTGGGCCTTTATTGATATATATTTTAGCAGAAAAATAAAATAAAAACATGGAGTTGTTGCAGTTTAAACACAAATGTGATCGTTACGGTCTTTGCACATCAGAATTCCAATTACTCAATCCTAAAGTTCCCATCTTTGTCAAGACGGATGTATTCATATGAAAAGCACTTGAAAAATATCCAAATATGGTTTCCAATCTGCTTTAAGACTTTAATATTGTATATTTAAAATGCCTGGGGATAGATGTATCAGAGTACAGCGTTTAAATAACGAGCACAGAACCTCCCACGGGGAATATAAAACAACAGCCTGAATCTTAATTATAAAGTAAGCTCGTGTTGAGTTAATGATCTGACTGAATGTCAATCAGATGTGATTTAGTGAAGGTGGGTGTCTCTGAGCTCATAGAGGAGGATGAAACGCCGGCGGCCTCTGAATCTCCATCACCGCCGCTCCTCAGCTCCTGGCGGCCCCTCGTGGTCGTGCTGGGAATTACACCTGCAGTCATGGGAGCGGAGGAACTAACCTGACCCGTGTTTGCCTGATTATTCAGCATGAGGTTTAAATACCGTTTCCCGGGTGACCGGATTCACACCAGCAGCCTTTCAGACGTCATTCTGTGTAAACGTGCAGTAAAATCTCTCTATTGTAAATACAGTGAGAGTCATTTCCTGCTTCTGTTTATCACCCAGGTACAGTTAACCTGGATCTTTATCAGGACAGACGCAAGCAGACGTCATATTTACCTGGAAAAGTAAATGCAGTTTTGTGTGAGGTAGTGTTGTTTTTGTCAGCCTGTTTCAATTCTAGTTTTAGTCTAGTTTTTGGGTCAAGCTATCATTTTAGTTTTTATTAGTTTTAGTCACGTTCATTCTCCTTTTATTCGTGTCAAGTTCTGGACACGGGTACGCCGGCTGCAGCCATCTCCACATCCACCACATCCACCTATGACACAGCTTCTACGCTGCAGATTTCAGACGATGCAGATTCTAACTTACCGTAAAACTTCCAATAATGTCCAAGTCCCAATTATCCTCTGGGTGTATAGTGTTGTTTTTGTCAGATATCATCAGATATCTTCGTGTTGTTTCTGTCAGCCTGTTTCAATTCTAGTTTTAGTCTATTCTTTGGGTCAAGCTATCATTTTAGTTTTTATTAGTTTTAGTCACCTTCATCCTCCTTTTAGTCGTGTCAAGTTTCAGTCGACTAAAAGTCTGAGAATTTTAGTCTTATTTTAGTCAGAATTTTCCAGGACCATTTTAGTCTAGTTTTAGTCAGATTGTATTTAGCCAAACCCATTTTACAATTCAAACAAGGTTATCTTATTATTATATTATTGTTACCTTATAGACTCAAGAATACATTCATTCCAGATACAGAAGACTCGAGTCTAAATCGAGTTTACAACATGTTTATTTTTCCACATTTCTCTCCATCTTTTTCTTTTTCGACAACACATTGGGTTTTCTTTTCCACATCTGTGTAGGAAAGTGTATCCAAAGATCTAAATACTAATCTTTTTCAAAGACTAAACCAGAGGAAACTACTTAAAAAATGTATAAATGATGAAGAGTTTTTATTTTGTAATCTACATTTTAGTCTTGTTTTTATTCCTCTACGATATTGCATTATATATTTAATTATCCTTATCGTCACATGACCAGCATTTTTGTTGCGTCTCGTCTCGTTTTCCTCAGGTGATAAAGGTTTGTTGATGACGATATTAGTCATAATTTTCATTGCCGACAGCAGCTTTATTGTGAGGAGAGCTGACCGTCTCCCCCCCCAGGTCTGGTGTGTGTGGTGAAGCCTGAAGGCGTCCCTCAGCTTTGCCAGACCGATGAGATCGGAGAGCTCTGCGTCTGCTCCATCGCCACCGGCACGTCCTACTACGGCCTGACGGGGATGACCAAGAACACGTTTGAGGTGAGCTGACCCTGAAGAGCCAAGAGGAGATAAAGGCTTGTTAAAGGTTTTTCAAAATAAAATAAAGTAGAACCAGGTGAGTGAAAGCCGTTGTGCCACCGGGGTCGGTCCCGACGGTACCGGTGTGAGTCGACGTTAAAACACTGAACCATCTGAGAGATTTCAGCTCCGGTTCCTGGCCGGTTGCCGTGACAACATGCAGCTGACCGCCCGTGTGCCTGCAGGTCTACCCGGTGAGCTCCGGCGGGGGTCTGGTCAGCGAGTACGCCTTCGTGCGGACCGGCCTGCTGGGCTTCATCGGCCCCGGGGGCCTCGTCTTCATCACCGGCAAGATGGACGGGCTGATCATGGTGAGCGGCCGGCGGCACAACGCCGACGACATCGTCGCCACGGCGCTGGCGGTGGAGCCCATGAAGTTCGTGTACCGGGGACGGTGAGTCATCCATCCATCCATCCATCCATCCATCCATCCATCCATCCATCCATCCATCCATCCATCCATCCATCCATCCATCCATGCATCCAGGTGATGACCAAGCAACATCCTCCTAAATGCTGACAGCTTATGTTTCAGTATTTGCACGTTTGTCCCTCTGGTTTTTATTACTTCTCATTCTGCTTCAGATTATTGCTTTTCTGCGGTGCTTCAATAATAATATGAGCAGAGCTGCAGGTGTGTTGTCTGATGTGTAATCTTCCTCCACTCGTGCGTGCTCTGAATCTGGCTGTTCAGTTCCTCTCTGAAGTGTGCTATGTTATTGAGACCGGCTGAATTTGTGACAATTTATTGCTCTGACTGGAAGCGTTTGGGGAGATTTAATTGCTCTGGAGTTGAAAACAGCTGCACAACAAGTGAAAAGGGTGAATAGGTAAAGAAATACTGCATTTTTAAAAGAGTTTAATGCTAAGTGCCGCATTTGAAAGCAGGAAACACAGGATGAGGGTGGAAGTCGTTAGATAAACGGGCTAACATCCCAGTCCAGGCTCCAGCTTCATCCATCACCATCGTTTACTTATCGAATCAGACGTTTCTCCTGTCAAACACATCCAACAAATTAGTCGTGTCGCCAGTTAATTGCAAGTGGCTGCTGCCAAAGTTGTGGGTTGACATCCCTCCTCTGCTCACACGAAGCTGACGCTGGGATTTTGTACATTTAGCCGGGACCTTCATAGCGGCTATCAGCTGAATTAACTCTGGGATTTGGAGATAAAGGAAGCGAGAACCAGTGAGGATAACAAAAGAAAGTTGGCTTGTGAGTGGTGTCATGTGACCATCAGAGGATGCAGAGAGACGGCAGGTCTGACGGATCTGCAGCCGCCTCTGGACCTCCGTTTGGTCACATGACATGAAGAAACCGACAGAAGCTGCAGCACGATCCAACTGATACACGTGCAGCGTGTTTGAGATGATACAGAAATGTACATTTGTTATTAAAATGCCAGGATCTGAAAAGATGGTGTAGGAGTTTCAGGAATGACCCGTGAGCCGTGGTCAGACGAGATAAGGGGATACGTCTTTATTTAAGGACGTTTAAGGGCGCCGGCAGCAGAAGATGAGGTGAAATTTTGGACTCACTTAATAAAAAGCAGAGAGACAGAAAACAGCAGACACAGAGGAGGAGGACAGGAGTTGAACCTGGACCTGCTTGGATGTGGATCAATAGCTTCTGTATTAACAATTAAACACTTGAATTGAATATTTGGGGGGAAGAAAATGCAAAAAAAACAGGTGAAAACATTCATATCTCCGTCCTCCGCGGCTGCAGGATAGCAGTGTTCTCCGTGACGGTGCTGAGGGACGAGAGGATCGTGGTGGTGGCCGAGCAGAGACCCGACTCCACGGAGGAGGACAGCTTCCAGTGGATGAGCCGCGTGCTGCAGGTACTTGTCTCTTTACAACCCGTCTGGGACTTTAGAAAAACTGGCTCGTCGACTGGCTGAATGGGTTGCCATAGCAACAGTCCATCGATTGCTGTAGCATTACTTCATCACTGACTCTCACATGGAGACATCATGAGCGGTGATGTGGGATCATGTCTGATCAGACTGATGCTGCAGTAGGATTAAAGTATTAACATTTTAGTTTTAATCATTAAACAGCTGAGCAGTTTTGGACGTTTGTAAACCTTCGACCATCAAAACGTGATGTTTTGATGTGACCTGTGTGTGATGTTTTCTTTTATCAATGAACCACAGGTGGGGAACAGCAGGTTTATTCACAGCATCTGCATTTAGACAAAGGACAGTAGACAGTGACGTCATCTAGTGTGGACAAAACACATTCTCCTTCTCTTGGAAAATCTTCCATTACTTTTCTTAACCAAAATGGTTACGGTACATTTTTGAAAACCTATATTCTTCTATACAATACATTCACATGGATCATATAGTGGATTTGAAATAAAAGGGATGAAACAAAACAGATACTGTCTCATTCTAGTTTATCAAGATGACATAAAATAAAAACTTAAACACTGGACTGTTACCCTTTTTCTATTATTTGTCAATTCACTTCACAAAACAAGGCAAGAAATGGCACTTTAACAACAGAGTATCTTATGTAAACACCAGAAAACAACATATTAACATACCTGCATTTAGAATAGGGACAGTAGAAAGTGACGTCATCTGGTGTGGACAAAACGCATTCTCATTCTGGAAACACGGCACCAACACACAAAAAAATTATAATAATATACAACTAAAAGAAAGCCAGCCTAAATTTTATACACATTTCACAGGATTTAACCTGAACCTATTGAATGAATGAATGAATGAATGAATGAATGAATGAATGAATGAATGAATGAATGAATGAATGAATGATGGAATGGTTTATTTCAGTTACATTATCGATATGCAACTTAACTTGTGTGCATGTAACCGACAAATCGTTAATATTCATATTTACACTAATCAGTTTCACACAATAAACAATAACACATAAGCTCTGTGTAACCGAAAAAGGAATAGGCTGAAGCCGAAGCTTATTTTTGCCGATCCTGCACCTTCCAAAAGATAACCCAGTTTATCAGTAATACAAAAGAAAAGAAAGAAAAGAAAATTTACTCTAAATCGCTCTGCATAATTACATTGTATTCAAATCATTTTGCATTGTAATCCTTAATTCATTTGTTTTTCAATATTTAAAAAAAAAAATCAACAGATCTACATAATTTCAGTTCATCACAAAGTCCATTCCATAATTTGACTCCCAAAAATGAAACACATCTGTATTTAACATTAGTCCTCACATAACATGTTTCAAAGACCGATAGCCTTCTTAAATTATAATTTGTTTCTTTTATAATTTGTATAATTTGTTTATCTAAAGAAATGTTGAAAACAAGTAGGATGGCTTTTATTCTTAAATGGAAATAATATTTCTAATGTTTTTAGATAAACAATATCTATGAATTTTAATGTGCCTGATTCTATGAATAATTTAATAGTAGTATCGCGATAAGAAACTTTATTTATTATTCTTATAACTCGACCTATGGAGTGAAATTGTGGAACAGCTGGAGTTAAAACAAAGTCAAAACATATCACAATTTAAAAAAAGATACAAAGAAACATTTTATTCAAAATACAGATGCGAATAAACATGTAGATATGTACATTTATTAATATATGTAGATATATAAATGTATATTTAAATATAGATATGTTATATGTAGGTATGTATATAGATATATTGAGTTGTATTATACATACAGTATTTATATATATATAAATATATACTCACTCACTCATCACTCATCTTCTCCCGCTTTATCCGTTACCGGGTCGCGGGGGCAGCAGCCTCAGCAGGGATGCCCAGACTTCCTTCACCCCAGACACTTCCTCCAGCTCTTCCGGGGGGAGTCCGAGGCGTTCCCAGGCCAGCCGAGAGACATAGTCTCTCCAGCGTGTCCTGGGTCTTCCCCGGGGTCTCCTCCCGGTGGGACATGCCTGGAACACCTCCCTAGGGAGGCGTCCAGGAGGCATCCGGTACAGATGCCCAAGCCACCTCAGCTAACTCCTCTCAATGTGGAGGAGCAGCGGCTCGACTCCGAGCTCCTCCCGGGTGACCGAACTCCTCACCCTATCTCTAAGGGAGCGTCCAGCCACCCTGCGGAGGAAACTCATCTCGGCCGCTTGTATCCGCGATCTCGTCCTTTCGGTCACTACCCAAAGTTCATGACCATAGGTGAGGGTAGGGGCGTAGATTGACCGGTAAATCGAGAGCTTAGCCTTTCGACTCAGCTCCCTCTTCACCACGACAGTCCAGTACATCGACCGCATTACTGCGGACGCTGCACCGATCCGTCTGTCAATCTCCCGCTCCATCGTTCCCTCACTCGTGAACAAGATCCCGAGATACTTGAACTCCTCCACCTGAGGCAGGACTTCTCCACCCACCCGGAGAAGGCATGCCACCCGGTTTTCCGGTCGAGAACCATGGCCTCGGTCTTGGAGGTGCTGATTCTCATCCCTGCCGCGTCGCACTCGGCCGCAATATATAATATATATAAATATATATATCTTTATTAATATCTCTATTAATAAATAGAGGACTGGGAAGCTGCTGCTGGTCGTGGTGCTTGTGCATGTGTGTCCTGGGTGTGAGGTTCCGGTGGATTAAATAAAGGGTTCTGCACTTAACTCTGTGTCCTCTCTATCCTGTCGGTCGGGCCCCGTAGCACTCACCCTGCTCTGGTGCTGGTGTGTCCCAGACCGCCTCCTCAGTAACGCCGCCCTGCTCCAGCTGCTGGTCCGCCTCCACCTCCGCAGCCCCCTCCGACTCCGCCGGCGACCTGCGACCTGCAGCTACTGCCTCCCGGCCGGTCGGCTGCAGCCCCGCCAGCGCTGCTGCGGCAAACCTCAGGCGTGGTGCCGGGGTGGGTCGCTCCGGGGACCCCGCCGCCTCGGGAGCCGCCGCTTGGCGGCCCGCAGCTTCTGCCTCCAGGCCTCTCAGCTGCGGCGCCGCCAGCTCCTCCCGCGCTGCTGCAGCGAACCTCCGGCGCGGCGCAGGGGTGGGTCGCTCTGCGGCCACGAGCGCTTCCAGCCTCGCCAGCTGCTGCTCGCCCTGGTCACGGAGCAGGGCGGCCAGGTCCGCCA